>NC_142596.1:47916850-48261850 GCF_965207765.1 Zootoca vivipara
CCCTCTCTATACGTCTGGACAATAAGAGGCAGGTTCAAGGCCCCAGCCAGGCAAAAAATTGTGGGGTGCGAATGGGGCCAGCAATGGGCGTGTCTTGGGGAGAGGGCTGAGGGCCAGCTGCTCCAGAGACGGATCAAATTTAGTGTGCATATTCTAGTTAGGTATTCAGTAAGCAAAGCTTGTAGAAGTACCCCATTTTAATTTCCCCCCCTCCCAATTCACCAGAAGTGAAATATTTGACCAGGGCAGAAATAAAACACACTGACCATGGTACTGTGATACTGCACCCCTGCAAAGAATCCTGGGAGTTGTAGTTTGCTAAGAGTGCTAGGAGGAGCCCTCTTTCCCATCTGAGAGCTACAATTCTCAGGCTGGCTTAATCAATCAAAACTTCTTCCCAGGGAGCTGGGAACCGTAGCTCTGGGAGGGGAATAGGGACCTCCTAGTGACTCTCAGCACACTTAACAAACTACAGCTCCCAGGATTCTTTTTAAAGTGGAATCGTAGCGTTTTAAATGCTTGGTGTGGATGTGGCCTCAATGTTACATCGCACTGAATCTTTGTTGGGAGTTCAAGCCACGCAGCAAAGGAGAATTGGAGATGTCAGGTGATTGGTAGCTGGGTATCTCTGCCCCTCCCGTCCAAGGGGTTGGGGGGGGGGAGCTAAGGATCTGGCCCTCAGACCCCGCACCCCCACCTTGCCATAAGAGGCAGGATCTGCCTGACACCATTTCCCTCTTCCCCCCTCAAGGCACCGACCCCATTGCTCACTGGTGGGCATCTGTGGTTGCCATGGCGATCCATGGTCTGCAAGGGGATGACGAGGCTATGGAGCGCCTGTACCCGCTGGTGGAATCGATGCCAAGGGCCCTCCAGGCCTCTGAGTAAGTGGGGTGGGGAAATATATTAACGTGTTGCTGTTTATATCCTACCTTTTTCTCCACGGAGCTTAGGGTGGCTCAGAGGTTTCCTTGTCCCCATTTTGTCCTAGCAGCAACCCCTGTGAGGGAGGGAGGGAGGGAGGGAGGGAGGGAGGGAGGGAGGGAGGGAGGGAGGGAGAGGGAAACCTGGTCAACATCATACAATCACACAGAGAGTAGGAAGGGACCCCTGAGGGTCATCCAGTCCAGCCCCCTGCAATGCAGGAATCTCAACTAAAGCATCCATGACAGATGGCCATCCAACCTCTGCTTAAAAACCTCCAAGGAAGGAAAGTCCACCACCTTCTGAGGCAGACCGTTCCCCTGTCAAACAGCTCTTGCTGTCAGAAAGTTCTTCCTGATATTTAGTTGGAATCTCCTTCTTTGTAACTTGAAGCCATTGGTTCTGGTCCTACCCTCCGGAGAAGGAGAACACAAGCTTGCTTCCTCTTCCATGTGACAGCCCTTTAGATATTTTAAGATCATATTTCCTCCAAGTCTCCTCTTTTCTAGGCCGAACATACCCAATTACCTCAGACGTAAGGCTTGGTTTCCAGACCCTTGGTCATGTTGGTTGCTCTCCTCTGCACACATTCCAGCTTGTCAATATCCTTCTTAATTTGTGGCCAAGTGGGGATTTGAACCCTGGCCTCCCAGGCCCCAGGCTGACACCCTAACCACTGTGCCAGACTGGCAAAAGACAGGAAAATCCTGCAGTTTAAGGAGTGTGATGGCAGCGACATCAGCAGGGGGCTGAGTGTCATCTCCTAAAACAAACGAAGAAGAATCAAAATTGTGCAAAGCTGGCTTTTGTAACCCTCCGCGACTCCACACATGCTTCTCCAAGTTTCTCTTACGCTGCACCATTTATTCTGCTGGGGAAGGAAGAAGGAGCCACCTGCAGCACTAAAGGATGGAGCTGTTAATGGCTTCTTGTCACAGTGGCTGTGCACTGCCTCCATTGGCTATAGAGAACCTCCAAGTTCAGGGGAAGTCTACCTTTAAGTACCGGTTGCTGCTCTGACGTTCTTAAGCTCCGTCTTGGAGCTTGCTCAGCTAACTTCTCTCATTTCAGTCATTTTCAGAATGCATTGCTCCACAGTCCTAGGGGCTAGGAACCTGAATTTAAGCAAAGAAACCCTGAGCTTTTTCTTTTTTTTAAAAAAAAAAAAGTAAACTGGATTCTGTGGCCAAAGGCAGACCTTGCAGCTTTCCCAGAGCTCTTAAGCCCACACAGAACTCTGCTGATATGGGTGGAGGGCGGTTTCCCCCCTCCCCTGAAATGATGGGTTGGCAATTCAGCCCTGCTTCTCCTTTCCTCACTGCAGGAATCCTCTTCCTCGCGCGGCACTGCATACCTTCAAGGCTGCGCGGGTGCTGATGGGCAAGCTCGATTGCAGCCTGGGCCAGTGCGACAGAGCCGGCGACTACTTGCGAGAGAGCTTGGCGGGGAACACGCCCCCCAGTGCCATCGACAGAGTGAGTTGCGGTGGGGGCGGAGCCTGGAGGTCTGGGTGGGGCCAAGCGGGAGGACGGGGTGGTGCGTAAGGGGGCGGGGCCAATGTGTAATTACCTGCCCCTGGAGGCGGAGCCTGTTACTGTACAGGGGCGGCGGGGTGTGTGTGTAACTGCCCAGATCCAGAGGCTGGGATTGGAGGGGGTGGAGTTTAGTTTGACTCAGCCCTCCAGATGTTTTGCGACTACAATTTCCATCATCCCTGACCACTGGTCCTGTTAGCTAAGATGATGGGAGTTGTAGTCCCAAAACATCTGGAGGGCCAAGTTTGGGGATGCCTGGCCTGGAGCTACTGATTGGCCCTGGAGATAAAGTGCTCTGAATGGAGTTGTGTCATCGGCTTCCGGCTAGTTGCCCAGGAAAGTGAAAGGACAGGGAAAAGTTTATTACAGTCCTTTTTTATTTCAATCTTTACAGAGAGAGGCTCTATAACCCAGCCTCTTGGACAATGGCGTCGTCCCAAGTGAATCTCCACCCCTGTCTCTCCCACTTCCTCATTCTTCATTCTCATCACCTCCTCTATGGGTGCTGCTACGTGCCCCTCTGCCTTTGAGCTCTTTGCTCTCCTACTTTCAAGGCTCGCCGGGTTCTGAGAGACGGAGGGTCTGGAATGGTTTCTAATGACAATGTGTCAGCCGGGTGTTGCTCTGGCTCTCCCATGATTTCCCAGCTTTTCCCCTCATCTGCCTCTGAGCTGCGACCTCCCTCAAACCCCTGCTGTGAATCTATACTATCTTCCTCTTCCTCCTCTCTGGGAGGGTCAGGGGGGGAGGCGGTCTCCACCACTCCTCTTCCTCTGCTCAGCCCCCTCTGAAAATAAACTCTGGGCAATCCTCCCTAAAAAAAGCTCAAAAACCATTGGCAATCTTCCTGCCCCCCCAAAAAAGCTCAACAACAATTCTGGGCAATCTCCCCCGAAAAGTACAGTACCTTTGTACCCATAGACTGCATTCCAGCCACACACAAAATTCTATTTGCTCATCTCTTTCCATCCCAGCAAGCAAGGAGCTGTTAGCACAGCTCAGGGACTTGTGCCAGCCAGGTCAATCAAGGTCAATGAGGGTTTCTGAGGGTCTCAGCAAGGGCATGTGTTCTGTGGAGGGTCCAAGGGCTGGAGAGCAAGCTTCAAAGGGCCACATATGGCCCCTGGTCCTGAAGTTCCCCACCTCTCTCTTTCTCTCCAAACATCCTGGTCTCGTTGTTTCTGAGGACAACCTTTCCCCACCTCTGGCGGCTGCGGAAACCGGGAGGCTGTGCAGAGGCAGGGGGGGCGGGCGTTGTGGTGGTGTCGGGGGTGCATTGTAGTTGCATTGCATGTGCAGCCAAAGTGTGCAATGCCCCTCCAGTGCAGCCCTGAGGCCGCTTCTCCCGGCGGAGGGTCGTGGCAGCAGCCCAGGGCTTGCGAGAAGAGGCAGGAGATTGATCGGGGAAGTCCTTTGGCTGTCACGGACTGGTTGGACGCAGAGGAGCAGTGGGAGGAACCAGCTGGGGAACCCACAAGGGAAGAAGGCTCAGAGCCCGGGGATTGGTGGTGGGACTTCAATGAGTAGTCAGATGGAGAAGACTGGGAAGAGGAGGTATCAAGAGGTAACGGGACTTAGTGAGTCTGTGGCAGGGAGAAGTCCAGAATGAGAGGTAGAAGCTGAAGGAGGAGAGGTCAAGAGGTAGAGAGGAGTCAGGCTGCTGAAGAGTCATGGGTGCCTCCCTTTCATGTGACAAGCTCCCTTCCCCACTTGTCTCCCAGAACCAGAAGAGGCATGAAAAGGGAAGAAGAGAAATTAGGGTCATGCAGGCAAAGTCTCAGATTGCTTGGGGGTAACCCTGGAGAGGAGGGGGCGTAGGCAGCTGTGGGGAGACAGAGACCTTCAGTCTCAGCAACTGCTTCATGGGGGCAAGGCCTACCGGAGATGAGGTGCTCTGCTCGTGAGGCCTGGCACTTCTGTGCAAGTCGTGTTTTTGCTAACAAAGAATCAACTCCAACTTGCACAGTGTGATTTATTGCTGGCTCGCACCTGTCGTCAGCCCAACACCCTCCACCCACTAACTGTCAGCCCTTCCTGACTCTCGGTGACTCTTCTTCTTTGGCGATCCATCGTAGCCGAGTAAGATTGTCTTCCATGGTTTTAACAATGAGTCTGTAAGTGACTGTGGAGGCCAATTTTGGATCCACACATCCTCCCACAGTGGGGACATTGGTTTCCAGGTGGGAGTTGATCACGGTGTGGATTTGCCAAGCGTGCCTTCCTCTTAGCATGTTTCTCCTTTGTGTCCTGAGTTCAAGTGTCTTCAAAGCCCGTATTAGCTGCGGCTGGCAAAATTCTTGCAAGGATCTTAGCAAATAGTCTCTTATCAATATCCAAGGTGACCCTTCCTGAATCCCAAAATGGTTTTCGGCCTTCTAGGGGGACAGTGGACATGATTTTCACCGCTCGACCGCTTTAAGAAAAACACAGAGAGCAAAACCAACCCCTGTATATGGCATTTATTGACTTGACTAAGGCTTTCGACACTGTAAATAGCAATGCCCTGTGAACTGTCCTTCTGAAAATTGGCTGCCCAGATCAATTTGTGAATATCGTTCGGCTCCTCCATGATAATATGACAGCAACAATCGCAGATGATAACGGCTCTCAAAGTGAACCATTCACAGTGGGATCAGGTGTTAAACGGCGTTGTGCTATTGCCCCATCTCTATTCATTATTTTCATTGCCGTGATCCTGCACTTTGTTCAAGGGAAACTCTCCACCGGAGTAGAAATCATATATCGAACAGATGGAAAGCTCTTTAATCCGCTCTCCCAGGATGCTGGACTAGGTGGGCCATTGGCCTGATCCAGGAAGCCTCTTCTTACTGTCTTGCATTCTCTCTCTTTCGCAGGCTGTGCAGTTCCTCTTGTGTGACCTCCTGCTCATCACCCGCACCCGGCTCTGGCAGCAGCAGATGCAAGCAGGGCAGCCGCATGGCGCTCCCTACCAAGCCTCCACCCTTGAACTCCGTGGCTTCCAGCAGGATCTCAGCAGCCTCCGGCGCCTGGCGCAAGCGGACAAGGCTGCCATGCACAGGGTGAGTTGGGTGCTGGGCTCCTCTGCTCCTGTAAGCTCCTCCTTGGCTCCGCAATGCGGCCGTCACTGTCGAGAGCGCTGGTTTTTGGTAACCCTATGAAGCTGTCTCATGCCGACTCAGAGACTTCTCCAGTCTGTTTATTTTATTTGTTCCGTAAAATTTATATACGGCTCAATTGTTGTTTTGGTTAATTAAAAGAAACCCTTGGGTTTACCAGAAAGATAATACCATGAAATCAACAATAATTTAAAGCTTTCAAAAAGTTAACGTAGCAACGGACTAGAAAGTGGTCAGAACTCTCATCTGCTTTCTAAGCATCCGAATAGACTTGTCTGTGCAAAAATTGGTGATTACACTCGAAGGCACCTGCTTGCTATCAATAGGCAGGGAGTTCCAAAGTGGAGGTGCTGCCACACTAAAATATCGGGTTCTTACAAATGTGGAATGGGTATTACATAGCTGTCAAGTTTTCCCTTTTCTCGCAAGGAAGCCTATTCAGCATAAGGGAATTTCCCTTAAAAAAAGGGAGAATTTGACAGCTATGGAATTATGTGGCACCTTTAACAGTGCTGTTTCAAATGAGCAGATCTTCTAATTAAACTGGTCCCAAGCTGTTAAGGGCTTGATGTGTAGAATCCACAGCCCTCTGCATGTTGTGAGGCTCCGAGGTCACATCTGCATCGTATACCATGATAAAAGATGAGGTCGTCCTCCCCGATCCTGGGGGCTGTAGTTTGTTAAGGATGCTAAGTTTCAAATTTTTGCCAAAATCCTCACAGTTGCAGGGTTTGTGTCATGCTTGCCCTCCTTTTGACCTTGCCAAGGGGCGTTTGCTGTGAGCGTCCCTTCTTTCATTCTGCAGTTCATCTCGCTGGTGCTCTGTGCTCTGCAGCCTCCCTGGGTGCCCAACCATCAATTAAACCAGATCGGGAAATGCAGGCAGCTGGGGAGGCTGCAAAGCGCTGGAGAAATCTTTCCTGTAAAGAAAAGCATACATGCATGTGAGAGTTGGCTGCCTTGCAACGGGGAAGTCAGCTCGAAAGCCTTTGGCCAGCAGAATTCTGACAATTTTCTAAATAAATTCTCAAGCGCTCTGAGAACGAGGCAGGAAACCTGAAACCTCTTTTGCAGAGGACAGAAACTTTAGAGACACTGGGAGAGATCTCTCGACACAGCGCTGGTTTTTGTGGTGGTTCTGGTGGGAGGCAACGGTGGGTGGTGCTGGGGGGAGTGTGGTGGTTCTTGACTCTCTGGCCTGCCCCCCACAGGTTTTCCTCCATGAGGCGACGGCCCGGCTGATGGCCCGAGCCAGCCCCACCCGGACCCACCAGCTGCTGGACCGCAGCCTGCGCAGGAGAGTTGCCTCGAGCATCAAAGGAGGTGAGTGACAGGGGTGTGTGCTTGGTCCATGCAAGAACCACCGTAATAAGCTGCCTTACTCCAATTCATATCCAGCTCAATACTGTCTCCACTGATTGGCAGCGGCTCTTTGGGGAGATTCCCAGCCCCAACTGGATATGCTTTTGGGGATTGAACCTGGGACCTTCTGCATGCAAGGCAGGTGCTCTGCAACTGAGCTACAACCCCTTCCCTCCGAATGCAGGTGATTTCATAGAATCATAGAGTTGGAAGGGACTCCAAGGGCCATCTAGTCCAACCCCCTGTGATGCAGGAATCTTTCGCCCAACGTGGGGCTCCAACCCACAACCCTCTGATTAAGAGTCTCATGCTCTACCAAGTGAGCTATCTTGCTTCTCACACCTGAATGCCTCTTCCGCCTTGGGGCTTGGGGCCTTGCTTGCCTCCTCTCTGGACCACCTGTAAGAAGGCAGAGAGGTGGGGGGCTAGCTGAGTACATGCCCCATTTGCCCATGGTTCTTCCCCTCCTATTTAATCCCCCAAACCACCCTGTAAGGTAGGTTGGGTTGAGAGAGGCAGTGACTGGCTCCCAAGGTCCCCCGGTGAGCTTCATGGCCATGTGGGGGATTCAAACCCTGGTCTCTCTCCAACACACTAACCATTGCACCACGCTGCCATCAGGGGGGATGGCCAGTGCCGGATTTACATATAAGCTAAACAAGCTATAGCTTAGGGCCCCACTCTTTTGGGACCCCCCAAAAAAATTAAAAGAAAAAGAATGGATGTACATTTCCAAAATATAAGATGAAAAATAAAATAAAACCTACATACAGTTAGAGCTTAATAATTATTTCACTATAAATATACTTCCTCTTAATTGTATTTCACTATTAATATACTTCTTAATTGTATTTCAGTTCAACAATTACTTTGATAAAATACATATTTTGTTACGTGAAAATGGCTTTAGATACCATAAATTACCATACAGCATATATTCAACACAAGAAACAGCAACAATTTTTTGTTGACACAGGACAGCTGGACATATAAAGGGTCCCATTACCGTCAGTAGCTTAGGGCCTCATCAAACCTCAATCCGTCCCTGGGGATGGCCTTTTGCTTTCGTACAGGGCCACCTCTTGCTTCTGTGCCTCATTCCGCTGAGCTTCTGACGGTGTTTTCCTTTCCAGCCAGCGAACGCGAGAGCCAGCCGACGGCGCGAGAGCAGGCAGAGGCCCTCCTCCTGGCCTGCTCTTACCTGCCCCCCGCCTTCCTTCTGGGTCCCAGTCAGAGGATGGGCATGTTGGCCGAGGCGGCCCGCTCCCTGGAGAAGTTGGGCGACAAAAGGACACTCTACGAGTGCCAGCAGATGATCATCCGGCTCGGAAGCGGGTCCACTGTCACCTCCAGCTAGAGAGAGGGGGCACCGAGGAGGACTTGTGGGGAGCAGGAAGAGGGCAGAGCGGGAAGGCGACCCCTCTAAGCACATGGCACAGTGTGTTCTCCTGGACTCCGGCAGGCGAGGCATAGGATCTGGCGTGGCCTGCGGAAGCCCGACTCTCCCCCCTCTTTCTCTCTCTCTCTAGGTAATCATTACTCTGCAGGGCTACTCTCTCATCTCCCCCTAAGTTCTGTGTGGGGAGCCCCTTTCCTTGTGGCTGTGTGTGCTGAGCAGACCTATGTGACTTGGGGGGTGGGGGAGCGCAGGCAAGCAAGTGGTGTTTTCCAAGAAGCATCTCCTGGCTGTGTGCTTCTCCTGCTGTCAAAATTGGGGAGAAGGGAGATTGATTGCTGTTGAGGCAGCGTTGGAATTGACAGCACTGGTTTTTCGGCCATGCAAATAAACAAGGAAAGGTTAAGAAATGGGTCCCCAAATGCATGCATGGGTCGGAAGTATGTCCTGGGCCTGAAAAGGTTGGAGATAACCTGCTTTTTAGAGCCATTCTGGGTGGGGTGCAAGTGCATTTTGTTCCGTTTCCTGCAACCGGATTCTGCGTTTTGAGACACACACACACACACACACACCCTTGCACACATGGCTTGTGGTGGTTCATTGCACTTCCATTGTAGCACCCCTATTATGGGGGGGCGGGGCTGGTGGCTTTGCAATTGCCCGGTTTCCCATTGGCTGGCCTTTGTTCCTCTCTCTCACCCCCCACCTCCCCAGATAGTCTCCCCCTACTTCCTGCCAGCAGCTCATGACAAGGCAACGGGGACCCCTGGTGGCAAACCACCGACACTGCAGGATGCCCCTCCATCTCTCTGGCCAGATGTGAACAGCTCAGATGCGAGCTCCCATTTCCCCAGAGCGGTCTCTGCTGTCAGACGCCTCCCGCTTCGCTCCTCCTCCAACCTCTGAGGGCAGATGAGGACTCCTCTCAAGGGGCAGAGTGCTAAGGGCCTGGGTTGTTCTGGAGGCGGGCCATGGGTTTCCCCGAGGCAACCGTCCCCTTCGATATTCACGTGGTGTAATTGCCTCCAGGAGAAACTTTGTGCTTTGGTTACAGAAGAAAGTTCTCCTCCTCCTCTCCACCCTTTGTAGTGGCTCCCTGTGAATGATTTGGCTATATTTTGGTGGGCTGGGGGTTGTGGATTTCTGGCTTGGGTGTTCCGCCCCCCCACCCCATCCCCATGCTAGGATTCAGTCACTGCCTTCTTACCACGCCGCAGGGCATGTGTGTGCAAGGATTTCTAAGAACGTTTTGCCACATGTATATTCCGCCCACCCCTTTTATGGCAGGCTTTCCCTGAAGTAGAATTCACACGCAAACACACGTCACTGCCCCCAATTATTGGAGCTGCTGGCTGTGTGCACTTTGACGGTTGAATTTCTGCCTGCTGATCAGCTGTTAAAAGGCACCGGAGTCCTGCTAGAAAAGGTGGACAGCCCATTTAAGAAAAAGCAGGCGTTTCTCTCTGGGGGTTTTTTTATTTTGTTTTACGTGTGTATGGGAAGGGAAACGACGAAAGGTCAGCGGGGCAGGCTGCTTCATTTTCTATCCCCCAAAATAGATTTTTGGTCCTAGCAGCAAGCACCGCTCCGTGTTGGTTCCATCACACTGCCTGGGTTAAGGATGCTGTTGCTATGGAGAAATTCCCTCTTGCAGGTGTGATGGGAGAGGCAGAAAGGTCCGGCCTAATCATGGTGGGAATATGAACTGTGCCCTCCGCAGGGCTTCTGTCGCAGGAGCATTTCAGGTGTGTTTCTGTGTGTGTGAGAGAGATACTAGGGCACCCCCACCCCTCTTCAATCTGCATCGCTCAGCCACGCCTCTTCCATTCAAAAGTTATTTTCATAGCGTGAGGGTTTTTTGTACAGATGATAAAATAAAAAGACCTACTTATTTATACCTCTTTTGTCTGTGACGCTTTATTGAAGGAGCGGGAAAGAAGGAATGGAGTATGTTTGAGTGGGGCTCAGCAGGTCACGGAGAGGAGGAGTGGGACAAGAGACCACCTGCCATTTGAGACCCACGTGCCTCCGTTCAAATCCATGGGTGGACCAAAGACAAGTTTGTCAATGGCGGTTCACTACGGTGGTTTGTATGGAGTCTCCAGGTTCAGAGAGGCGGTGCTCTATTGAAGGCTCAGGTGCTCAGGAGCGCCAGGGGGGAAGGAGTCTTGCTTTGATGCCTTACCTGAAGGCGTCTGGCTGGCCACTGAGTGCAAGAGGTCCAGTGCCAAGGGTCTTCTGGTGGTTCCCTCGCTACGAGAAGCTAAGTTGCAGGGAACCAGGCAGAGGGCCTTCTCGGTAGTGGCACCCACCCTGTGGAATGCCCTCCCACCAGAGGTCAAAGAGAACAATTACCAGACCTTTAGAACAGTGTTTCTCAACCACTGTTCCGCGGCACACTAGAGACGCTGGCTGGTGTGCCGCGACGTGCTGCGATGAGAAGGGCGATTTGCATTGTCATGTGCCTGCCAGCCGCCAATAGACAGTGCTGGCCCGCCGGAAAGCAATATTTCTCCTCTTTCCCAAAGCTCAGTGCAAACGAGCCTGGCGGCCGCCAATGTGCAACACTGACCCGCCAGAAAGCAATATTTGGCAAGTGTTTCTTACAGTCATAATTATAATATAGGGCGGCACAGAGTTAAATTTTTTAACTTTTTTAATGGTGGTGTGCCTCGTGATTTTTTTCACGGAACAAGTGTGCTGTGGCCCAGAAAAGGTTGAGAAACACTGCTTTAGAAGGCATCTTAAGGCAGCCCTGTTTAGGGAAGCTTTTAATGTTTGATGGATTTCTGTATTTTAATGTTTTGTTGGAAGCCGCCCAGAGTGGCTGGGGGAACCTGGCCAGATGGGGAGGGTATAAATAATAAATTATTATTATTATTATTATTATTATTATTATTAGATTGCATGCAGCTTCTGTTTGATCCAGCAAGGCTATGTGTGGCCAAACCGACTTTGTGCTGCCCAAACAGGCAAACCTTCTTTTCCTATAAAGACCCCTATTTGCACCCACATAGGACTAGATTGTGCAAATTGACTCCCATGAAAGGGTTGGAACTTTGAGACGCCATCTGCAATGACCTAATAGTCTGTGCAAACATTCCCTTGGTAGTATAGTTGTTGAGTGGCGAAGAGGTGTGAACGCACCTTCCATGTGGGTGTGGAGCTTCTGGTCTTCCAGTTACTGTGGACTGTGATTCCCATCAGCCCCAGCCAGCATGAACCCAAGGTCAGGGGCGATGGGGGTTGTAGTCCAGCAACTAGGAGGCAAGGGGTTCCACATCCCTTAGTTAAAACGGTGGATGTGATTGCTGTTGCCTGGGTATCTTCTCCTTCCTCAAAGCAGAGATGCTGGCGAGGTTCCTTGGCGGTCAATTATTCGGGTACCAGTGTGGACCATGCATATAGCATTGTTCTTCCTCTGGCGGGTTTCTGTATATGTTCATGCACCCCCCCCCCAACATGTCATTGCACAGGTTGCCTCTCTCATTCCCATCCTGACCTTGAAATCTGCACTGCAGTCCTCGTACTGGTTTACGCTGCTGCTGCTGCTTCAAATCTTCCTCTGCCTGGAAAGAGCCACTTTCCTCCGATTGATGGCTTCCCACTGTGGGTCTCAGGTGTGGGGATTTTCTAGGGGAGCCTAGTATGCTACCTCGAACTGAGGGATGCCTGAATTGATTGGATTGGCTCAAGTTTATTGGGCACCTACTGAATTTGGTGTTTAGAGCACCTGGCTAATCTATCCTTACTCCCTCAATGGATTGGGGGGTGGCAGAAAAATAGTTTACTAGGGGACTCTGCAAACATCCAAAACAATTATTGAATCTTTATTGATGTTTTTGAATGCAATGACCTGATTTTTTTCTCTCTCTCTTTTTTTAACTCTTAAGGAAAATAAACTTCTTTTAGAAACAGCTTGTTACACACAATCTTCAGTGTGAAGCAATATACTAAATAAGAACACTAGTTTTAACATTTACAGTCTTTCATATATATTATATATATGTATATGTATACATATATATACACTATAGAATGAGGCAATATATAATACACACGATTCGCCATTTTACAGTCATTATGTACAGGATGCTATTCAAAGACAGCCAAGATCGTCGGGGTCACGATGCCGTGTGGTGGTGGGTGGGTGGGTGGGGCATGGGGTGGGGGGACAGGGATTTTCCCAGCCTGCCCTCATAAGGTGTGCTTCTGAAACAGGCCAGCCAAACCTTGCGAGGCAAGCTGTGAGCGTAGCAATGGCGACGGCAGAGAGCACAGGGTACCATGAAACAGACAAGTTACAAGCGTGAATCTGCGTGGTCTCTCTTAACAGGGCAAAGGAACTCAACAGGATGCTGTTATTGATCCCATTGGATGGGTAGACATGAGAGCTTCATGGGAGCAGAGGGGGGCCCAGAGGCGCTTCTCTTTCTGGACTGGGCAACACCAATATGGAATTTCGAAACATAGCAACACATTCACGGTCCTTGAGCATATTCGGTACCTGTTAATTTCTGGGTCCTGTTAATAAGCGGGAAGATGACACAGCTGTTCCATGGGCGTCTGCAACCAGAATACTGAACCAACGCTCCCCTCCAGGCTGACTTTCCACCCTGAAGCTGTGTAGTCGGGTGTTCTGATTTCATAGCTAAGTAGAAAGAGCCCTCTAAGATCCCTTCTGTTCGGGGGACAGAGTAACTAATGTGGGAACTCTCCATAAGTTGCTGGACTTTCAATTCCCACCAACCCCAGCCAACAGTCGGGGATGATGGAAGTTGTAGCTAGCAGCATTTGGAAGGTGCCGCATTGGCTACGCTTGCATGTATGCACAGAAAAAAACCTGGGGTTTTCCCCAGACTGCGGGGGACTGTAGGGTGAGCATAATCTGTGCAAAGGAAATAAGTGCTTAAACTTACGCTAGAAGTCTCTCTCCCACTCCTCCCCCACTGCCTTTTTAGGCATTGCTGTCCACATTTTTGGTCTCTCATCAAAGTCCTGGACCAAAGATGTGGGAAGCTGCCCTGTGGACATCCTTGAAAGTGCTGTTCAAAGGACACATGGGACATGGTCCAGCAAGAACCTGCTTATGAGATGGCACAAAAGGGAGATGTGTGTTGGTGTGCAAGCCCATTGACGGAAGGCCTTGGACTGGGCCCAGCTGCGAAGAAGAGGTCTGTGGCGTTTGCAGGGTGGGACAAAGGCAAGAGGCCATCTCCAAGGAAGTTGGTGCCACCTCAGGTGACACCCTTACTTCCCAAGAGATTATCTTTATGCTACATGAGTTTTCACAGCCCTCTGCAAACCATGGCTCTGATCTAACTCTTATCCTCAGGCGTGTGGAGGGGTGGCTTGCTGGTCCTTTGGGGGTGGCTCAAACCATGGTTCTGGTGGCACACGGTGAGGTCCAGAGAGAGCTGCTTCCCCTTTAGGCATGCTGACTGCCACAGGCATGCCAGACTCCCTTTAGCAGGAGCTGGGGTGAAATGGGGGTGTAGGGTGGAAGGTTCCCCCCACCTCCCCACTTCACCAGGAAAAGCTTCAGGTGCTAAAAAGGAGGCAAGGCGGCTCTGGGTTGGAATCATTTAACAGGTTTGGGAAGGGAGCAACAGGGTCCTTGCCAAGTAGGGTGCAGTGCATAGGCCCCCCCCCAAATCTGGGCCAGGAAGGGAAATGCCTTGGGCCTGAGCTGAGCCAGGATCTGCTCAAATTCTGTACACTCCTGCCACAAATTCCAATGGAAGGTGATAGGCATTGGGCTTGGCAAAAGCGAGTGTGCCCATCCGTCTCTGTATGTGCCCTGTTCCCGGAAACCACCCAGAGGAACAGAAAAATATTCCCATTCCAAAGAAGCGCCAATGTACGTTTGGGAGTCGGTGAAACCCATCAGGAATCTGCTTGGAAAGTGTGGTGAAACCCCTGCCCAGGCCAGCAGAGGCGTGCGAAACTCTCCCTCCCACCCCGATCGAACTTCTCTAGTATTCCGCGAAACTCGTTTCCCCTCCCCTTGAAATTCCGCAGAGTCTGCAAGCTGCCTCCCGAGTTTCGCTGCTGGTGAATAGCGGTTTTTGGGGGCGGGGCGAATCCAAATCGAACTGAGCTATTTTTCTCCTTGCAGGGCCAACCAAGACGGCCTTCCTGGATGTCTGAGCCGCCTTTTCCGCGCTGGGCAGGAGGGCCGAGATGTGGGTCGGCCCCAGATGGGGGTGCGGGCAGACTGCAAATGGGGTCGGAGGGAGGGGCGGCGAGGGGGAGGACGGGGGACAAAAGCCAAACGAAGGAGCAAACGAAACCAAAGCAACGCGGCATTGTTTCAAAAAACATCGGGGCGCTTCTTTTTACAAGCTGATCACAGATATATACAAACACGCACACGCACACGCACACACACCATGAGGTTTGAAGGCAAAAATAGATCAGATCAGAAAAAAGAGACGGAGGAGGAGGACGAGGCGGGCTCGGAGAGTCCGGCGTTTGGGGAGAAAGGCAAGGCTTTGCAGGCGCCTCTCTCCCCGGCTGGCCTCCCCCCTCTCCCGCACCTTTCCCGTGCGGAGAAAGTCTGGAAAGGTGAACTCGGACCGGTGCTGTTGGGATTTCAGATTTCCGATGAAATCTGGCCGAAGGATTGCAAGTTCCAAAGGGTGGTGCGCAAGTAAGAGCCTCGAGGTTCACTGCGAGGAGGAGAAACGCAAAAAAAGGAAGGGGGAGGAAAGAAAAAGAAACCCACCCCCTAACAAAGCTCCAAGCCAGGTTTTGTCAGCAGCCGTGTCCCAGGTGGAAGATGTTAGCTTATCAGTACTGTATTGGTTACAGCTCCTAAGTAGGGGAACCGGGGGAGGCGGCGAAGGAGGAATGAAAACGTGGAGCCGGAGTTTCTCTTCTCTCCTGAACCGGCTCTGGGCTGCTTTCAAGAGAAGGAGCGAGGAGCACAATCTGGAAGTGGGTTTTGGTTTCGGTGCCAACCTGGAGAGGCTTTTGGAAGAATGCCAGAGGAGGAGGAGGAGATCGGGAACTGGAGCCGAGGTCTTGTGCCCTCCCCCCGCTGAATGGGGCTTCCTGGGAGATGCTTAGGAGTTGGGCTGGAGTCCTGTGCCTTTTGGGGGTGGGGTGTCGGCTCGGTGAGAAACTGCAGGCACCTGAGCGAGCTGGAGCGAGGGGCCTCTTCCGTGCGGCGACCGGGGGGGGGGGAGGGTCCCCATCCTAGAGTACTATTGCAAAGGAAGGGCGGATGGGCCGGGGGGGCTGGAGGGTCGAAATACATTCGCTTTGCCTCTCCCCTGCAGAGTTCATCTTGGCTGCAGCCGCTGCCCGAGGCCGGCGACCGGGTGGAGGCGATGGGTCTCCCTGCTCCGCATTACAACGGCTGCTTCTGCAAAAAATAAAAGCAAAATAAAGAGAACGAAAGGTGGGTTTATCCTTTGCTCAGCTGGCCCCTTTCTGCACCTCCAAAGGCATATATATACTGTAATATAATAAGTCCATACAAGCAGCACTCCCCCCCCACACCAGGCCCCCCCACCCCAGAATTCCAGTCCGGGCTTTTGTGGCCGCCGATTGGCTGGCGGGCGGGGGCAGCCCGGTGGTCTTGACGCAGCCCGGGCTGGTGGCTGACAGCTAGAGGACTCCCTTGGTTCATTCATGGGGAATAATTCATGTTGCTAAGGCTCGCCGTGCGCCTCCCGCAGCCCCGGATAAAATAAATAAATAAAAGCACAGCCCTTGACAGTCTGCAGAGGTGTATTTACGGCCCCCTCCTCCCCTGACTTTCCTCCCTCCCTCCCTCCTTCCTTTCTTTTTTTAAGGAATCCAGTCTGGTGGTTTTTACGCATCGCGAGGGGGCAGCAAAAAACGCATCCATCTCTCGCGCAAGCTGGCTGCTGTGGAGCCGAGCTCACAATAGCACTTGCGTTGCCAGCTTCTCTCCGGGCGAGTTCCCGGGTGTCTTATTCCTAACTCCCCCCTTTCCCCCCTGCCCTCGCCTCCTTCCGTTTGGCCTGCATTAATTGGTACCGCGAGGCCCCCGGGCCTGCCAGACGCCCACGACTTATCACCCCGCCCACCCCCCACTCTTGACACCGCAAGCGCTTTGCAGCCTCCCGTGTGCTATTTGTGTGCAGACATAAAAATGCACACGGCCAAAATGGGAAACGGGCAGAAAGCAGGAAAGGGGTTTGGAGTCCCCCCTCCCCTCCTTTTTAAAGTAAAAATAGAATGGATGTTGCAGCCAAGAAGGCAATGTTGCGTAGCCGCTAATGGAAATCAGGGGCATTTTTGCACATTGCAGCAGTGGCACGCTTGGGGGATGCCTCATATAGTATGGAAGGGGCGCCAAAGGCCTGCATCTCCAGGCAGGCCGGCAGGCATCCTTCTGCTGCATGCTGGTGGAGGGCAGGGCCAGAGGGGGAAAGGGGTGGAGCTGCCTGTGGCTCTTCCCTTTGGGCAATTGGCTGTGTTTCATGCAATTGGCTGTGTTTCCAGCAATGCCTGCCTTGCCAACCTCTGGCCAGGCAAGCAAGAGGCATTGTCAATGCCCAAGGACACATTTTGGCCAGGCAAAACCACCCGAGGAGCAGGGCTGGTAAAGGGTTGGCTTGGGGAGAGTTCTGAGGGCCGCATGGAACACAAGTTTGTTCCAATTTACTTTTTCCAGTGTATACCGCAAACATCTTAACTGTACACTTAAAAAACTGCACTATGTGAATTGGCCCATGTGAGCTGCTGTGTCCTTGACTGAAAATTCATCCCAGCTATGGAGAAACAAGGGAGGCTCCCTATCTCTGAACTCCAGCCTGCCCCCTCCACAATCTGCTTGCATACAAGGAGGCGGTGTGGGAGAATAGAATCACAGAATCGTAGAGTTGGAAGAGGCCACAAGGGTCATCTAGTCCAACCCCCTGCAAGGCAGGAATCTTTCGCGTCAAGAGCCTTATGCTCCACTGACTTGAGCTATCCCAGCTGATGAGTAATACTATCCTACCTTATAGGTTGGTTGTAAGGGTTGCATGTGGGATAAGGTTTATGTAGTGCTTTGAACGCTTAGAAAAAGTGCTGTGCAAATACAAAATATTATAACGTAGGCATCACAAGGGCGAGAAATGGAAAGAAGACAAAAGGGTGTGTAGAGATTTAAGCAGCACAGTCCTGTGAGGAGCAACTCCCGGCAGAGGCTTTGTGGGGCTGGCTATTCCATGTCCGGCTTGTTTAACTTTTTAAAGCAACAACAAAACACATGGAAAAAGGCACTTGAGTCTTCCCAGAAGCTGCACACAGACACAAATTAATCTGAAGGGGAAATTTATGACAGACAGAATAGTCTTACTCCATGCTTGAATAACATTGTGGGGAGGGGCGCTGCGGGTGCCACCGCCCTTACTTTCAACTACTCTTTTAAAAAGTTTTTTTGGGGTGGGTGTGTGCTGGCTTGGTTAAAATGGGAGGGGAAAGAATTGGCAGAGGGGCTTGCGGATTTCATTAAGCCTCTTCTCCGAATTAATGGGTTCAGTTTGCAAAACACAACACCGCACGTTCACTGGGAAGGGAAAGCAAAGAAAAAAGGGCTTTCTTATTATCCTTGTTTTAAAAGTATTTTTTGAAGAAGAAGAAGAAGAAAGCTTAGAGGCCCATGCCTTTGTGGAAGTCGGCGGAATTCCAGGTGGACTGTAGCTTTTGTCAGATTTTCAGAGGGGAGTGTGTTTGTGTGTAGGGGACCCTGTGTCAGGCTCTTAATGGCTGTCGTGGGGTGGGGGGGTCAAGGTGAGGCCTATGCTGGTCGGCTGCTGGACTTCTTTCCTGCCTGAGCTGGCAAGAGAGAGACACCCCTCAGGATCTCGATTTTCTGTCTTAGGAATGCCTGACAGCCTGCCTCCCCAGATTCCCATCTGGATCTCTCTCTCCTCCTTCTCCCACAGCACCGCTGCTTTAAATTGCAGATAACCAGGTGCAACCCTTTGCGTGGTGTTGGAGGGTGGGAAGGAGGGGGAGAAGGCAGGAAGCCCTCGCCATGGTGATTAAATTATGTCAGAGGCCTGGTCAGCGGTTACTAAGGCAAGACAAAAGGCCTTTGCTCCAAAAGGCTGTCTCCTGTTTCCTTGGCGGTGGGGAAGGAGGAGGAGAAGGAATAGGACGTGGCAGGAACTGTAGCAGGCAGCGGTGTGAAGGAATGGCCTCCGCCTCCCCACAGCCGTGGCCAGCTTGCTCTCCGTCCTGACAGGGATGGGAGGTAGAGGGGGTGTTGCTTGCAAACACTAGCTGCAGAAAGGAATACTACAAACGCTGGCTTCGGGCATGCAAACCTGCTCCTGAGAGGCAGGCAGGCATGTTTGGGGAGCTGGCTGTGATGTGGGTAACAGTCACCCAAAGACTTCTGGGTGCTGGCATGAGCGCCATGGAGGCCTAATCCTGATGGCAGGCAGGCAGGCAGGCAGGCAGCCTCATGCCAAGGAGGAAGGCACCCTTCGGAGCTGAGAGGTGCCAGAGAGAGCTACCTTTCGCCCAGAGGGTTGCTGCTGCTTGTTTCCACCCCGTAACCTTAATACTAGAACTCTGAATCACTGAGCGAAGTTGATGGGAAGTAGATTCAGGGCGGATGAAAGAAAGGAGGTCTTTCCGCGAGGCATGATTAAGTCACGGCGTTTGCCATAACAGGATGTGGACTGGCTTAGACAGGTTTAGAAAGGGGATTAGACAAATTTGTGGAGGAGGAGGAGGAGGAGGAGGAGGAGGAGGAGATTTAAAAAAATTGGGACAGATTTATCAATCTGCATACACAAGGTACCTTTAGAGCACATTATTTCCCTCAAGGAATTCTGGGTGCCGTAGTTTACCCCTCACACAGAATTCCCATCAACCTCAAACTACAGCGCACAGAATTCTTTAGAGGGGCAAAAATGTGCTTTGCAGGTGCTTTAAAGATATAGTGCGTATGCAGGCTTAGTCATGTTGCTAATACAGAGCCCCCATAGTCAGAGGTATATCCTCGAAAACCAGTTTCTAGGCTGCAACAGTTGGAAGATATTACAGTGGTGCCTCGCTAGACGAATGCCCTGTAAGACAAATTTTTCACTTAACGAAGAGATTTTTCGAGCAGAGGTTGCCTCGCTAGACGAATTCATTTTGTGAAAAATTCGTCTAGCGAATCACAGTTTCCCATAGGAATGCATTGAAATTCAATTAATGCGTTCCTATGGGCAAAAAATAAAATAAAAAATTCAATCCATTCCTATGGGATTCGCTAGACGAATTTTTCGCAAAACGAATTGACTCACAGAACGAATTAAATTCGTCTAGCGAGGCACCACTGTACTTTCATTCTCTGCTCGAGGGCTTCCCAGAGGCTTCTGGTTGACCACCCCTGGAAGCTGGAGTTAGAAGGACCTTTGTCCTAATGCTGAAGAACCATTCGCATTTCCTTTGCCCTGAGCAGAACAAAGCAGAGTGTGTTGTGTTATTTTAAAGCGTCTAAGGGCAGAGACACTGCACAGTGCCTTCCTTTCCCGAGAGGAAGCAGTTTCCAAAACACATCGGTTTCAAGGACAGGAGCGCTTTGAGCACATGCAAAGTGCTCCCCTCTTCCAACTTAAAAAAACCCCCAAAATCTTAGGGAGAGTGGAAAAACAATTGCAAATGTTAACATGCAACCCCACACAGCCCGGACACACACATTTTTACATCCTTCTGTTCTGGCAGCCGGCCAGGAGGATGAAATTGTGGTCAAGCCAGCCTGATCTTCTCAGGTCATGCGGAGAGTTTGAGAAGAAAGCCCTGGGCAATGTGTCATGTGGGGCACCCCTTCCTTCTGGGGGCTCTGGAAGGCTCACCCAGGGGCAGTGGCTGTGCTCCAGGAAGCGGTTTGCCAGCTGTTTAATTTATCACAACACCCCAGAGCGATTTTAGGTTGGAGGCACTGTAGGGAATTAAATGGGTAGCCAGGCCCAGCTGCCTGCGGCTGTTTGGAGTGATTAGCCGGGAAGGGGGGGAGGGAATAGAATAAATTAAGGAAAACCCAGGGCAGGCATCAGCCATGGGACCTGCCAGGGTGCTGGGATCCTGGCTTCTGCCAGGAGATGCCAGGTGCTCTGGCCCAGGTGGCAGCTCCAATTGCCTGGATAGGGAAGATAGCAGCACGGCCCCTCCTGCTATGCATGTGTGTCCGTGCATATAAAGCACCCAGAGAGAGACACATCCGAATCCTCTGCCAACGTAACCCTTTCTGTGCAAAGGAAAGCAAAACACTGCCAACTTATTCCCTGCATTCCTGGGAGGAAGGCGCATTTGGAACAGGCACCGTCTACACCTGACGGAGAGCCAGTGTGGTGTAGTGCAGCGTTTCTCAACCACTGTGTGCCGCGAGACGCTGGCTGGTGTGCTGCGACGTGCGGCGACGAGAAGGGCGATTTGCATTGTCACGTGCCTGGCGGCCGCCAATAGCCAGCAATGACCCACCAGAAAGCAATATTTGGCAAGTGTTTCTTACAGTCATAATTATAATATAGGGCGGCACAGAGTTAAATTTTTAAACTTTTTTAATGGTGGTGTGCCTCGTGATTTTTTTCACGGAACAAGTGTGCCGTGGCCCAAAAAAGGTTGAGAAACACTGACTGTAGTGGTTAAGAGCGGTAGACTCGTAATCTGGGGGACTGGGTTCGCGTCTCCGCTCCTCCACATGCAGCTGCTGGGTGACCTTGGGCTACCAGGCATAGGCAACCTTTGGCTCCCAGATGTTTTGGAACTACAACTCCCATGATCCCTAGCTAACAGGGCCAGTGGTCAGGGATCATGGGAGTTGTAGTTCCAAAACATCTGGGAGCCAAAGGTTGCCTATGCCTGGACACTTCTCTGGAGTCTCTCAGCCCCAACCACCTCACAGGGTGTCTGTTGTGGGGGAGGAGGAGGGGAAAGGAGATTGTTAGCCGCTTTGAGACTCCTTTGGGTAGTGATAAAGCGGGATATCAAATCCAAACTCTACACTAGGGATGGGCGAACTTCGGTTTCTCGTTTTCCCAATCTTATGTTCAGTTCTCCACATTTCCACACCAATTTGCCATTTTTTTAAAAAATTTAAAAAACGAAACCTCATGAAAGGTCAGCAGGGTTTAAGTGTGAATTACTCCTAACACTTTTTTTAAATTGAAATTTCCCCAAGTTTACACACACAAAAATGGGAGTGGGTTTATTGGTTTGTTGTTTTTCTTGTTTTTATTATGTATTTTGTGGGTTTTTTTAAAATCTTGTATTTCTGTGTTGTGAACCTCCTGAGATCTACAGATGGAGGGCGGTATACAGATTTAATGAATAATAATAAAAACTGAGAAATAACTCGCAGTCTTGCAAGGCAGTATCATAAACAAAACATTTTTTTTCGTAGGCAGTTTTTCCCTAGTGTAC
This sequence comes from Zootoca vivipara, assembly GCF_965207765.1. Lineage (NCBI taxonomy): Eukaryota > Metazoa > Chordata > Lepidosauria > Squamata > Lacertidae > Zootoca > Zootoca vivipara. The sequence goes on from NC_142596.1 coordinate 47,938,549, forward strand.
ACACTAGTAGGCAATTTCTCCCACTATAATGTATTTTTGTAAGGTTTTTTTTTTTCACGAGCATTTTCTATGCACACTTTTCCTTACTATTTTACTATGTTCATTTTTGTACGTTACTTGGCTGGAGAACAGCAATGCAAAATTTGGAGAAGCGCGAATTCCAAAGGCGGCTCTGTCTTGGTTCGGTTTGTGTATCGTTTGGGAGGAGCAAAAAGTAGTTTCACCTTTAAATGGTGAACTGAATCTTTTTTCCCACCCCATCCCTATACTACGCAGACTCAGACTAGCGGCAGACAGGAATCTCTCCCAGCCATACCTGGAAATTCTGGGCTTGAACCTGAGACCTTCTGCATATAAAACAGCAGCTTTATCACTGAGCTGTTCAATGCGCTACTCAATGGAACTTATTACTGTGTAGACTTGTACAGGATTGTGAATTTGAACAGAGAGGGGCAGAGAAATGACATCATGGAAATTCTGCTCAACCTTGTCTCTGACTTCTGGGATTTCAACTGGCAATGCCTACAGAGTTTCCCCAAGGGAATCTTTGCAAATTTAAGGACTAGAAACTTGCTTTTTAAAATAAAAATAAAAAAGGGAAGCGCAGGGCAGGGGAGAAGAAAAGTAAGCAATCTGAGCACCTAAGAGGTTGTTGATTTCTGCATCTAGTACAACTTTGTGCAGAATCTCAAGCGCAGAAACTCACCCCCTGGGCCACAGGAACAGGGACAGAGAACCTGATTTGCACACAGAAAACGTCAGATTCAAATTCCGGGTGTATCTGTTTCTAAAAAGCTTGGAATTGAGAAGGCATCGTTGCCAGAGAGCCTCTGCCAGTCAGTTGACCACCATCAGTTTTGTCGACTTACGCTGGTCTGATTTAGTGCAAGGCAGCTCCTGATGGCCACAGCCAGGAGAGAGTGCAGAGAGCAACAAACCCCCAGAGATTTCCCCTTGTTCCTGAAGGTCCGCTCACCTACCTTATGTCTAGGGCAGTTCAGCAAGAAGGTCTCTTCACTTAACAAACAACCTGCAAATAGAGCAGAGGAGCAGCAGTGAATGGGGATCCCCGTCTTGCACTCGAAACCCATCACATCCGTTATGGGCCAGAGTTTCTTCCCCCGTTTTACCTTCCCTCCCAACCTTCTCTGCTAATGTGGCCTCTCCTGCGCAACTCTTAAAAGCATGCTTTGCAGCCCTAAAAACCAGGCCCCTTCAAGCAAAAAGGGTAGGGCCGGGATTGCAATTTCTCCCTGCTCCAATCCGTTTTGTTACCGAACCCTCGTTGGGTTTCAGCCATCTTTCTATTGTGAAGATAAATGGCTGCATTCTCTCCCTTGGCAAACCCAAGAGTGGTGGCCAGGAGCAGATAGACGACATCCTGCAGAACAGCAGCGGCCAACAGCTGGTTTGGGAGCAACATCTGGGGCACAGGCCAGCCTGCGACAGGTCGCACCAGGGGCACCTCTCCAATTTTCAATGTCCTTTTTTAATAAAAGGGATTGTTGTCTTTTTTTAAAAGAAAGGAGAGAATTCAGATAACCGTATCTTGGTGTAGTATGCCCAGATGTGAATTAGCATTGTGGGGTGTATGCAATCCCCACCACCCGTTTGTGCAAGTCAAGAAACACACGGGGAATTCTTCCATTACCTATAGCAGGGGTCACTAACGTGCTGCCTTCAGGATGTGGTAGAGGCTAGTTCCCATCAGTCCCAGCCAGCATGCCCAATGGTCAGGGATGATGGGAGTTGTAGTCCAGCAGTCTCTGGAGGGCCCCATATTGGCTACACCTGAACTACAGTTCCCCCCCCCCCATTTTGTTTGAAACAGGAAACTATGGTGAATGGGTTTGGAACAAGCCAAGATGTGAATCTGTGCTTTGAAGATGCCATGATATCCTGGGACTTGTTCCAAAGCCATTAACTGGAGTTTCTTGATTTGGGTGCAATGGGAAACCGTAGTTAATTGAAGAGTTTGTTTGCTGCAGCCACACCTGCAAGGCTCATTTATAGCTGAGATAGACTCAACCAAACCAGATCAAGGAGAGTAAGAGGCAAAGTCGGCCAATTTTTTAAAAAATGCATCACATGTTGCAGATTCAGATGTTGACACGTGATGTTGGAGGTCTGAGGTCAGGATTTCTCCAGCATTTTTTTAAAAAAAATATGAATAGGAGTTGTGGGTTGGGGCTGACTGTATTTTCCTGAATTTCCTCCTCTTCAAGTTGCTGTTTGCACTGGAAAAAGGGGTGTGTGTGTCAGGTACAATGGAGCCTCGTTAGCTGAGCACCTGTAAACTCAACTGTTTCGGCTCCCGAACGATTGAAAACCAGAAGCGATTGTTCCGGCATTTGAATGATTTTCGGAAGCCGAATGTCCGGTGCGACCTCTGCAGCTTCCGATTGGCTGCAGGATGCTCCAGCCAATCAGAAGCCGCGCCTTGAAAGTCAAACATTTTGGAAGTCGAAGGACTTCCGGAATGGATGCCGTTCCGACTTCCAGGGTACGTCTGTATTTTTTTCTAAATGAAGAAGTTTCCTTAGCTGCGAGTGTGTTCTATAGTAGACAAAAGGTGAAGTACTTCCATCCTCCACCATCCCCTGCCCCAGGACCTGACATGTGATGCAAAATCAGTTGCCCCCAGTGGGAATCTTACCTGTATCAATGGCACATATGTAGTGAAAGGTTTGGGCACACCCCTTATGGCAGCAGCCAATGGTTGCTCCTACTTGCTGACAACTGGAGCACCTCTGCGGTCAGCAGGCGAGGGGAAGAAAAAGAAAGGGGAAAAAGAGGACGCCATGAGATCTAGCATCATGGCTGTTTGTTTTCGCAAAGGCAGCTTTAGTTAGCAACTTCCGTTTCGGCAGGAAGGTCATCCTTAGCCCACCCGCTTCCCTGTTGCTTGAGGGAAGGTGGAGCTTGTTAGTTGTGCCCCCAGATAGTTCTCCCCGCCCCAATCACATTTCTATATTCTCTCAAGAGGGAGCGCTGCTTCTCACCCTGCCGCTGTGGGACAGAAGGCGTGCATTTTATTACGCAGCCCTAGCCTGTCGGAGGCGGTTAGCCCCCGTATGAACGACAGCAGCACTTATCCCAACACCAATGCCACAATTCCATGTGTGTTGCATCATTGTCTGACCCCCTTTCCTTCTGCTGTTTGTTTTGATTTGGAAAGCTCAGTTGGTTGGAGCAGGCATAGGCGAACTCGGCCCTCCAGATGTTTTGGGACTGCAACTCCCATCATCCCTGACCACTGGTCCTGTTAGCTCGGGATGATGGGTGTTGTAGTCCCAAAACATCTGGAGGGCCGAGTTTGCCTATGCCTGGGTTAGAGCATGGTGCTGGTCATGCCAAGGGTGCAGGTTCGATCCCTGCATAGGAAGGCTGCCTACTCGATGATCCTGGAGGATCTCCTACAACTCTACAATTCTATGATGGATGTAATATATGCTGTTGTTTTTTGCTGATCAAGTTGCACGATGATGCATACCTGCCAAGTCCTGGACGGAAAGATCCGGGATTGGCAGCCCGCGACACCGGAAGTTGCGTAGACGCAACTTCTGGTGGCGCTTTGCCCTTCTATGGGCACCAGAAAATGGCGGTGCCAGCGCCGGAAGTCGCTTCCACGCATGACCAGAAACACGTAAAAGCGACTTCCAGCGCCGGTGCCGCCATTTTCTGATGCCCATAGAAGGGCAAAGCGCCACCGGAAGTCGCTTTTACGTGTTTCCGGTCATGCGTGGAAGTGACTTCCGGCACCGCCAGCGCCATTTTCTGGTGCCCATAGAAGGGCAAAGCGGCACCAGAAAAATGGCCGCCGGCAGAAGCAGATTTAAGGGAGAATATCGGGATAAAAACCTAAACGGGAGACCGCCGGGAAACGGTAGGAAAAAAGGGGTTTTCCTGGCGGAAACGGGATACTTGGCAGCTATGCGATGATGTCATACACACTCAGAATCAAAGTTTACATGGCTCACCGCAGAGAATCAGAAGGTGGGAAACGGTAACTGAGAAACAGCCCCAGACCTGGGAACAAAACAAGCAGATGATGCCAGCCAGCACAGAAGCAACACAGCCCAATAACACATTTTGCAACCTGGAATGCAGACCAGTTGGTGCCCAGCCAGCCACCTCAATGTATCATTCAGGTCCCAGTTCCTGCCTTCATCTATTCCCCCCACAGGTCACTTCACCTTGCGGCCTAGCGATGATAGATAATGAACATTCAGCCCAGCCTCTATGCATAAACCTCCCCATTGAAATAAATTCTGTCTCTGTCAAATTTGTGCAGGCACAGAGCTCTTGGTCACGAGAATCGGAGGTTAAGATCACATACTCTTCTCCTACTGGGCTTACGGTGAGTTTCATGGGTGCCTGACCATCGTTTGCACAGCAGAGAGGATTCTGTAACGCGTGTGAGCATTCTCATATGCTACTGCAGAGCCAGGTTCAAGGTCCTCGTATCACGCTACAAAGCCCTGAACAGCTCAGGTCTAGGGAACCTCTAAGGCCGCCTGAACTGTTGTATCCCAGCTCCATCACTGCAGGAGCATCGTTGGTCGTCCTCCAGGCAGGTAAGGCTCATTTGAAAGTGTCCTTCAGTGTCCTTGGACGAGTCTTGTGGAATAATGCTCCATCAAGAGAGGTTCAGCAGGCACCTTCTGTTTCTACTTTCAGTAGAGAACTGCTGAAAACTTTTCTATTCCATCACTCCTATGCAGGCAACGAAGAATTCATCTTTCCATAACAGCTGTTTTGCAGTTGTAAATTGTTTTTTTTAATGGCATTTATTGCAGGGTTTTATGTACAATTGTTGTAAACAGCTCTGATTCCTTAAAAAAAAAAATTCTGGCCATTGCAAGTCCTACTGCATTCACATTGCATGCCTGACGGGAAGAAGGCGAAAACATCTAAGGGGTTTGTTGCCTTGGAATAAGCAAACTTCCATGTGTGCAAGCAAGCAGGGGCACTGCAAGGTACATAGGACCTGGGAGGGCCCACAGGCCTACAACACATAAAGTGTGTGCAGTGCCTGTGGGCAAATGAAGATGGAGGCTGGCTGGGGCCTTGTTGGCTCTGCACTTTGCAGCAGGCTCAGCTACCCAGTAAGCAAAGAAAAAAGTTTTTTTTTAAAGTTTATTTAAAAAGCAATGGGGGAAGGGGCAGAGATTTGGGGCTTACAAAGAAGACCCAAACCTCGACGTGCCTTTAATAATCTTCCTGAAAAGAAGATAATGCCACATGTTTCAGCTAGAACCGCTTGTTTGACTCACTCACAGGTCATTCAAGTTCCTTATGAACGTAGGTCACATCTGCATAATCGATTTAAACAGCTTGGCTTCCTCCAAAGAATTCTGGGAGCTGTAGTTTAAGGATGCTGGGGAGAACAACTACAGTTCCCAGAATTCTCTGGGGGAGCCATGCATTTTAAATGTATGGTGTCCATGTGCTTCAGCACTGTTGGTAGGGATGGAGGGTCTATGCCATCTCTAGTATCTCACTGCTGCTGCTCTGCCCCGCAACGTGTGCCTCCTTGAGGCAGCTGCCTTAGCCCACCTAATAGCAGGGAAGACCCTGGTCTTGCTGATGACTTTTTCACTTTGGCCATTGCTTTAGATTCCTCTGTGGGTTGCGGTAATGCTTTGGCTTTTCTAAATGTATGCATGCAGGACTAGGAAGTGCTTTTTGAGATAATAATAATAATAATAATAATAATAATAATAATAATAATAATAATAATTTATTTGTACCCCGCCCATCTGCCTGGGTTGCCCCAGCCACTCTGGGCGGCTTCCAACATATATAAAAACATGATAAAACATTAAAAAGCTTCCCTATACAGTCATACCTCGGGTTGCGTTTTTCTGGGTTGTGAACGCGGCGGACCTGGAAGTGTTTACTTTCAGGTTCCGCCACACGCGCATGCGCAGAAGCATTCTGCGCGCTTCGCACATGCGCAGAAGCACTCCATCGTGCTTTTGCGCATGTGCTCTATTGCCGCTCAGGTTGTGGACTTTTTGGGGTGTGAACAGCACCCCAGAACAGATTGGGTCCGCAACCTTGAGGTACCACTGTATAGGGCTGCCTTCAGATGTCTTTTAAAAGTTGTATAGTTACTTATCTCCTTGACATCCGATGGGAGGGTGTTCCAAAGGGTGGGCACCACTACCAGGGAGGCCCTTCTGCCTGGTTGTATGAAAAGTTTGCCTTGGAGAAGTAACCTCTGTCCTCTGCTCCTAAGCTATCCCAGTCTTTTGAAGGCCACGTGACCTTGAGGTTCAAGAAGCACCTGAGGTGTCACAAGAGTTTCTACCTGACAAGGTGGAGTGCTCATTTGTGGGGTTAGAAGCAGACTTCTTCCGGAAGAGTCAGAAATCAGGAAGACCAAAATTTTAACAAGGAATAGGGGAAAGATATATCTTATCTTAAAGACCATTGTAAACAGTTATAATTGTTAGTAGGATTGGAATATCACTTGTAGTCTGAGGGTGAATTTTGGTTACAATGGAGATGTAAAAGATTTGGATCATCATAAAAGATGCGGGAGGAAATGATTAATAATAGGACCCACAAAGGGGAGGATGGAAGTCCAGGAGATTCCTTGGAATCTTGTTTTTACGATTTATGTTTGATATATCTCTGTAAAATTTTAATTTGAAAAATCAAATCAATCAACCAAAAAGAAGTAGTAGAACAGGATGTCAGATCAAGAACCAGATCTAGAAGGGGGGAAGGCAAGCTTTCTGGGTTTCCATTCAACTTGGGACAGAATGTGGGGCTTGATGGAACTTTAAAGGTATAGGGACCCCTGACCATTAGGTCCAGTCATGACCGACTCCGCCATTTGCCTTACCGCTGTAGCGGTTCCTATTTATCTACTTGCATTTTGACGTGCTTTCGAACTGCTAGGTTGGCAGGAGCTGGGACCAAGCAACGGGAGCTCACCCTGTCACAGGGATTCGAACCGCCGACCTTCTGATCAGCAAGCCCTAGGCTCAGTGGTTTAACCACAGCGCCACCTGGGTCCCTCTGATGGAACTTTAGCTTGAACTAAAAGAGACAAGCCTTGTGTCCTTATGTTCTCATACTGGGAGGCTACACCTCCCATTTAAGAGTAGCCATGAAACATCCTGGTGTTAGAACCGTAAGGCTCATTATCTATAATCCACTAAACCTGGAGTGGAACGCTGGAGTGGCAGGCTGCAGAATAAGCGAGCCCATATTCTCTCCCATGAGAAGTTAGACTAGCTCCCTCTCGATTATCTATCTGCCGGCAGCCCAAGAGCCTCCTGTTCAGACAGGTCTTTGAAAACTTAGGTGCAGGTGATGCCGATTGCTGGGCTGCTGTCAAGTCAGGCTGGATTTCAATGTGTTTTAACAATTGCTTTTATCTAGTTTGTGTTTATTACGTTGTACTCTACAATGATGTTTTTAGATGCTGCAAGCCTCCTTGAATCCCACCTTGGGAGAAAGCCAGGATATAAATACATTTAAATCATCGTTATCGTCCACTGCATGCCTTACCAGCACCATGTGTGAACTCAGTCCTTGAAGATGAAACCATTTGAATCAAGTGGAAACCAAATGAAGGCTGCAAGGACAGGTCATTGCCAGCCCAAGGGAACAAAACGCAGTGGGCACAGAATGTTGAAGGGCTGCTGGGAGAGGAAGGAAAGGGACGACTGGGCAAAAGGGGGATGGAATGGAGTATCCTGAGCAGGGACACTTCACACTGCAGCCTGTGTTGTTGAAGGCCCCACTTGTCCTTCTTAATTTCCTGAGCCGCAGCCTGTTGTAAAGACTGTCTGATTTTTCTCAGATTCTGCTCGCCAGCCTTTTCACAACGAGTTGAGCGGTACAGCTGCAATGCTCAGGAGGTGGGTCCTCGACCTCGTGCAAAATTGGTTTGGTGGCTGGCAAGCAGGGACAGGTGGGAGGAGCAAATACTATGTGAGCATGTGCCTGGGAACAGAGGCTAGCAGCAGATGGAATGCAGGCTGAGGCTGCGTGCGCACCAAACATTTCAAGCGCATGACTTCTGCCCAAGAAAGGGAATTGCAGCTCTGTAAGGGGGAAATGATAGTTGCCAGGATCCTGCGGGGAAAGCCATGCACTTCAAATGTACGGTGCATGCACAGAATGACAACGCAAGCCAAAGTGCTTCTGGGGATGTGCTGGACCGCAACGCAATGTTGGCCGGTGGTGGGTGAAATGGCGAGGGAATAAGATATCCAAGGTTCCTGATTGAAAGGCTGGGAGATTATCCAGCCAAATGGCCTGGTCAAGGGTCAACTCTTAAGAGAGATCACAGATCACAGAACTGGAAGGTATCACAAGGGCCATCTAGTCCAACCCCCTGCAATGCAGGAAGCTTTTGACCAACATGGGGTTCGAACCCACAACCCAGGGATTAAGAGATGCATGGCTGCTGTGGATGGCAAGGGACCTCATGTCCTCTTCTCCCCAGTAAACAAAGGTGTATGGCACCATGTAACCTGGTCCTTCTTCCCACTCCTTTGCCTTCTGCTCTCCTGGAGACAGAGGACTTTGGAGTGTGGTGACATTGCGTCCTGTTGCCTCTTACCATCAGACACAGGGGTGCTGCTCTGGATACCAACCACAAATCCCTCAGAACATCTCATTTGGCTTTCATAAGTAGAGGAAGGCAGGAAGGGGATGAGGCCGCGCAGCAAAAACTCCAAATGGCATCTTCCCAGCAGCATCAGCAGCAACATATCACTGTTTGGATGCTAGGAAAATGAGGGTGGCCCTGTTGTACAATGGATAATTGGCGCACAGATTTCACTGACCCAAGCTAGCCTGGGTGGCTTTTGTATGAATGAAAGGAATGCATAGAACGTAGAGCTGCCAAGAGCTGGTAACCATGCTGGCTAATGGAACTTCCATGTACAAGGGAAGTATACCCCTGTATACCAAATGCTGGGGAGAAGCGGCACAGAGAAGGCGATTGTTTTTAAGGCCCACGTTTGTGCTTCCCAGGTGCATTAGCCGCTGCAAAGGTCTTTGGGCAGCAGCCCATAAATACAATAACTGGATCATCACTGGCGGCAACTAGAAACTGAATCCAGGGAAAGCCTCCAAGGGTGTCATGGTCGGAGTAACCATATTTCTTAAACACAAACAGCAACACAGGGAGGCATAGATTGCTCCGCTCAAAATGGCGCCAGGCTCCATCTTATGCTGGGGCGCAATATTCGCATCAAGGGTTGGTGGGGAATCGCTTGCTGCAAACACACGGACCCTGTTCCTCCCCAGTATGCTGCTCTCGCTAAGCAATGGGTATCCAAAGGGGCACATCTACTCTGCAGGTAGCAAGAAACCCAGGCCCCATTGTCTGCTGGGAAAAGATGGGGGAACTACCCAAGGCAAATGGGGAGACCCCTGGCATTTGGTCTGATGAAGGAGCATTCTCCTTACCCAGGCATGAAAATAAACCTGACTGAAAGTAGACTGAATGGCAAAAGCAGCCAAGCCCCCCCCCCAACCCTCTAGGACCAATTTTAGAGTTGGCCAAGAGCCAGCATTGGGGTGAGACAGATCAGACTGTCGACTGGGCTACTTTGCTTCTTCCAGGAAAGGTTTCCCCGTAACTTCCAAGTAGGAACCCAATGCCCAACCAAACACATCCAAATTATACAGCTTTGGCCTCTTAGTTAGGCTGCCATGCTCACCTCCCCAGAGCCCCGCAACCCCAAACCTTGTCATTCCTGCTTTTGCAAAGCGGTCTTGGCTTTTGGCGTACGGCAGGCGGTTCTGTTGGCGCCTGCGCCCGTGGCCTGCTCCAAGCGGAGCTTTACGCTAAGGGGCGGACTCTTACCACGTCAGCAGCCATCTTTATTGCCTCCTGCAGTCCATAGAGCTTTCCCGCCACCAGGTAAACCCCAGCTGTCCACACAGCGCAGGCCTCATGGACCCAGTGCTCCTGCGTGTCCCCGGCAGGGTCCGGAGGTGGCGGCTCCGCTTTGCCGCATTCGTGCCTCCTGGGCTTCTCGGCGGCTGCCGCCACCGCCGCCGCCTCCTCTCCCTCTGTCCTCTCATCGCAGCAGTAACAGCTTTGTAGTTTCCTAAACATCCCCCTCGAACTGGAGCGGAGAGCACTCTGTTTTGCTGAGTCAGCGCCACTGTCCAACCTTGGCGGCTTTCCACCCGGCGTACTAGTTGCACAATTATTATCTGTCGCTTTGAGCAGCCTTTCCGCCGGAGACGGAGGCTCCTCACCCAGCCCCTCCACTTTGATCTTCTCTTTCAGCCGCGACTTCTTCTTCGGAAGGCAGTCCTCGGGGTAGTACGGCCCGCAGAGGTCCCCCTGGTCCTTGTAGTTGGCCGGGTTCCGGCACAGGCAGCAGACCAGGCAGGTGGCGTTGAGGGCCTTGGATACCACCGGGCCGAGGTGCATGGCGGACGACAGAGGCAGGGCGGCTCGCAGCTGCTGGAGGGATGCGGCCCCCGAAAGCCCGGCCTGGGCAGACGGAGATGAGGAGGAGCGCTCGCTATTGTGCAGCCGGGCCTCTTCGGCGGGAGAGTTGACGACAGTGCAGGTGGTGACGAACTCATCCTGCTTCTCCACCCGGACGTATGGCGAGAAGGGGGGCGCCCGGCTGTCCGACCGCAGCCGCTTGCACGACACGTACTTGAGCCGGATTTCGGGCTCGGCCGGGCTCAGCAGGGGAGCCTGTTGCGGGTGCCGCCTCTTGGCCCTGCTCTTGCACCTCGAGGGCACGCTGGGGGCCTTGCGGTGGCTGAGCCGCTTCCTTTGTCTCTTGGTGTAGCCATTGTAGTTGGAATGGTTGGCCCGCTGCTTCTGGGCCCTGGTCTGGGCCTGCGAGGACCTCCCCTCGGAGCTCTCGGCGCTGCTGAAGCCTTTGTCCTCGGCCTTTGGCTTCTTCGCCTCCCTTTGTCCCTCCTCGCCTTTCCCTGCTGCCGCCGCCGCTGCAGCCACCGCCTTTTCTCTGGATGCAAAAAGCAGAGCAGGGCTCAGGTGAGGGCACTTCTCCAGGCTATTTTTGGCCGTTCGGAAGGCCGCCACTTTCCCTTTTCGGTTCCTCTTCTTGGGCAGCAGGCCGGTGCCGCTGGCAGCCATGCCGTCACCGCTGTGCTGCAACGTCTCGGGAGATGAATAGGCCTCACCCTTGAAACAGTTGGAGGACAGTTTCTTACTGTTCATTAGTTTTCCTCTGAAGGATCTGTTGTTCGGGCTTCTGCATAATTGCTCGGCTGCTGGAGCGGCGGGAGCCTTTTGTGACAAGGCCTGGTTTAATGGCCTGGCTTCCCCCGCCGCTGGGGCTGCGCCTGCATTCTTTGAGGCCTGCTCTCTCTCCGGTGGCAGGGACGGGCTGAGGGGATTACTGTGGGAGGTGGCGGCAGGGACGGTGAAGGAGACGGTGGCTGTTCGGCAGGCAAACTTTTTCAGGTTGGGAGAGGTGATCTTCTGGACGATGGCTTCCAGCTTCAGGCCCCGGCCTTTCCTTGGGGGAAGCACTTTCGTCTTCATCGCTCCCTGGAAGGCGGCCCGAGAGGTGATCTTGATGCAGACGTCAGGGTTCTCCTTCACCTGAGGGGACTTGAGCACCACTTCGCAGGAGTTCTTAGGGGACAGCTTAGCTTTCGCCTTTTTGGCCAGCGGCATCCTCTTGAACAGGCCGGCGGAAGCTCCCGGCTTCTCATCCTTCCCGTTGCTGCCGCTGTGACTGTTGCTCCTCAGGACCAAGTTCCTCTTTTTCGCAGGAACCGGTGGGATGAAGGCGGACTTCCTCTTCAGGCTGTGAAGCGGCTGCTCGGACATCTTGCCACCCATTCCAGGCCTGGCTTTCGGGAGTGCCAGCCTTTTCCTCTCCCTTTCAGACCTGCTTTGGGGACTGACCTTGAAGGAACCGGGGAAATGGTTGTTTGGAAGGACCTTCTTGGGTGGCTTGCCCTCCTTGAGCCCCGCATCCATGGCGCTCTTCTCTCTCCTCCGCTTGCTGTAGAAGACCTCCTGGGTCCTGGTCCTGGAACGAAGGATCATGGACTGCTGATCTTTCGCTTCCATTTCAACACCATCGGCTTCTTTCGCCTTGTGATCAGAGTCTTCGCTCTGCGCCAAATTTGGGACCGGTGGGGAAGCAGCGTTGCTGGGTTTGCCATTGGCCTTCCTAGCTTTGAAAGCGGCTCTCTGTTTCAGGACGCACGCCGTCTTCTTGCCCGACTTCTCTTGAGGGGTCGAGGCCTTTGCACCTTCCAAAGGATCTGGCACCCTGGGTTCAGTCAAGGCGGTGAACGAGCGGGTACACATCCTTGCTGGCAAGCCTTCTGCTGGAAACCGGGGAGTTTGGCCATGGGCACTCTTACTTGGCATTTCAATCAGGTTGTTTGGACCTGGGCATTTGCTGGCCACCATGCCAGCTGCCTGGTTGCCCGTGCATGGGCTTGACATGGGTTGGACGGGTTCCTCGCCTCCCGACAGCCTGCAGTGGACCTTCTTACTGCGGAGGCTCTTGCCCCTAGATGTTGGCTCTGAGGTTATTGGCACCTGCTCAAGAGAGGCTTGGTTAGTCACTAGCGAAGCTGCCAGCGTCTCTGCCTTATCATCTGGAAAGGCGTTTTCACTCCCCACCACCTCCTCCTCCTCAGGCTTCAAGTGGTGCAGGGAAGATTCGAACCAACTTTTCACTTTTGTCTCCGTGCCAACAGCCGGGCCCAAGAGGATAACAGATTGATCAGATAAGTGCGAAGGAGGAGTGGCGTTCTCTTTCTCGGCCGCGTTTGCCATTTCTTCTGCTGAACCTGGCGTGTCTTGCAGGGAGAGGGCCGGGGCGTTCTCCGCTGCCTTAGGTGTAAAAGCATCATAGGTCAAAGACTTTTGTTCGGAAGCCGCTAGTTCACACAAAGAGGAGTACTCTTCCGGTTCCAAATCGGATTCTTTCAGGTCTGGAGAGGACATCATGGGAAGTTCACTGAAGTCTCCTCCTGAGCAGGACTGCCTAGTGGTGTCTTCCAGCCATCGCTCACTGTCTGCTCTGGTGGCCTCGTCGTAAGTCAGATTCTCTCCCTTGCTTGCCTCCTGCGGCTGATCGAAGCCCTCTGCTTGTTGGGGCGCCTGCTCAGCATCGCAGAGACTCAGGCAGCAAGCAGTTTTTTTCTCCTCAGACGTCTCGCTCAGTTTGCCGGAGAACAAACTCTTGGAAATGTCTGACCCTTGGAGGCTCGACCCCAGCTCTTTCCACGTGTCGCTGAGGTTTTCGTCCGGCCAATCGAAGTTCTCCATGGCGTTTTCAGAACCCACCGAATTGGCCGTGGCATTTGAGTAGCAGCTGAAGCTCGTGGCCTCGGAGCTGGAAGTGGCAGCCGAGATGTTGGGTTTGGAATTGTAGCCCACAGAGCTGGTCGTTTTCAGGGTATTTTTCGTCTCTGCTGTTGTAAACGCCACCTGGGAGTTGTTGTAGACTTCCTCGGTGAAATTCTTCCCGTTATTCCCCCCCAGAGCTTTGTCCAACTTCAAGGGCTCGGCGAGGGCATTTGAGTCCCCCTGGTTGGACCATGGACTTTTGACTATGGAATCCAGGCAGGTTCTGTGGTTCTCTAAGTGGAAAGGGGATTTGTCGGGGTCTTTGTTTGGAGCAGGGGGGCTGGCCCAGCCTTTGTCTGCTTTCTCGTTGATAGCATCTTGCAAACCGATGATCTCAGAGGCGAGCTCCTCCTGAGAAAGGGCGCTGAGGAGCAGTCTCGGGCAGTCCCTCTCGTTGGTCACAAACTTGGTGAAGCTCTCCAGCGGCAAGCTGGTGTGGATGCTTTGGAATGAGTCGTCTGACTTGGTGGACATGTCGTCCGGGGAAGTCACCGAGCACGTGGATACGGACTCAGGCTTTGCCTTGGAGTTGCTGTTGACGCGAGCCGGGCTGCGGCTCTGGTTGCAATAGAGGAAGCTCCTTTCCAGCTGCTCCTCAGATCCACTCAGGTAATCCCCATCCTGGGTTTCAGCGTGGACCGACTGCGGGGTGCTCAGGGGGTCTGAAAGGGGAGTCCCCGCCTGCTCGGCGGAGTAATTGTTGCCTTCGGGGCTGCAGTGCTGGCCCTTGAGCTGCTCCGGGGTCCTCGGCGGGTTCTTTAGGCCTTTCTTCTGGGGCATCCCCGTGGACTTGGAGAGGAGAAGCTGCTGGACGGTGTTGGAAATGTTTTCGACTTGGGAGGTGAGCGCCGTGAGGCTCTGCAGGCTGAGATCCGACAAGAGGTTCTCGGGGATCTTCTCCTTCGGCATGCTCTTGCAGTTTGCGGGCGGCTGAGCATCTGGGCTCGCCCCGTCGGTGGGCGAAGGGTTCAACAAAGGCATAAAATGGCTGTGGTCGGCGAGGCTGGCTGGGAAGCTCCCCGCGCTCAGAGACTGCTGGCTGTATTGGAAGTTCTCCAAGTTGGGCATCAACGGGGAAGGCGTCGAACTGTACGAGGGAGACCTACCAACCGAACGAGCTGGGGAATGGCTGGAACTGGGGCTGAAAGTTTGGTAATACTGGTCTGGAGTCCGCACAGGGGCGTCGGCTTGGCAGTAGCTCTGTCCCGGCTGGTTATAATGTTGGTATTTTGCGAGGTTCTGATAGTGAAGGGCTTCCTGGGCATGGTGTCTTCCTTGCATGGACTGCTGCTGCTGTTGTTGTTGTTGCTGCTGCTGCTGGTCGTAGCTGATTCGGTTAGGCTGGTAGCCATGTAGGCCCTGGACCCGCTGCCCAGAGGGCAGGCTGGAGACGTTGCCCAGAGTCCTTTCATGCTGCGGTGCCGCCGAGGGAGCGTTGCAGCTTTTGTAGGAATGTGCGGCCTGGCTCCCGCTCTGGACGGACGTGTACGTCGAGGAGGCCGGGAACGACTGGGAATGCTGGCTGAAGTGGGCGCCCTGCGGGAAGGGCATGGGGGAGGCCACGTCATTCTGGATTTTCTGCCTCGGGAGCTTGGGGTAGGTCAAGGTGGGCGGCTGCTGTTGCTGCTGTTGCTGCTGCTGCTGCTGCTGCTGGAGGTGCAGGGAATGAGTTCGGAACGGGAGCTGAGGGGCCTGCTCGTGGTACTGCCTGCTGCTAGAGGAGGCGGCTGTCTTTTTCAACAAGTTCTCCTCATATTTAGCCACCCCTCCTGGCAAGGGTTGTGGGGGTGGAGGTGGCTGTTGCTGCGGTGACCCCCAGGCCTGCAGGCTTTCCTCTCCGGAATAACGGGCCGGATAGGGACTGTTCTCTTGGACAGCGTAATTTGGGAAGGACGCCGGCCGGCCTGGGAGTTGCTGGCTGCGTAGCTGCTTATTCCCCCGGTGGTATTTCTCCACGGTGCTGTTCTCCCCGTACCCCTGGTAAGGCAGGGGGGGCTGCGGCGGTGGCGGTGGCGGCTGCTGCTGCTGGCCGTAGTACTCCTTTGCCACCATCCTCTGACGCTCGCAGTGCGGCCCGGCCTGGCTTTGATGCCTGTAATTCTCCAGGCGTGATGAATCTTGTGAAGATGCCGGCTGGTAGTTCTGCTGGTTGCCATGGAAACCACACCTTTCGCGGAAGGACTGCATGGCTGGGCCTTGTTATCTGTGCAGAGCGGGGAGAGAGAGAGAGAGAGACAAGGGGGATTCAAACAAATGGATTTTCTTCTTCCCTGCTTTCCACCTTTCCACCTTGTATCTCCCCCAGCCCGTCTCCCCCTGTTGGCTGTGCTTTAAAAGCAACTAAACAAACAAACAAACACATGAGGCGAATGCTTAAAATTATATATGTACGTGGGTGTGTACATACATAATGGATAGACAGTATCCAGTAACCTCTACAGATAGCTAGATGGATAGATAGTAAACAACAACAACAACAACAAACAACTGTTCTTTCGCCGCTGTAAAAAACATTATTCCGGTCTGGGTGCAACGTTCTGACTTTAAAGAAGGGATGAGGAGAGAATGGAGTCTCTCTTGTAACCCACTCCGCAAAAAACCGGGGAGAAAATTTGGCAAAATGTAAAGCGGTCAGCCTCAAAAGAATGTTTGTGTGTGTGTGTGTGTGGACTCACAACAGCAGGAGGTGGTGGAACAATCCATACCATTTCATGCTACACCCCTTTCCTGAATGCTCCCCCGGTTATAAAAAGCAAACACCCCGAAGGAACAAGCATAGCACATCAGGGACAAAGGCCACCGCCTGCACGCTGAGCTGATTTTCTCGTAGCAGGGACCATTTCGTGCACAGGGAACATTTGAGACACTCCACTTAGAAGTGACGCAGTCCGTTCGAGGACCTGGGCAAGGCGATTGGGAGGGGAGCAGCCACCCAGCTTCAGGTGTGCCTAGAGGAAGCCAATTATCTAGATCCCTCCCCAAGTCCCAGGCTAGCGCACCGGAATTATTTTCAGCGGCACAGCTGAGGTTGGTAAAGAGAAGATGCAACTAGGCTTTGCATGCACCAGCAAGCACAGTAGGGTCGGTCGAAGTCGGCAGTGGTGCCCTGGCTACGGATGGCGGGGGTGGGCGGATGGGGGGAGAAATTTGTTGTTGTTTGCATTTCGATGAGACACAGCCTAATTTGCACTTCTTGAACCCACTATGTGAATCGAAACGCAACTATCCTTCAAATTGTGCACCTCTCCAACTAAAGTGGCCAAAATTGCTCCTGGTAGGGGGAATTGCCCATAAAAATGCATATTTTAGTGGGAAAAAAGCATACAAAAAATGTGGGGGAATTTCTTACAAAAATGTGCTTATCAGATTGGAAAAAGGAGAAGACGGAATTGACAGATTCATCCATCCTTAGTTTGGGTAGCTGTATTTTTGCATCCCTGCTCCAAACATTTTTGTTGTTAAAACAGCAGAGAGATTATATTCTGATATTTCTGGCTCCTATAATCTGGTCGCAAGGCCCAGGATCTGCCCCTTCAATCCTGCAGTTCCTCAGCTCTCTGGCTTGGATGCTCCTCCTCACCCTTCCCCCTACTCCCCCCCCCCCCGGCGCACGGACACAATATCTCCCAAGCACCGCTCTGCAATTGCTGCAGCTCCCATCTGGAATCTGTCTGCTCTTTACAACTGACGTCTATTAGGAAGGCAGCGGAGAACAGCAGTGATAAAACCATCCTGGGTTTCTGCAGTTCTGCGCTGCGCCGCCGAACAGCGAGAGCACCTGCTTTTGTGTGTTTTCAGCTGGGGATGTTGACAAGATGCAGGTTTTGCATTGAGCACGTCTTGGCTCAGGAGTGAGACGTGGTCTTCTCCCACCAACTCTACAGATCCAAGGCGACTCGATTCTGCTCGCTTTGCTACATCACCCAAAGATGCTGTTATAACCCGGCCAGTGGGCTATATTTAATACCTCCCCCCAACACAATCTGAACCGCGTCACTGTTCTTCCTCCTCCCCTGTGCTCCATTGCAATCTGCTGGAAGTCATGTCCGTACCGGCGCACAGACAACATACACAGGGCAATTCTGTGCATGCCTGATGGTTTGAGCATGTGCAGATTGTCTCCTCCCGTAAAAACCTGCCTGCACACGGGAAGGCCTGCTCTGTGTCCCCACACCTTCAAGGGGTGGGAAGAAAGTGCACAGAACAGATCCTTCCTGACCTTTGCACTCTGGCTTTCAAACGCTCTCCCCCCCCTGGGGTTTTCTCTTGACCTCCTTGCTATTGACCTTTTGAGGCACTACTGAAACATTTTTTTTTGTCTTTTTCTTTTGCATGGTTGGGAAGAATTAAGAGGGCTGGTCTGTTCTGCTGTTGCAACGATGCTGGTATCCACCCCACCCCCCCAAAAAACTGATCACAGAATCATAAAATTGGAAGGGGCCACAAGGATACCTAGTTTAACGCCCAGCAATACGAGAATCTTTCACCCAATGTGGGGCTTGAACCCATGATCCTGAAATTAAGAATCTCATGCTCTACAGACTTGAGCTATCCTTCGGTGTGGCTGTGCTTCTTTGTGTAGCCGTTGCTGGTTTTTTTATGTATTTTAATTGCTTTTTTTATTAGCCGCTTCAGGTGTTTGACTTTTGAGGGGGAATATTTTAAGGTGGGAGGCGGTTAGATTGCACCCCTGCGCTGCCCCCGCACACACGCCCAAAGCAGATCTGCATGGCCAGTGGCCTTGTTCATGTGTCAGAGATCCACAGTTCAGAGAAGGGCGACCAAAACAGTCAAGGGGATGGAGTGACTCTCCCATGAAGAAAGCTTGCAGCATTTGGGACTCTTTAGTTTCTTGGGCTCCTTGATCACTGCAGATGGTGACAGCAGTCACGAAATTAAAAGACGCCTGCTTCTTGGGAGAAAAGCAATGACAAACCTAAACAGCATCTTAAAAAGCAGAGACATTACCTTGCCGACAAAGGTCCGTATAGTTAAAGCTATGGTTTTCACAGTAGTGACGTATGGAAGTGAGAGCTGGACCATAAAGAAGGCTGATCGACGAAGAATTGATGCCTTTGAATTATGGTGCTGGAGGAGACTCTTGAGAGTCCCATGGACTGCAAGAAGATCAATCCTATCCATTCTTAAGGAAATCAGCCCTGAGTGCTCACTGGAAGGATAGATCGTGAAGCTGAGGCTCCAATACTTTGGCCACCTCATGAGAAGACTCCCTGGAAAAGACCCTGATGTTGGGAAAGATGGAGGGCACTAGGAGAAGGGGACGACAGAGGACAAGATGGTTGGACAGTGTTCTCGAAGCTACTAACATGAGTCTGACCAAACTGCGGGAGGCAGTGGAAGACAGGAGTGCCTGGCGTGCTATGGTCCATGGGGTCACGAAGAGTCGGACACGACTAAACGACTAAACAACAACAAGTTTAGAGAAAAGCTGAGTAAGAGGCAGCACAGATATAGGTTTGTAAAATTATACATGGCATGGAGAAAGTGGGCAGAGAAAAATCCTTCTCCCTTTCTCCAAAACATGAGAACTCGAGGATATCCAATGAAGCTGAAGGGTTGGAAGATCCATGGGAAAGAAAAGGAAGTACTTCATTATGTGACACATAGTTAAACTTTGGAACTCGCTGCCGCAAGAGGCAGTGGTGGCCACCAACCTACGTGGCTTCAGAAGAGGATTAAGCAAATTCATGGACGATAAGGCTCTCAGTGGCTGTGAGCTACAATGGCTCGGCTCTGCTTCATTGGTCAGAGGCAGCAATGTTCCTGAATCTCAGCTGCCGGGAATTACAGCGAAGGAGGTTGTTCTTGGGCTCAGATCCTGCTTGCAGGCTTCCCGCAAGCATCTGGTTGGTTATTGTGAGAAGAGGAAGCTGGAGTAGATGGGCCATTGGCCTGATCCAGCAGGCTCTTCTTATTTTTTAATAATAATAATAATAATAATAATAATAATAATAATAATAATAATAATAATTGCAGCAATTTTATTATTTGTACCCCACCCGTCTGGCTGGCTTGCCCCAGCCACTCTGGGTGGCTTCCAACATATATAAAGGTAAAGGTAAAGGGACCCCTGACCATTAGGTCCAGTCGTGACCGACTCTGGGGTTGCGCGCTCATCTCGCATTATTGGCCGAGGGAGCCGGCGTATAGCTTCCAGGTCATGTGGCCAGCATGACAAAGCCGCTTCTGGCGAACCAGAGCAGCACATGGAAACGCCGTTTACCTTCCCGCTGTAGTGGTTCCTATTTATCTACTTGCATTTTGACGTGCTTTCGAACTGCTAGGTGGGCAGGAGCTGGGACCAAGCAACGGGAGCTCACCCCGTCACAGGGATTCGAACCGCCGACCTTCTGATCAGCAAGCCCTAGGCTCAGTGGTTTAACCACAGCGCCACCTGGGTCCCACCAACATATATAAAAACATTTTTAAAATCACACATTATAATGATGCTCCCACCCTTTTTCCTTGCCACTTCTCGGAATATTTTCTTTTCTTTTCCATATGCACACGCACACCCTGACTGGGGGAAGAGAACGTAGCTGGCTGGGTTGGAATCCGACCAGTCATTCTCTAGCTTTGCTGAAGCCCGCAGGCTAGATGCGAGCGACGCCCGCCTGCCGCAAAAGATGTGCCCGCACCTGCACGAACATTTGCACACAGCACACAGGTATGTCGCCCTTGACACCCAGACTGTGGAGCAGATGGGCAGCAGCCAATTGAGCACTGACATGCAAAATGCTGCGAGTCCTGAGGTATCGCAGGGATGGACGAACAGGAGGGAAGAGGAGGTTGGTGTGGAGGAGGAGCTGAGGCTGGGGAATAGAGGCTGGAGGAGGCAGCTATACCGTAGGCTCCCTGCCAGGATCTGGCTGCCTTGGTTGAAGAAGCAGGACGCTCCTTCCCTCCTGGGGAAAGGAGAGCAGCAACAGAATCTGGGAAGGGTGTCAGCCCACCGCTAGGGATAGACCAAGCAGAGTCAGAAAAGGAAGGTGGCCCAGGGCCCAGAGGCACTCCTGTCAGAAGAAACAGGTACATCTACAATCCTGCCCGGCAAGAGAGTCTTGGAAAAGAATGTGCTTTGCCCAGTCTTTAAAAGCTTGGTGGGTGGGTGTGCCATCCCATTGGGACAATGTTGTTGCCACTGTGAAGTTCGGATCTCCTTGCCCCGATCTTGGGATTCATAGAATAACAGAATTTTAGAGTGGGAAGGGACCCCGAGGGTCATCTAGCCCAACGGCCTGCGATGCAGGAATCTCAACTAAAGCACCCATGACAGGTTGGCCCTCCAACATCTGCTTAAAAACCTCCAATGAATTGCACATTGACTCCTTAAGACTTGGACCTCTGCTTCTCGCCTGGCTGGCCTCACCTTCCCTGGCCTCTAGCCTGAGTAGAGCATCTGCAGGAAATCACCAGCTGCTGCTGAGTCTCCCCCCCCCCCCAGTAAATACCTCTAAACAGAGGTTGTGTGGCTAACCATCATGCTTTCGCTGAGATTCTTGCATTGCGGGGGGTTGGACTAGATGACACTCAGGGTTCCTTCCAACTCTGTGATCCTCCCTTACTTTCAAGCAAGGGCCTCTGTCATCGTGGTCTGGGTGGGAGCCAGGATGCAAACACCCTCTCTGCTTGCACACACAGGAACGCTTCACTATACGTGCTCTCCATGACACAGACGTGTAAACACACACTCCTGGATTGTATGGCTGCTTGCCAGGGCTTGTAGCCCACACACAGCCTCATTGCTGTCAACACAGACCACAAGTGTACATTCACCCACAAAGCAGCTCAACCCCCACAAAATTTGCCATTGCCTAAGAACTGCTGACTGCACTCATAGATAAAAATCCGCATCTCCTTAGGAAAGGCTGTGATGCCCTTTTGCCTGCTGCCTAAGAACTCAAGAGGCTGCCATATACCGAATCAGGCCACTGGTCCATCTAGGTCTGTACTGTTGGCACGGACAGGCAGCAGCTTTCCGGGGTATCACACACAGGGTTGTTCTCTCTCCCTCAAACTCATGGACAGCCAGCGAAGTTGAATGTAGAAAGATTCAGGACAGATAAAAGTAAAGACTTCTTCATGCAGCGCGTCGTTAAACTATGGAACTCACTCCTGCAGGAAGAGGTGGTGGCTGCCAACTTGGATGGCCGCAAAAGCGCTGGCAAATTTACAGAGGAGAAGGCTGTCAATCACTACTAGCCATGATGGATGTCCTCTGTCTCTACGGCTGGAGGCAGCAAATGCTTCTGAATATTGGCTGCCAGGAACCAGAGGAGAGGAGAGGGCTTGGGTCCTGGCTTGTGGGTTTCCCATTATGACATCTGGTTGGCCAATGTGAGAACAGGATGCTGGACTGGATTGGTCCTGATCCAGAACAATCTTTGTATGTTCCGAGGAAGCAGTACTCTCCCCTACCTGGACACAGAACCTGGGACCTTTTGCATGGAAAGCCTGTACTCTGCTACCGAGCTGGGGGCCTTTCCCAAAGGGTGTTTTTGGTCCTTTTTTGGGAGGAGGGGGGGGTTGCTACTGCTGGCCTGTTGCCAAAAGCCCGGCAGGTGCAAAACTTTGCCATGGGTCTAGGAGGGGGCCAGCTGCACTTTCCCCCTGCCTGGCCTGCATATCTGCAGAAATTAGGTTTTCTTCCTTTATTAGTCCCAGATTGCTTTCCCTTCCTGTCGAGTGTCCTATGGTGATCATTGGTATTTTGACATCCGTTTCCTTATTTATTTGCAAAAGGGAGGGAAGGAAGGAAGGAAGGAAGGAAGGAAGGAAGGAAGGAAAGCTAGAAATCTGAACAAGCCAGAGTGCTGTGGCACTTTGTGGAACTGGCACGTTTATTATGGCATAAGCTCCCTGATGATGTGCGCTATGCTGCAATAAATCTGCTCCCCTCTGAAAGTGCCACGGTGCTGCTGTTTGGTGTTGCGACGACAGCCTTAAAACAAGGCAGCCTCTCTGGAGTTATCCTTATAACTGCAATGGAAGTAGCACAGATAATCGAAACCTACACACACACACACACACACACCCTATTCCTCTGGTCCATCCATCAGTTCCCAGCCTCCCTCTCCTCCTCCGAGCTGCAAACCCTGCCTTACAGCTGGATCTCCCAACACACACCAAGCGGTTGGAACGCGGAGTCAGGCATGTATCTCCCCGGAAAGACAGTTCAATTAAAAATACAGCAGAGCCTCGCAAGCCAGCAACCTGGCACGGGAGGGGGAAGAAAGCCCTTCCTCCACGCTCCGTGTCCCAGCCGAGAGTCGGGAGGGCGGAGGAAAGGATGTGCGTGCGAAAAGAGGCTCGGGGAACAAAGGCGGGCTATGAAATCAAAGGCAGACCCTCTCGGAGAGGAGAGCCCCAAAGCTCAGCACAAGGAGGGGGGTAGTGGGGCCCTGTGGCCCGTGCAGTGTGAGGGAAGGACGTGACGGGGCTCGCTTTAAAGAGCCCCACATTTCGCCTCTCCCCGCTTTTTCAAAGAGCTGGACCAATCATGGCCGAGGAGCGATGGAACAGATGGAGGTGAATGAGCAAAGGAGGGTTGAGGTGGGGACAGTTTGCTAAGAGGAACCATAGTTTTTGCTTTGTTGCAGCTGTCACACTGGGCTCTTTGGGAGAAAGCGCACTCCTCTCTGCCCCTCTCTCCCCCTATTATTATTATTATTATTATTATTATTATTATTATTATTATTTTACAATTCAATTTGTATACCTGCTCTGGTCAGACCTCACCTGGAGTACTGTGTCCAGTTCTGGGCACCACAGTTCAAGAAGGATACTGACAAGCTGGAACGTGCCCAGAAAAGGGCAACCAAAATGGTCAAAGGCCTGGAAACGATGCCTTATGAGGAACGGCTTAGGGAGCTGGGTATGTTTAGCCTGGAGAAGAGAAGGTTAAGGGGTGATATGATAGCCATGTTCAAATATATGAAAGGATGTCATATGGAGGAGGGAGAAAGATTGTTTTCTGCTGCTCCAGAGAAGCGGGCACGGAGCAATGGATTCAAACTTCAAGAAAGAAGATTCCACCTAAACATTAGGAAGAACTTTCTGACAGTAAGAGCTGTTCGGCAGTGGAATTTGCTGCCAAGGAGTGTGGTGAAGTCTCCTTCTTTGGAGGTCTTTAAGCAGAGGCTTGACAGGCATATGTCAAGATTGCTTTGATGGTGTTTCCTGCTTGGCAGGGGGTTGGACTGGATGGCCCTTGTGGTCTCTTCCAACTCTATGATTCTATGATTCTACCGCCTTATAACTGCTGGTTTTAGGGCCATTCACAACATAAAAACACAGAATACATAATAAAAACAATCCTTGCCTCCCCAACACATGGTTAAAGAGGAACGTTTTTGCCTGGCACCTAAAGGTGTATAATGAAGGCGCCAGGCGAGTCTCCGTGGGAAGAGCATTCCACAAGCGGGGAGCTACTGCTATTGAGTCTCCATAAACATATTCAGAGGGGGAAGAGATGTGGAGGCCAGCGGACAATTTGTCATTTTGTTGAGGTGCTCCAGAGCAGCCTAAACCTGCAACTTGCTTTTTTATCTGCATCCCATTGTGCTTTTTGTGGCAAAGTCTCAGACACCGATTGGTTGAGCTGGTGTCACGTTACAGAAAGTCATTCATGAACACTCTCCAGCTACTTAGGGAACAAAGCCATTAGAGTATTTGCTACTATGGGGGAAGGGGAAGTTGGCTGGGATCAAAAGCTCACACAGGCCCTACCTAGTAAGGCAGAGCACTGAGAAATGGTCCCGGGAAGAAAGGAAATACTGTAAAGGTTTAGGGAGATACGATAAGGCTCAGACCCGATATAGGGACAGGGAGAGGTGGGAGGAAGCTGGAAAATGTTTGGAGGGTGTGGGCCAGGAAGCCAAGGGGGAACAGGGTTGCTATGCATCTTGGCAGGGCTGTGACATCTTTAGGAGTTGTGTAGAAAGAAGATTCCATTAGTTGTGGCTTGTGCGGCCGCTGCAACATCATGACCTGTCAATCCTAAGGAGCTGTTGAGGCCCAAGAAGCAGCGAGAGGTGCTTATGTGGAGGCAAGGCTCAGCTTTACCTATCGATCGGAGGCAACCTGCCCATCCTTTCAAGCTTTTACTCACAAGCATATTTTTCTCATTGGCTGGTGCTCCACATTCGAGAAGCGAGCTCAAAAGGGACAGTGGCAACATTCACACCATATATTTAGGCTCAGGACCCCAGTACCTCAAGGATTGCGTCTCCCCATATGAACCCTGCGGCCAGCATCTATGGCCCTTCTGCATGTACCCCCTTCACGGAAGGTCTAGAGGGTGGCAACATGAGAATGCCTTTTCTGCAGTGGCTCCCCATTTGTAGAACACACTCCCCAGGAAGGCTCACCTGGCACCATCATTATATATATTTTAGGAGCCAGGCAAAAACTTTCCTCTATAACAGTGATGGCGAACCTATGACATGCGTGTCAGACGTGACACGCAGAGCCCTCACTGCTTGCACGCGCCCTATCGGCCCATTCGTGCTGTTGTTGTTGGTTTCCCCCCCCCCATTTGTTCTCCCGCTCCTCCTACAGCTTGTCTCCGCTACAACTTGTCTCCGCCCGTTAAAACCTGGATCCTTTGTTGTTGTTGTTGCTGGTAGTCAGAGAGATTGGTTTTTTAACCCTTTCTGTGCTGTTTTTTTCTGGCGCTTTGGTAGACTATGATTGGGTGTAACAGCGTTCGTTTTTAACCCGTTCTGTGCTGGTTTTTTGGCGCTTTGGCAGACTATGTCGGTGCTGCATATTAGTTCCAGCGAAGGTATTATTCGTCATTTATTTCTGTTCTCTTTCCTCCCAAAAAAGTGCAGCAGCTTTGGGGCACCGCCCAGAAAAAGCAAAGCAACTTTTGCACCCCCCCCAAAAAAAACCCTCCAAAACTTTGGTCAGCAGCTCCCCCCAAGAAGCTCAACAACTCTGGGCACTTTGTGATAAATAAGGGGTTTTTGGTTTGGTTTAGTTAAATAATTATTTTTTGGTTTATTAAATACAGTTATATATTACAATTATACATTTTTGTTATTTAAACTACAAATATCGCGAAATCATGGTTTTTTTTCTCAAAGTGACACACCACCCGAGTTATGCTCGGTTTTTTGGCGAATTTTGACACACTAAGCTCAAAAGGTTGCCCATCACTGCTCTATAACCAGGCTTTTGGCCTTAAAAGTCTGTGGCCTTTGTAATGTCACATGGAAGATGGAGCAAGCTTGTCCCCCCCACCCCTTATATCGGAGGGCAGGACCTGAACCAATGGCTTCAAGTTACAAGAAAGGAGTTTCTGACTAAAACATCAAGAATAACTTTCGAACAGTAAGAGCCGTTTGATAGCGGAACAGACTCTCCTTCCATGTAGGTTTTTAAGCAGAGGTTGGATGGCCATCTGTAATAGATGCTTTAGTTGCTTTAGTTGAGATTCCTGCATAGGGACTAGATGACCCTCGCGGTCCCTTTCAACTCTACTATTCTGTGAATGTATTTCTTTTTCTTCTTGGTTTTAATGTATCTATGTGGGTTTTTTTGGTCTGTGTGTTTGGTTGTAAATCACAATATAAAGTTACTATTAACTTTAATTATGATTAATAATAATAACAACATTTAAATCACTGCAATATCTCTTTAAACAGCTATGGCTTCCCCCAAAGTTCCCCTGGGAGTTGCAGTTTCTTAAGGGAGTTGAGAGTTGTTAGGAGACCCCCTGTTCCCCCTATTCCCCTCGCAGAGCTACAAATCCCAGAGGGATTGATAAACCACTCTGAGAACTGCATCTGTGGGAGGGGAATAAGGGTCTTCAAACTGCTCTCAGCACCCTTAAGAAACTATAGCTCCCAGGAACAGGTGTGAGGAACTTCAACCCTGGGAGCCAAAAACAGTATTCCAGGCGTCTCTATCTGGTCAAATTCTGAAATGTGCAAAGTGGGTGTATATATGTGGAGGGAATCCCATGAAAGATCTTCTTGTGTAAAGCCCAAAATAAACCTCTAAATTAAGATTCTGTGTAAATCAGGAATCAACATGTTAGAATCTGGAGTCTACCAAAGAGGGAAGGTCCCAACTTTGACGAAGACCTGGGCATGGCCGGGAACTGCCATTTTAATTTCCCACAATGCCCCAGCATGCCCAACGTAGTGTTGCCTCGGGGCATTCTGGGAAATTACAGTGGCGGCCCGCAGACCCAGCAGGGTGGGCGTCAGTGATGATGTGCCCTGCTGTGGCCTTGGGGTCTCGACGGTTGCCCTCGGATGCCAGCTGCTGACACCAGGCCTGCCTAATTTACCACTATCTGAGTAAGTTCGCTGAGCTGTGGCTCTAGATGCCGCTTAAAGAGAAATAAAAAATCCAGTGGATTCATGTCTCCGTAGAACTGGATCCAGTCTGCCTGAGACACAATCTGCAAAGCTGCGGTTGATCCAGGAGCATTCTGAAATCTGGTCTCGTTGCAATGGCCTTGTTTGCCCGTTGCAATAGGTCAGGGCTGCTGGCTTGTTGCGATTTATCTGGAAGCCACGGTTTCAAGCTGGCCTGTAGCCCTGGCTTCTTGTGATGTGTGAACCCGGCACTGGGATTCGGGAGACTGGGAAGACGCAGGGAGTTTGGGCGGCTGCAGGGCAAGAGAGGATACAATTGCTGCAGCCTGGGCTAGCTGGAAAACAGTGCAGGCCTTCTGCCCTCCCGCAACTCATCTAGAGATAACCACAGCCGTCACCATGGAGATGGCCTCTGGCCACTGGATGGGAAGACCAGTCTCTCTCTTTCTCTCTCTGTCAGCGTGGGGGTCGCTTGATGCTATTCTGCCAGTGTCCAGCCTCTCCCGGGCTTTGTTGACGGGGGCCAGGGCAACTTTTCAAAGACGGCAATGCCTCGGAAGTTCACACGGCATCCCTGCTTTACCGTCACCCAGGCTCTTGCGGAGTGGAGACGAGAGCATTGTTCTCCATCCAATCTTGCCTTTCTCGGAAAGGAAGAAGAAGAAGAAGAAGAAGAAGAAGAAGAAGAAGAAGAAGAAGAAGAAGAAGAAGAAGAAGAAGAAGAAGAAGAAACAACCCCAAATAAAATAACTGGGAGTGGAGGAGCGTGAAAGAACCACGGGGGATTTCCCCCACCCCACCCCAGATTCTTCTGGGAGAAAGGCCAAGCCTGACATAGCTCGCTAAGAGACCACAGTTTAGAAGGCCCGATTCCTTTGAAAGCTGTCTTGGCAGGGGAGTTTGAGGCAGGCAGCATCCTCCTCCCCTTGTGCATTATGTCACTTCCATGCTGAGCATCACTTTTGGGTCAGGGAGCATGTGAGGCAGTTGCCAGGCAACCAGCAACCCTCCTCTTTCCCCACCTGGGAGAGCAACTAACCCTTGGAGGTAAAGGGCAGAGCGGCAGGGAACTGGGGGGGACCCGTCAACCCGGAGCACAATTTTGCCAAGTCATACGTGATGCTTCTGCCTCTGGGTAGGAATTAGCATGCCATTTCTGACAGTCACATGCTGTCTGTTTTTCGAGGCAAGCACGCCCTGTTTATACACTCTCGAGACGGCGCCGCTTGCATTCTCCCTGTGTGCGTACAACTACTGCTTATCAGAGTGCCGTAGGATAGAATCATAGAATCGTAGAGTTGGAAGGGACCCTAAGGATCATCTAGTCCAACCCCCCCCCGCAATGCAGGGAAATGCACCTGTCCTGTTCAGAGATCAAACCTGCAACCTTGGCATTATCAGCAGCACACTCTAACCAACTGAGCTATGAAGCTCAGCCCTGTAGCTAAGACAGGACCTAAGAGAGAAGTTGGTCTCATCCACGCAATCCACCAGAGCTTTGGTCCCCTAGGAGAGACCAGGGCTCAAGTCCCCACTCACAAATCAATATATAATCCACAAAGAATAACAAAAATCCAATGGTAAAATCCGAAGCAAGGAAAAAGCTCAGTGATGAAAAGGGGGGGGGGACCCTAATGCATACATAAAGCTGCTGAATTTATTCCACACTGAAGAGACTAGGGGCACAGTGGATTAAAAACAGGCGTTCAGAGGCTTTTTGGTGAAATTGGTACAGGGTGAAAGGAGATAAGAGGCAAGACCCGGCTCTACTGTTAGGCAAGGTGAGGCAACCACCTGAGGCGGAAGGGAGGCAGCCCCTGGCTGTTCCTCCCCCTCGATTGGAGGACAGAGCTCTGCATGAAACACAGCATGCCCTGTGACCCCAGAACAAACTTGCGATGTGGGGGTGCAGTAGAGTCTTGTTGTTCAGCGTGACTGTACGAACCATTTCAGCCAAGATGCTTTTTCTGTGCCATTCCACCCATGCGCAAGGGCACACCAGCGAAACACTGCCTGAAGAGGAATGTCAGGGTGACGATGCATACGACTTGATGTGATGGTAACACACCATTGAAAAACCCAGATTGCATTTTTTCTGAACCCAGGCAAAGGAGCGCACAGGCGGACCTGCTCTGCACGGGGAGGAATCTCAATGAGATGATGCACATTTATTGCTTTTGCAACGTTTTAGCAATGCACATACAGTGATACCTCGGTTTTCGGACGTCTCCGTTTTTGAACATTTTGGTTTTCGAACGCCGCAAACCTGGACGTAAACGCTTCAGTTTTCGAGCACGCCTCGGAAGTAGAACATGCCACGCGGCTTCCGTATTGAGGCTTCCGTATTGAATTTTCGGGTTTTGAACGTTTTGGAACACAAACGGTCTTCTGGAACGGATTACGTTCGAAAACCGAGGTACCACTGTATATGGATCAGTGACGTGACAGGGAACAGATGCAAAACAACCCAGAGTTATGGCAGATACAGCCATGCTCCCGTTCCGGCACAGAATTCTCTTTGCCAAACCAGAATTCAAGAAGAACAGAAGACAGAGAGATGCGCAAAAGAAAGGAGCCGGACAGGGGATGGTATCCTGCTTGGCAGGGGGTTGGACTGGATGGCCCTTGTGGTCTCTTCAAACTCTATGATTCTATCTCTCATCCCTGCTTTCACATGAGCTGCCTGACCCCCCCCCCCATCACTGGTTGGGGTCCAGAAGGTCATCCCCTGAGGCTCGTCTGCAGCAAGTATCCTGTTCAGATGTTTCCCTCCCTCCCCCTGCCTCCTACTGGCCCTGTGGCTCAGTCCTTGGCCTTGCCGCAGCTGGGTCCTGAGCAGACGTGCTTACCTTTCGGCTGCTCCCTAGCCAATCTTTTAACAGCACCAAGTCAACTGTCTATGGCAGAGAGGTTAAAATCTTTCCTCCAGAGGTGGGAAGCCCTCGGGCTCCAGTTGATTTGCGCACGAAAGCCGACTGCTGCTGCTACTGCCGCCACCCCCACCCCCACCCCAGGCACAAGCTCCTTCCTGCAGCTCATCTCTCTCTCCACTCCCACAATTACCGGGAAATTGCTAGCCTATCTCCCGATTGCATTCGCAACGGAAATCGATAGCCCTGCTCTCTTATGGAGTCTGAAGACTGGCCGACAGGAGAGAGACAGAAAGAGAATAAGAAATGTGGAGAGCGGGTGCTGGGCTCTTAAAAAGGCCCTTGGGTGCAGGCCCATGCCACAGATTGGCGTACCATTTGCATATGCTAATTTGTTGTGTGTCCATGAAAATTCAGGCCAACTTTCAGAGGGAGGGAAAGCAAACTCCCAGGGCTCCCTCCGAGCTTTGGGGAGTAAAGGAACGGTGAGTAGCATGGCCTAGGGTGATGGTTTGAGCCCTGAAAGTCGGGTGCAGAAGCCTGGAGGTCTACTGGCTCCTGAACATGAGGTTCCCAACTTCCTACCTATGGTCCAACCCCCCCCCCCTGTACAGAGGTGCCTCGCAAGACGAAGTTAATTCGTTCTGCGAGTCAATTCGTTTTTGAGAAAAATTAGTCTCGCGAATCACGGTTTCCCATAGGAATGCATCGAAATTTCTTTTTTTGCCCATAGGAACGCATTAATTAAATTTCAGTGCATTCCTATGGGAAAGCGCGATTCGCAAGATGAATTTTTCGCAAAACGAATTCGTCTTGCAAGTCACCATCAGATCGCAAGACACATTCGTCTTGCGGAAAATTCGTCTTGCAGGGCATTCGTCTTGCGAGGTACCACTGTAGTTAATGACGGCAGTTAGTCTGCTGAACCTTGCCAGGTCTTTCCCCAGCTGGCTTCGCAGCTTGGCTGGCTGGAGAATGCCTTCAAATAATTACCAGGGGTTATGGAAACGTTTCTCAAAGTTTCAACTCCAGAGGCGGATTCAAAGGCCTGCTAGGACTTCCTTTAGGGGTCCTGCGTTTCCTGGCTCACAAGTGAGTTTGGCTGAAGGGGGACATTATTTTTTTGGGGGGGGGGAGGGAATTGAGCCCTAGAGCTGCTTGGCCACCTGGAATAGAAAAGAAAAATCCCAGGGGCTGCCCCTCCCCCCCCAGCTCCTGTCTTGGAGCCGATTGCCCAGGAGGAGGAGAGAGCATCTTTCAGAAATGTTAGCACAGGCATTCAGCTTTAATGCAAGGCAGAAAACATGTGGGTTTAAAATTAAAAAAGTTCTGGGGTGAGACACACACATCTCAGCTTTCAGCCACAGGGCTGCTACTTGTGGCAGAGGAAAAGAGATCTCTGTGCTGTATATGCTGCCCTTTCCTTTCCCCAACCTTCCTGACAAGTAAATCTTAACGACCGAGAGGCCTTTCTTCAGGGGTTGCATGACAACATGTGTTCTGAATCCGCCCATGACCCGAAACATGCGGGGCTGAATTTCAGATCAGCCATGGATGTACATGCCATGTCACTCAGTGGGTATCTCGTTGCTCAAGAAGATGCCTCTACGGAGGAGATGATGTCACAGATCCAAAAGAAGGACAAGAGAAGAGCCCGCCAATGGATCAGGCCAATGGCCCATCTAGTCCAGCATCCCATTCTCACAGTGGCCAACTTGATGTCTGTGGAAAGCCCACAAGCAGGATCTGAGCACAAGAGCCCTCTCCACTCCTTGTGGTTTCAAGCAACTGGTATTCAGAAGCATGGCTGTTTCCAACTCCCACCCGAGTTTGAAGAACTTCACTTCCATTTTGTGCTAGGCGCAAACTTGGCCAAATTTGGGCCCAGTTTGAAATGGGATTTGCCAACCACTGTTAGCCAGCCTTCCTTCCCTGTTACCAAACACACACACACACACACTGCCCAAACATTGGCTCCCAGTACGTTTCCGAGCACAATTCAAAGTGTTGGTGCTGACCTTTAAAGCCCTAAATGGCCTCGGCCCAGTAGACCTGAAGGAGCGTCTCCACCCCCGCTGTTCTCTCTGGACATTGAGGTCCAGCTCCGAGGGCCTTCTGGCGGCTCCCTCACTGCGAGTAGCAATGTTACAGGGAACCAGGCAGAGGGCCTTCTCGGTAGTGGCTCCCGCCCTGTGGAAAGCCCTCCCATCAGATGTCAAAGGAATAAGAAGATGTTTAGAAGACATCTGAAGGCAGCCCTGTTTAGGGAAGTTTTTTCTTTAATGGCTAATGTTTTAATGTATTTTTAATCTCCTGTTGGAAGCTGCCCAGAGTGGTTGGGGAAACCCAGCCAGATGGGTGGGGTATAAGTAATAAATAAATGAATGAATAAATAATAATAATAAAACATACAAATCTCACCTTTGCAAAGTGGGGAGGGGGTAATTCGCAATGGGAAGGGTTTACTAGGGATGGGATAAAGCTTCTCCTTAATCAGAAGTAATGCGGCACTGTGGGTTAAACCACTGAGCCTAGGGCTTGCTGATCAGAAGGTCGGCGGTTCGAATCCCTGCAACGGGATGAGCTCCTGTTGCTCGGTCCCAGCTCCTGCCCACCTAGCAGTTCAAAAGCACATCAAAAAAGTGCAAGTAGATAAATAGGTATCGCTCCGGCAGGAAGGTAAACAGCGTTTCCGCGCGCTGCTCTGGTTCGCCAGAAGCGGCTTTGTCATGCTGGCCACATGACCCGGAAGCTGTCTGCGGACAAACGCTGGCTCCCTTGGCCTATAGAGCGAGATGAGCGCCGCAACCCCAGAGTCAGACACGACTGGACCTGATGGTCAGGGGCCCCTTTACCTTTTTTAATGCTCAAGGGTGGCATTTCCTGCTGGGGAGCATGGGATGTGTGGCTTCCCATGCCTCCTGAACTGAGTCGGGAGGCAGGGGAATTCAAATCCCATGCTCCCCAGATGCTGTTTCCTGCCAAGGAACATGGAGCTGTAGGTTTCCAAGCATGGCTCTGCTTCCAGGTAGCCTATTGGTTCTTTGTTACTTGGCCTGCTTTAAAATACTTGGATCTTTTGCCTGGGCAACCATCTAGTTATGGGCTCATGAGCTTCTGCATTCAACCTGCTTATGCCCCTGCCACCTCGCCACACACTCCAGCTTCAACGCTGGGTCATGAAAAAAATACGGGACCTCTCTTTTCTGAGCGATGCCCTGAATGAACTTCGGGTGAATGGCTCCTGATTTTGGAGGTGCGTTAGCTGCACCCAGATTGCGTTTCCTCCCCTTTAATCTGGACTTCCCACCTCCTTTTGGACAAGGGAGGCCACACAGAGAAACCAGGTTACTGTCCGACTGCTCCAGCTTTAGCAATTGAGCTTTGAAGATGCTCTCCCAGGTGTCGAGATTTGCAACAGCAAAGAAACGAGAAGCGGAACCCGACAGCACCAACAAACCGCCATCCTGCAAATTGGCAATCTTGCTGTCTTTTCTCCAGCTGCTTGCTGCTCTTTCGGATGGGATTTCAACAGGGCCTTGTAAACTAAAAATAATATGTGCCATTGGCTGCCAGTGATCTGCCTGGAGATCTCACCGTTAATACAGTGGCGCCAGAGCCATCCCTCCGCAATCAGTTCTCTCTCTCTCTCTCTCCCTCTCCCTCTCTCTCTCTCTCCCTCTCTGTGTGTGTGTGTGTGTGTGTGTCTCCCTCTCTCCAAAGATGCTGCTCCAGAATGCAAAGCTCTTGCTAACCACAGGCCGCTCTGATGTGCCAGCTGCAAAGCCATCCACACGCCATCCACCCCTGCCAGCATTCCAGCCTCTGACCACCCTGAAACCAGGTTACGGCAGCTTCTACCACCAACACAGCTCAGGCTTTCCCCCTCAACACTGCTCTTCTGACGGGGAAGGGCTGCAGCCCAGCGTTAGAACACCTGCTTTGCACCCCAGGTCCAATCCAATGTGGCATCTGCAGGGAAGAAGCCCCTGCCGGAAACCCTGGAGAGCTGCTGCCAGCCAGTGCAGGCAATACTGAGCCAGATGGACCAATGGTAGAATCACAGCATTGTAGAGTTGGAAGGGGACCCCCCCCCGGGTCATTTAGTGCAACCCCCTGCAATGCAGGAATCTTTTGCCCAACGTGGGGCTCGAACCCACGACCCCAAGATTAAAAGCCTCGTGCTCTACCAACTGAGCTATCCCAGGAGTCTCACCCTTTCTGTAAAGGTGCAGCGCAAGGTACTCTAACAGGACAGTAGACGCAAAGAGAAGACAGGTCCCTGTCCTCAGCAAGGGTGAAATCCAAGGGCCAAACTGATGCAACACAGTGGGGTGCGAGGCTGACAAGTTTTCAGGAGGATTGAAATTTTAAAAATGAGGGTCGCTGCAAAATGCAGAGAACTGGAAAAAGGAAAGAACCAAGAGAAGCAGAAATGGACATATCCTTTCACCCCTACTGAGACCCTGGAGAGCAGCTGCCAGTCAGAGCAGACAATACTGGCCTAGACTGAGAGACAGCCTGGGCTGCTATATGTGGAGCCCATAATAGCCTTCCATTAGGGGACAGGCTGTAGCTCAGTGGCAGAGCATCTGCTTTGTGTGCAGAAGGTTCCCGGTTCAATCCCTGGCACTTCCAGGTAGGGCTGGGATAAGATTCCTGCCTGGAATCATGGAGAGCTGCTGCCAGTCAGTGTGGGCACTACTGGGCTGCTTCTGATCCCCGTATGGCAGAGGCTTTCAACCTTTTTGAGCCCACGGCTCCCTTGACCAACTACATCCTTTCTGTGGCTCCCCTGTGGGGAAATGTGCTCCGAGTCTCAGGAGCTCGGTTAGGTCACTCCTTGCCTGCAGAGCCGGCAGCCCCTCACCCCTTCTTTGAACACCCTGGGCCTTGCGGAGGATTCCCTGGGCCTCCTCTCCTGCCCCCTCTCCTCAGGAATCCTCGACCGCTTGCTTCAGCTCCAGCCAACCAGCACTCCCCTTGGCCAGGCCCAGAGACACCATTTGCCTGGAGAACCTGTAGCCAGGGCTGCTGAAACGAACAGCTGCTCATGTCTCTGGACGCGGAGACATGAGAGGGCATCAGAGGAAGGAGGGCGGGTTGGGGCCGGTGCTGCCCATGGCGCACCTGGCTACCATTCCAGGCACCCCAGGGTGCCTGGGGTCCCTTCCAACTGTGATTCTATGCACCAATGGTCTGACTCTGCCAGCGTGTCACGTTCCTATGTTCTTAAAACCGCTTGCGACTGTGCGCAGGGAAACATTAACAGAGGATGCCTTCCTGGGGGGGGGG
Source organism: Zootoca vivipara (assembly GCF_965207765.1). Taxonomy (NCBI): domain Eukaryota; kingdom Metazoa; phylum Chordata; class Lepidosauria; order Squamata; family Lacertidae; genus Zootoca; species Zootoca vivipara. The sequence goes on from NC_142596.1 coordinate 47,973,414, forward strand.
GAGCATGCTTCTGGCCCCAGTCACGGAAACGCTTTGTGTACAGATGTCTGCTAACAAGTGCAAGAGGCAGGCCAGGCGGAGGGAGGGAGGGAGGCAGACTTCTCCTTCCCTGACGCATCAGCCAGATTTCGCACTCATTCCTAAATTAAATTCCAAACAGTGCTTCGACTGGGGAGCGGGTGGGGGACGTGAGAATATGGCAGAGGCTGCCTGCCACCTCCACCTCTTCCTCCTCTGTGCTCTGCTCTTCCCCCCCCCCACCCTCCCCACACCACCGACTCTGAGAGCGTGAGCCTGTCAGCGTGTCAGCTGTGGTGGTGCCTAATTGTGAGCTCCTGGAGTTTAAAGAAACCCTCTCTGGCCGACTGCCACGCTGCAAACGGCTTCATATGATTTTATCATTAGGAAGGGGGAAGGCTGGGGATGGGGGAGATGCAAGGGTGTGGTGGGAGGCGAAGATATGGGGAGCCAGAAAGGAGGGGTTGGCAAGGGGGAAAACCACAACAACCCCCCAACGCCCCAGAAAATGGCTCTGAGACCGGGTTGAGTGCATCGACTATGGTTGCACACATTTAAAGTAACAAAATAAAAAAAATTCCTTCCAGTAGCACCTTAGAGACCAACTAAGTTTGTCATTGGTATGAGCTTTTGCATGCACACGAAAGCTCATACCAATGACAAACTTAGTTGGTACTAAGGTGCTACTGGAAGGAATTTTTTTTGTTTTGTTTCGACTACATCAGACCAACACGGCTACCTACCTGTAACTAGAACTAGAACATTTAAAGTAAGTTTCCCTTGCAAAGGCACCCAGGAACTGTAGTTCTCCCCTTGCAGAGCTACAGTTCCCAGCGCCCTTCACTAACTACAGTTTTTGGATTTGGATTTGATATCCTGCTTTATCACTTTGAGGTGTCTCAAAGCAGCTAACATTCTCCTTTCCCTTCCTCCCCTACAACAAACACTCTGTGAGGTAAGTTCTCAGGATTCTAGGGAAGGGGGCTTTAAAAGTGATTCAGAAGCATGCTGCATACGTCCAGGGATTACAGAACGTCTCTGAATCAGGGGCGAGAGAAATGGGTTAGTCCAGGAGCCACGTCCCCCTGTCAGCAACCTTCTGGGGGAGAGGCACATGCCAGAGGTGGGTAGGGCCAGAGGCAGAAGTGGGCGGAGCGAGGATCGTAGAACTGGAAGTCACCCCAAGGGTCATCGAGTCCAACCCCCTGCAATGCAGGAATCTTAGCTAAAGCATCCATGACGGATGGCTACCCAACCTCTGCTTAAAAACGACTCTGAACTTTGGTGCTGTAATCTACATTCCAGCCAGGAAAAAGCAAGAGCTTCCGGCACACAGGAGCACAAACCTCTATCAATGCCTACTAGCCGTGATGGTTCTGCTCAGCCTCCACAGTCAGTAATGCTTCTGAATACCAGTTGCTGGAAAATGCAGGAGGGGAGAGGGCTCAGGCGCAGGGTTAGAAACTGAGACATGAAAGCTAGGAGCTAAACGGTGCCTTAAACCTAGGTTATGGGCGCAACAACGTACATTTTTTAATATAACAAGAATACAAAGCTGAAAATGAATGAACTGCAGTTAAAATATTATGTTCCTATTTCACATGTTCTATCTAGTCCTTCTGATGCCCACCCCCCTAATATTCTTAAGAGGGTCTTCAAAGAGCAGCTGGAAGTGGGGGAAAAGAAAAAGGTCCTCCTTTCCTTCCACTCTGCAGTTATAATCCGAAGCTCAGAAACAGCTCGCTCTAATGAAATACCCTGTCGCAAAATGCGCCTAGAACAATGGGAGTTTCGAACACAGCTCAGGCACCCCTTGTGGATGCCCACTCATAGAATCATAGAATCGTAGAGTTGGAAGAAACCACAAGGGCCATCCAGTCCAACCCCCTGCCAAGCAGGAAACACCATCGAAGCATTCTTGACATATGCCTGTCAAGCCTCTGCTTAAAGACCTCCAGAGAAGGAGACTCCACCACACTCCTTGGTAGCAAATTCCACTGCTGAACAGCTCTTACTGTCAGGAAGTTCTTCCTAATGTTTAGGTGGAATCTTCTTTCTTGAAATTTGAATCCATTGCTCCGTGTCCGCTTCTCTGGAGCAGCAGAAAACAATCTTTCTCCCTCCTCCATATGACATCTTTTCATATATTTGAACATGGCTATCATATCACCCCTTAACTCTGAGAGCAGGATGCTGGACTAGCTGGGCCACTGGTCTGATCCATCAGCTGGGCTCTTCTCTCTCCATCCTCTGGGCAGGCAAGAATTATCATTGTTCAGGAAGACATTCCAGCCAGGTCAAAGCACTTGAGGTGGCGGGGCAGAGGATGGAGGGCACACACTGCCACAATTAAGGACGGAGGAAAAATCGGAGTTGCTGGCTTGACTGCAATGGCTACCCACCAGTTTCTGGGCTTAATTCAAAGTTCTGACGTAGAAAGCCTTAAACCACTGGTTTTCAACCAGTCTGCCATGGCACCCTTGGGTGCCTTGAAAGATGGTCAGGGATGCCGCAGGCAATACTGGCCTCTGTCTCTCTTTCCTTCCCTCCATCCTCTGATGCCCTCTTGCATCTCTGCCTCCCAAAGGCTTGAATAGCTGTTTATTGCAGCAGCCCTGGTTACAAGCTCTGCAGGAATGGTGTCTCTAGGACAAGGGTGGCTAACTCCTAAGAGACTCTGATCTACTCACAAAGTTAAAAACTGGGAGTGATCTACCCCCTTTTGGGGGGTTCAGGTCAAAGCTGTTGAGTTTTTTTTAAGGAAGGGAAGCCCTGTTTTGGGGGGGTTAGGTCAAACTTGTTGAGCTTCTTTTAGGAGGGAGGGAGGCCCATTTTTGTTTAGGGCTTTAGGCCATAGTTCAGCTTTTTTTTTAGGGAGGAGGAAAATTTTGGGTGAGCTTTTTTTAGGGGTGCCAGTGATCTAGCAGTGATCTACCACAGACATCCAGTGATCTACTGGTAGATCACAATCTACCTGTTGGACGTGCCTGCTCTAGGACAAGGGTCAGCAACCTTTTTCAGTTGTGGGCCGGTCCACTCTCTCTCTCAGACCATGTGGTGGGCCGGACTATATATATTTTTTGGTGGGGGAATGAATGAATTCCTATGCCCCACAAATAACCCAGAGATGCATTTTAAATAAAAGGACACATTCTACTCATGTAAAAACACGCTGATTCCCGGACCGTCCGCAGGCTGGATTGAGAAGGCGATTGGGCCGCATCCGGCCCACGGGCCTTAGGTTGCCTACCCCTGCTCTAGGAAGCACCTTTCTTTGGGGTGGTGGTGGGGGGCAGTTCAGAGACGGGATGCCCAGAGGACTCCCAAGAAGAGGAGAGAGGAGAGGAGGCTGAGGGAGCACTCCACAAGGGAGGGTGTTCGAAAAAGGGTGAGGGGCCGCCAGCTCTGCAGGCAAGGGGTGACATAACTGAGCCCCACAGGGGTGCCACAGGAAGAATGTAGTTGATTAAGGGAGCCATGGACTCGGAAAGGTTGAAAACCTTTGCTGTAAACGGCTCAGGGCCACAATACCACCTCTCTCCATATGAAGTGACCCGGTCTTTGGCTTTTAACTACAGTGGTGCCTCGACCTACGAATTTAATCCATTCCGAAGGCACCTTCGTAGGTCGAAAAATTCGTAAGTCGAAAAGCGCCATTGGAAACGCGATTTCCCATAGGAATGCACTGGGAACGGAAAAATTCGTAAGTCGAAGCAACCCCATCTAAAAATTCGTAAGTTGAATAAACCCTATCTAAAACCGCTGCGGTTTCCGTTCGGATGTCGAAAAAATAGTAAGCGCACGGCCATTTCCCCCATTCGTAAGTCGAAAAATTCGGTTGTCGAGTCGTTCGTAAATCGAGGTACCACTGTATCAGGTCTTTGGCATTTAACTATCTATGGCCTTTTTGAGAGGGTGGGATGTTTTAATCTAGTTTAAACAAACAAACAAACAAACAAAAAACACCCCATATTTTAGATTGGTTTTTTTAAAAAAGAATGCTGGTTTAAATATATTTTATTATTAGATTTGTGTGCAGCCCTTCATCCAAAGATCGCAGGACATGTTCGCAACATTAAAACACAAATTGAGAATGCAAAATACATAATAAAAACAAACCAATAACCCCCTCCTCCCACAAACACATTTTAAAGGCCAAAGTATTTATTTATATAAATGGTGATATATATGCATAGTATATCTGTATGTATTCCTCTCTCTCTCTCTCTCTTTTTTGCTTAAAATACTGTATGTTGCTTTGAGCTGCTATGGCAAAGCAAGTGACTAATAAATTTAATAAATAATAATAACAACAATAAAGTTGCATTTAAAGGAGAACTTAATTTCCACTTTGCAAAACAACAATGAAACGCTATGAATTTTGCAATGCAGCTCTCCAGCCAAGCAACGCGTACGACCACACATCTGTTAGGGTAACATGTGCTGAAAAATGCAGCTACTGCTGAACATCACATGCAGAAGTGCATAATGTCTGGCCAAACTGCATACACAAAACACTGGGAGAATTAACGCTAAAATCCTGGTGAATTTTCAAGATGACTTTTTTATTTTATTTTGAAGAATCTCCAATTGATGCAGAAATGTGGACAACTGAACATAAAAGATTGGGGCGGGGGGAATGAGAAAGGAAGAGAAATCGAAATCGAAATGATTCGCCCCCTCCCTCTTCCCGATTATCTGTCTCTCCCCTTTCTGCCTACATACCCATTGGTGGTTCTGCTGCAGAGGTGGCTATTGTGTTAGCCAGCAACAAAGCCTCTCTCTCTTCCCACATCGCTGGCTCTCCAACCATGTGCAGCAATACTTGTGGGGCATGTCACTTCCCACCCTTTCCAGACCCCCCCCCCAATTAGAATTTATTAGCACCAGGGGAATTAAAAGAGGGAAAGGAGGAAGGAGACACAGAGAGAGAATCGGGATCTGGTAAAAAAAAAAAAGATTCCAGCACTGCAGTGTACAGACAGTGTACACAACAGTCAGGCCTGACGTGCACAGGGACCTGGGGGGAATGAAAAGGGGAGGGGGGAGTCAGTGGCTGCATTTGAATTCTCTGTTTCTCTCCGACTCTTTTTTCTCCTCCACCTCTTGCAGGAGAAAAAAGGAGGAGCTGGCAGAGTCGTTTTCCCTCTCTCGGCCCTCCTCATTCATCTTCCCCCATCGCCCCTCCCAGCTGCACACGCTCCCTCGGAAATCAGCAGAGTGCAGCAGCTGTTCCTTGCACACTTCACTTGACCACAGATGATGATAAATGGAGCTGGGGTGGCGCCAAAACGGTGCGCGCGCAAAGGCGGACGGGGTGAGCAAGAGGGATGGGCAGAGCGGGGATCCCTGCTGGGTTTGGCTGAAGCTTTTCTGTGTGCTCCCAGGGTATACGGGCGGGGGGGGGGGAGAGAGAGGAAAGGAGGAATTCCCAAAGATTCCCACCCATTGCTGGCACCCCGTCTGTCTCGAGGGACAATGGAGTGCACCTCTGGGGGTGAAGTCAAATTGCAACACAAAAGCGACCTCCCCCGGGTGCAAGCCTGAGCAGTGTGTACGGAGGTCCTGGGCTGCCCAGACGACAAGACTTTGTTGCCACCGGCTTTGGCGATGTGGTCCAAAGGAAAGCAGACCAAGACGTTTGGCACTAGCTTGGCTGCAACAGTACAAGGCGCCACTCAACCATCATAGGGACTCCTCTTCAAATTTGTCGGGTTTCCCCCTTAGCCCTGTGTTGTAATGGTAAGGTAAAGGTAAAGAGACCCCTGATCATTAGGTCCAGTCGCAAACGATTCTGGGGTTGCGGCGCTCATCTCGCTTTACTGGCCGAGGGAGCCGGTGTACAGCTTCCAGGTCATGTGGCCAGCATGACTAAGCCGCTTCTGGCGAACCGGAGTAGTGCATGAAAACGGCGTTTACCTTCCCGCTGTAGCGGTACCTAATTATCTACTTGCACTTTGACGTGCTTTTGAACTGCTAGGTGGGCAGGAGCAGGGACTGAGCAACGGGAGCTCACCCCGTCGCGGGGATTCGAACCGCCCACCTGATCGGCAAGCCCTAGGTTCTGTGGTTTAACCCACAGCGCCAGGTAGTGTAAAAGGGCAAGAGGAGGCCTTTTGGGATATATGCAGAGAGGGGGTGGGGAGGGCAATGGTTTGAAAAGCTATCAGCCCTAATGGCCCCCTCGGGCTGGCCACCTGCATGCCCACCCTTGCTTGCTCACATGTTAAATAATCAAATGATTCTCTCTATCTCTAACAGGCAAGGGGAATCTCCACACCAGGACTCTGCCTTAGTCATGCCCCCTCCCCATGTCCCATGTCCTCCCCGAGGTGCATTTGGAATGTGTCTGTCAACTGCCATCCTGCCTCCTGCTTCCTTTGGAGAATGGAGAGATACTTATGTTTAGAAACCTCTGGCGTTGGTGAGGTTGGAATGTGGTCTTCTAGTTGCCAAGGTAAGAGTCCAGGGCCAGAATGAGACCCCAAGAAGACGAAAGCACTGAAAAGATTATGGTATCCCCCCACCCACATTCTTTTTTTCACTAGGATATCAATTTCTATGCACACTCTGCAGGAGTATACACATTTTTGTACACATTGCTGGGCTGGAGAGCTGCATTGTAAAATTCGGAGATGTACGGATTTCAACGTTTTGGTTCCCATTCACTGTTTCGGAAAGTGCAAACTCTACAAAGTCACCTTTAAATGTGAGCTGATCTGAAATTCCCCCCTCTCCCTACTTCAGCTTTAATCATCCTGCAGCAAGGTTTGAATGGAAAGAAAAAATCTGCTTGCTTTTTCACCTGACTACGAGGCTCAGTGAAGAGGAAGGAATCCTGCAAGAAGGTTCTCTCCTTCATGCCACGGGGAATGAAGCCAGTAATGTTTCTAAAACCTTTACCTCCTCTGAAGAGGACCATGGCAACAAGCACAACTCTGCAATAGTCTTCTGGCCAAGTGTGATGCTCATTTCAGCCCCAGGAGGAATGTGGTTTACAAAAAGGCCTGGATCTACCCAAAAGATCTCAGAAGCCCGCATAAACTGAGGTTATTCGATAGCATCTTATTCGAGAGCCTGTTGTTATAAAAGAGGAGCACCTTAACAAGAGATTTGGTGCTTAGGATTCTAGACAATAAAGGCCTACCTCAGACGCTCCAAGTGTCCCTATTTTCCAGGGAGAGTCCCAGATTTACAGAGGACGTCCCCGTTTCTGATTTGATCCTGGAATGTTGGAAGGGATGGAGTTATGCGACCCCCCCGAGCCAAAGAGATAAGTAACTATACAACCTTCAGAAGACATCTGAGGGCAGCCCTGTATAGGGAAGTTTTCTAATAATTATTGATTATTATTAATTTCATTGAATGTATAATCTGCCCTTCCCTCCAAAGGAAGGCAAACAACAAGTGAGAAAAAAGCGAAAAAAGTATTTTAAAACTTCTTAGAACCATTCTAGAACAGAAGCAGACTAGGAAAGATCTGAACTTAAAAGGCTTGTCGGAAGTGGAAGGTCCTCAGCAAACACTGAAAAGATAACAGGGGTGGGTAGCCATCAAGCTCACTGAGTGATCTTGGGCCAGTCAGTCACTCTCAGCCTTACCTACCTAACAGGGTTGTTGTGAGGAGAAAACGGGGAGGAGAATTATGTATACCACTGAGCTCTTTGGAGGAGAGCTGAGATATAAATGCATTAAAATGTGACACATTCAATGCAATAAAGTAAAAGGCCTGATTTCTGTGTTGTGCAGAGCAGCCCTCCTGATATGATGGTATCTGCAGGAGGCAGATACAAATATCAATCAGATATAGAAAGGGTGAGACGATCTTTCAGGTATCCCTGATCCCAAGTTGTACAGGGCTTTGTAAACCAAAACCAGCATCTTAAACAGCCCAGTAGCCAGATTCTAAGAATGCCGCAGAAGACGTAGGCCAAATCAAGATGAAGCACAACACCCGTACCTAATAAACCTTGGGAAAGGCTAGCAGCTGATCTGTATGAATTGGGAGGTCAACCCCGTTATAGATCTCAAAGCAGCTGTTTTATTACAGAAGAATTTCAGGAACAGACTGGAAAGAGAAGTTGCTGAATTGGAACTCATTACCAAGCTCAAAACCATGGAGCCACCTGGGATGAACAAAGACATTGGATTCTTATCTCATTATGCATGATCAAGCTTTCTTTAGCGCCTCAGCCCTTGCTCCCCCCCCCGCAGGACCAATTGCAGTCATCAGCAGTCGTTAACAGCCATCTACAGGTTTACCACTCCCATCAGCCCATCACCCATTCCCACCCCTCCCACCCTCTGTATATACATAAGGGTCTGACTTCTGAAGAAGTGTGCATGCACACGAAAGCTCATACCAAAATAAAACTTAGTTGGTCTTTAAGGTGCTACTGAAGGAATTTTTTTTATTTTGCCCCGTTATACTGAGATACTCCTCTTTCCTAACCATTAATTCCCACGGTGTTGTTGCACAACTGAAGGACGTGATGGTCTGCTTCAGCACTCCAGATGAACTTGTGACTGACAACGGAACCCAATCCACAGAGGCAGAGTTCCACTCACTCCAGACACCTTTTGATTTTGGCCGTATTACCGCCAGCCCCACACATAGCTGCCAAGTTATCCCCTTTTTAAAGGGATTTTCCCTTATGCTGAATAGGCTTCCTCGCGAGAAAAGGGAAAACTTGGCAGCTATGGCCCCACACCAGCCAGTGACCATCAGAACTGGTAGGGTGAAAGGCAGGGAGGTCAACAGGAGGTGGCGCCAAAGCCAATGACAAGCAGAGCCACACCCTGGCTGAATCTAAGTCAGAAGGTAGGCAGGTGGGGGCTCACTCAGGGCAGATAGAGGTTGGTGGGGGAGCACCACATTTGCCCATATGGGTCAGCCTCCGCTGGTCCCGACTTTACTCTTGCAAATGGGGATGCAGAGGGAGAAGTGCAGACTGCAAAGGAAATCTCGAGTCAGAACGCACCAGCTATTGCTTTCTTAAGCCACAGATCAACATCGCTGAACACCCAGCGGAGAAGACTTTCATTCCAAAGTGGCTTGACCTGGAAAGAGATGCTGCTTCTGATTAAGTTGTGAATATTTCTGCAACCAGCACAATTCAGTGCGGGAACTACCACGTTTAGAGCCGGGAGAGATTCTGTCAAGCTTGGTGGGGAAAAGACATGAGAAGGGGGCAGCTAAGGCACAAAGTAGGAGAAAATGGAATGCCCCAATCGGATGAGACTGGGCCGGCCCTACCGTTAGGGCCATTACTGGGCAGAATAAAGGCTGCCCACTCCCGAGCTACAGTTTCACACCTGAGAGAGACAGATGCAGCTTCCTAGGAAGCTCATTGTGTGACCTTGGACCAGTTGCTCTTTCGCAGCCTTACCGACCTCCCAAGCCTGGTGCTGAGGATAAAGTAAGGGAAACATTTGCAGTGCCTTTAGCTCTTTCGTGGAAAGCCAGGGTTTTTAAAAAAAGAAAATGGAAAACATAAAAGTATAATGTAAGATGCCACTCTCTTGCAATTTTCTCTCCGGAGCAGGCAGGAGGCCTTGGCCACGGGGAGCGAAGGCCAATCTATTGTGTCTCGCTGTGCTGTCTTTTCTCATGCCTCCTCCAACTCCATCTTTGAAGTCCCCCCCACTTTGGTCCCCGCGGAGTCCCTCCTCCTCCTCACGTCTCCAAGCCATTAGCCATTGTAAATAATGGCCCCTCCGCTCCCTCCCTTCCCCCTCTGCCTGCCGGGCTGTGAGGGGCGGCTGTCTGGGAAGGAGGCCGGGGTGAGGTTGTAGCAGGAGTTCACCCAGGCGGCCTTTCACAGCTCTCTCCGGGAAAAAGGCAAGGGGCGGGCGGAGGGGGGGGGGCTTGCCTCATTCAGCAGCAGCCCTCAGTGAAATATTTATTCCTGGGCTGCCTTTTCTTCTTCTTCTTCCTTCTTTTTTAATGGGGGTGGGGAGGGAGGTTAAAAGGACAATGTGCTTTCAAGAGGGAATTATTGAGCTGAAATCACTGCGAACTATGGAAGAGAGAGAGAGAGAGAGAGAGACGGAAAGTGATATTTCGATTCGGAAGTTCATAACTGGCTGTTCTGATCTCCACCTTCCCAGTTATCACCCTCCATCTTCCCAAGCGACTCAAAAGCAGGGGGGGGGGACTTTTCAAGGTGTGAGGAGCAATGATCCTATGTCTCATTGTGGGGGGGGGGGTTAAAAAGGTCCAGGGCTGGAAAGGAAAGGTGCTTACCCACATTGTAGCTGGCAAAGGGGCAGGAGTCGTTCGGAAGAAGCCACCAATTTGGTACCAAGCGGAACCATGTCATTGCAAGGACATGCTGGCTGGTATTTCCTCCTGATGAGAAGGGGTCGCAGTTCAATGGTAGCTACATGGACCCAGTGCGGGGCATGCAAAAGCACCCAAGTTCAGCCCCTGGCATCTCCAAAGAAAAAGCATTCGACAGGAGGGAATGGGAGAGACAGATGCTGGAGACCCCGGGAAACCGCTGCCAGTTAGGCCCCATCCACACTTGCCCCAAAAATCCAGTGTTTCTGTGGTTGATCGGTCAGCTTGAAAGCCATACCAGAACACCTTGTACTCTGGTGCACAACTTTTTAAATGTGCAATTACTACGTCCACCCTTTGGTTTTCCATTATTATTATTATTATTATTATTATTATTATTATTATTATTAATGCTATCAATGGCTACTACTTGTAACACCTGTGTACTACATCCGGTTTTGAATGTGGCATGGCTCCGATATTAGCTGCTGGCGATCGCCATTAGGGGAATTTGCTGATGTGCTCTGATCCTGCTTGTGAGTTTCTCACAGGCATCTGGTTGGCCATGGGTAGAACAAGGTGCCGGACTCTTGCCTGAACCAGCTATGTTCATCTTAAGTTCTCGTATTCTTGTCTCAACATTTTCACAGAGCTGAACTGTATCTACGAACTGAGAAATTAACAGGGGGGGAATGTTAAAAGGAAATCTGACCAACAGATTTGGTCAGACTCGGCCAACAAACCACAGAACTGGGCGAGGGTTGGTTTTTTTGGGGGTGGTGGTGGTTTTAAACAAGTGTGGAACGAACAGCAACATCTTCAACAAAGGGAAGTCCCGCCTGTGATGGCTCCTGTGATTGCTCTCTGCCTCCCTTCTTCTTTGAATCATTGCCAACCTCTGTGGAGGTGAGGTGTGCAGTGGAGAGACAGAGGGAGGGTCAGGAGACAGGAAATGGGACTGAGATTACACTGGGAGGTCCCAAGAGCAATGCGGACAGCCAGATGCAAGGACATCTGATAAGGTAGGCTCGCCTTGGCTGCCGATTTCCAGGCTACACAAGACCTTTCAGCTCCTTCCCCCCCAAAAACAAACAAACAGGAAACTCCCCTCCCCAAGTTTATGAAAGGCTTCCAAAGAGGATTAGACACATTCATGGAGGACAAGAATTGTAGCCAGGATTGGCTCCATTGCACCCCAAATGGATACCAGCCATGGCTATGCATTCTAGTTGCTGGGAACCACCTATGGGGAGAGTGGCTGTTGTGCTCAGATCCTGCTTACGGGCTGCCTACGGACATCTGGTTGGCCACTGTGAGAACAGGATGCTGGACTAGATGGGTCATTGGCCTGACCCAGAAGCCAAGCTCTTCATAGGAAAAGAACAAGAGTGGTTTTTAGAAAACCGAGTCTGGAGGCAAGGTTGTGTTATATAGGTACCACATACATACCCCACATTTAAAGAGGGAAGGTTTCCTAGCATGTCAAGTCCTCCAGCCCCATAAATCAGTAATAAAATATTACAAAGCAGTTTCGAAACATCAAGAAACAGAGCAAGACCTGTGAGAAGTAGCACGTATTATTCCCGGTTATCCTTATGAGATGGTCAAGTCTCTAGGACAGGCATCCCCAAACTGTGGCACTCCAGATGTTTTGGCCTACAACTCCCATGATCCCTAGCTAACAGGACCAGTGGTCAGGGATGATGGGAATTGTAGTCCCAAACATCTGGAGGGCCAAAGTTTGGGGATGCCTGCTCTAGGACCTACTTAAAAGTGGGGAAGGAAGTAGACCGCCATCTTTCCTACTCAGGTTGGGTAATATTTTCAACATCATGATATATCACCAGCTAAACATTACAATATACTGTTATATTACAGTGGTGCCTCGCTTAACGAATGCTCTGCTTAACGAAATTTCCGCTTAACGAAAGGATTTTTTGTGCGGAGCTTGCCTCGCTAGACGAATGCGTTTTACGAAAACTTCGTCTAGCGAATCGCGGTTTCCCATAGGAATGCATTGAAATTCAATTAATGCGTTCCTATGGGCAAAAAAATAAATAAAAAAAAATTCAATGCATTCCTATGGGATTCGCTAGACGAATTTTTCGCTATAAGAAAAGACCCGTGGAACGAATTAATTTTGTCTAGCGAGGCACCACTGTATACTGTTATATTACAATGTCTGAAATAAGGATGGAGCTATGTAGAGGCATTGGCTGGCTTCACAGTTTTTCCCGCATCGTGATTTTTGCATAGCGCACACACACACAACTTTTGCCAGGTCAAAAATTATGAAACCGATATCACGATATGGACTTCAAACCGGTTTTGGATGACATAGCGATATATATCAGCCAGCCCTAGCCCCTACCTTCTAGGGCAGCGAACAGGGCCTCCAGAGTCTGATCTTACAGCATGGGAAGAGACGTAGCTCAGTGGTAGAAGGTCTGCTTTGCAGTCAGGAGGCCTCAATTTCAATCCCTGGCCTCTTCAGGTGAGACTCAACAAACCCCTGGAGAGCTGCTGCCAGTGCTCACAATACTGAGCTAGAGGAACCAATGGTCCCAACTCAACAGCAATAAAACTGCCAGCACATTTGCAAAGCCAAGCAGAGTCTGGAATGGTTTCGAATTGGATGGGGGACGGTGTGTTGAGATCCCTGCATTGCAGCGGGTTGGACGCGATGACCCTCAGGGTCCCTTCCAACTCTACAATTCTAAGATTCTATGAAGACAGCTACTAGTGTTCCCAAAAGTCCATATGGGCAGAGGTGCTCCTGGGAGAGCTGTCAGAGGAGAGGGACATCGTTTCGGCCCAAGCCATGCTGTTCCTAGGATGGAAAGCCTTCCTGCGTATCCTTACCGGTACATTTCAATTCAGCTAGCAAAAACCAAAAAACAAAACCAGTTTGAAATTGTGTGCATGTGCTTCCCCCCCCCCCTTAAGGTTACACTACACAATTATTTTGATTGATGAAGGATCAATAAATGCATGGCTGGAGATTGTGTGCTTCTGGATACCAGTGGCTGGAAGCCGGAGGAAGTGAGAGGGCTCTTTGTGCTCGGATCCTGCTTGTGGGTTTCCCGCAGGCATCTAGTTGGCCACCATGAGGACAGGATGGTGGGCCACCGGCCTGATCCGGCAGGCTCTCCCTATGTCCTCATGAGGGACTGAAGCATGCTTATTTAGTTCTCTAACAAAGAGAGTTCTTACTCTCCGGCTTCCACAGCCCTGCTCGTTAATCCTTCCATGCCACCCAGTTCAAGGGGGCTCACTTCCCACAAGCCCCCTCTGCTTGCCTGCCCTTCTAAGGCTGCCAGACTTCCACTTCCTGTGACCCCTTCCTGCTCTGACCTGGAGCGTGCCTTACTTCCTGTCTGGATCTGATGTGGCTTTCCTTCCTGCTCCTCTGCAGTCCTGCCCATGTTGCATTCCTCGCCTCTCTCTGGGCAGCCCTACTTGACAGAGGACAGCCTTCCACGTCTGAAGAACCATCAGAGGACAGTTCAGTTTAAAGATGAAAAACGACAGGGACAAAGGCACTGAACTTGCCCATCCACAGCACCTGGCAACAGCTGTAACCCACCTGTTTAAGAGTGTGCTTTTTCCTAAATCTGCATGTGATATACCAGGCATCGGCAACCTCCGGCCCATGGGCCGGATACAGCCCATAGAGGCCCGTGAACCGAGCCGCCCGCTCGGCAAGTTCCCAGCACACTGTGGTAAACCGGCGCAGCGCGGCGCAGGGACTCGCTGAGTGGCACCGGAAATCGCGTCTACGCATCAGCAGAAGCGATTTCTGGCGCTGCGGACATTTTGGAAATGGGCAGCCAGCACCGGAAATCGCTTCTGTGCATGTCTGCGCAGAAGCGATTTCCGGTGCTGGTTGCCCATTTCCAAAATGTCCGCAGCGCCAGAAATCGCTTCTGCGCAGCCGCGGACATGCGCAGAAGCCATTTCCAGTGTTTGGGACATGGGCACCGGAAATCGCTTCTGCGCCTGTGCGACCCATGTCCGGCCCACGGACGATAGTCCATGGGAATCCTCTGGCCCACGGGCAGAAAACGTTGCCGATGCCTGAGTTATACCCTCCAACATTCCTTAGATGGAAACAGGGACATTGCTCACACACCCCACAACGGATCCTCCTCAACACCCCCCCCCCCATTGTTTGCCCCGTCTCCTCCGCAGAGCATTTCCTATCAAAAGAAGGGCAAGTCCCACGACCACTACAGCAAAACCATACAGAAAACTTGTCCTCTGCCGGCCTGAGAAAACCCCTTAATCCCTATTTTATTTTATTATATGTTATTCTTTGGTAGATCGACCAAAATGAAAACACACACCAATAAATAAGTTTTAGAAAGGGGCAAGATTAGACGCAGATGCACAAAGCATAAAAAAAAACCCAAGACTCCTCTGCTCCCCCCCTTTCTTCCCGCCCAGGGAGGCCCTGCCCCCTGCCTGCCCCTCAGAGCCTATGTGCCATGCAGGGCTGGGCCTTGGTGGTGGCAGCATCTCCCCCTCCTCACCTGCTCTCCAGCAGGCGCTAAGAGCTGCCCAAGGGAGGAGGCCAGCAGCAGTGGTCATGGAGAGGCCATGGAGAGGTTGCAGGGTGGTCCCTCAGAGTCGCCACTGCCGCTGCCACCGCTCAAGACAAGCACCAACTCATGCTCATCCCCAAGCTAGGTGGCGGCAACACTGGCAGGGGAAATACCGGCATTCCAGGATCAAATCAGAAGCTGGGGTGGCTTTCGTGATTCCGGGACTGTCCCTGGAAAGGCGGGACACTTGGAGGGTATGCGTGCATACAAAGAAATAGCCAAATGCAATTTTTATGCAAATCAGCACTATTTTTTTATAACCTCCTATTTATGATAACGGTGCGGTGCCTCTTGCTTTGGCCAGCTTCACCTGTACAGGCCCCTTCCTACCTTGCGATGCCCAAGACCTGATCCTGCAAAGCCCAGTTCCAGTGACCCTGCCAGCAGCCCAAGCTGCTGTATTTGTCCCTTGGAAGCAACCAGCCAGATACTCTTTGCAGCTAGGACCACAGACATATGGGCCCTTTTAATAATTAGGAAACGCACAAGCCTGCGTATTTCAAATGGATCAATGAAAGGCTTTCAGCACAACAGGATTTCCAAGACCAACAGAGCCACTGGCTCACCTTCTTCCTCAAGTTTCAAATGCACTCACGTGTCAGCACACAATCGAACCCAGACCACAGCCGACCCTGCCAATTGGATCCATCTGGGGCTGAACGTTTCATCTGCAAAGTTTATTCAGCAGCACAGTTTGCCGAGATACAAAACGGAGGCTTTGCAATAGTTGCCTAAACAGAGGCAGCCTCCAAATTCATACAACGCTTGCAAAAGGTTTTCAAGATATTTAGAACACAAAGGTGCTGAAGACCTTTTCATAAAGTGCTCCTCCAATATCAGACATAGGTTGGTGAGATCCAAAGTGCTTTTTTCTCAGTTAGCTAATACCGGCAAATGCCACCCTGATTGCTTGAGAGAACAGCCACTTCGTTCTTACGCAAATGATCAGAGCCCCCTCCCCTTGCTCCTGGGCAGAGGCAGCTAAGGGGGTTCTGAAATAGCATTTTCCTAGTACTACTGCCAACCAGGGCAAGGCCAGTCGCCTTGTTGGAACCACACAAACAAAAACACAGCCTTGTTATTTGGGAGCAGTGGGAGCAGAGGCAAAGGAACCGATAAGACAGCATCGGCCAAGCCTGGTGTGTGAAATAAGGCCACAAAGGCGGCGGCAAGAGAGGATTGTATACATTAGATGGTTGCCTGGTCCTCGCCTGCGTGAGGACACTCCACGCACTCAGGCCAAAGTCACACCATACATTTACAATGCTACAATGCCACTTTGAACAGCCATGGCTTCCCCCAAAGGACCCTGGGAGCTGTAGTTTGCTAAGGGTGTCGAGAGTTGTCAGGAGAACCCTGTTTCCTTCGCAGAGCTATGATTCCCAGAGTGCTTTATCGCTCAATCCCTCTTCACGGGGGATAATGAAAAAGAAAGCGTGTTGCAAGCTCTCCCTCCCTCTAAGTGTCTCAGTGTGCATCCATCCATCCCTCTTTCCTTGCTCTCTTCCACCCCTGCGTCCTGCTTTTCAAACACTGGTGTGTGAATGTTTTCCTTTCCGGAGCAGGAAGCAAGGAATTCTTCCAACGCCAGGGAGGTCTGGAGTGCAGCGGCTGTGTTTCCTGTCCCTGTTCCCATCTCCGCCCCCCCTCAATAAATTGCCCTCTCTGAAATGAAAAGCTCCCCCCAGCCCTCTTGATCCTGAGGATCACGGTACGAGAAGGGGGGACGACGACGGCACCAAGACCTCCAACCCCCATGTTTACACCTTATCGCCATTTCACTCTCTTAATTTCCGCCTGTCACCCGGCTCCTGCTCTCGGCCTGGTGTTTCGTATCTCCTGTCAAGCCCCTGATTATTTTCCGCTCCCTCGTTAGCCCCCACTCCACACAAACCGTGCCAGTGTGCGGTGGGGGGAGCTTCTCCCTCCCGCCCCCCTCTTCACAGCTGTGCCCCGTGATTTATGTCCATAATTCCCAACAGCGTTATTAAATATCACCTGAATAACCTCCTCCACCTTTGACACCCCCCTCCTCCACGTATCCGTGGGGCGAGCGGACCACCCCGGAGTGTATTTATAACATAGCGCTCAGACCGTAACCCCTCTGGGCATAAATGGATTTACCTCTGAACATTCTCCATTTCCCCTCTGCGTCCTTTTTACTTTATTTCAATCAATTTCGCCCAACACGTCTCGCCGCGCTTTCAAAATGGGCCCCTGCTGGAATTCAAAAGAGGGCTGACGCTGCCATCTATCACATGGGTGTATCATTAGGCGAGCTCATGGAACAGAGAGGCTTAGCTCCTGATTTTACACCAGTGGGACTCAGACCGACACGGGCTCAAAGCCTCCATTCAGTCTAACCCCACTCTGCCTCACGCCTCCGTTCCTCCATCTTTTGCTCCTCCATTCAGTCGATTTACTCCAATCATATCGCCTCCCCCAGCTCCATTAGATTATACTCTAAACCAGGAGAGGCGAGCATTGTGACCGCCAGATGTTAGCCTCCAACCTCCCACCATCTCTGACTAGGGATGGAGGAGAAATTGGGTTCGCTTTCCATTTCTAGGTGATCCTACCCAATCTGCACTTCCCAAAACAATTTGCAAATCGAAACGCGGCCATCCTTCAAACTTCACACTTCTCTGAATTTTGCAATGGGGGTTCTCCGGACAAGGAATGTGTGCAAAAATGCATAGACCGGAGTTAAAGCGAGCTTGTAAGTGCACAAATGAGTTGAAAATAGCAGACAGAATATGCATTATAGCAGGGCAAATTGCTTTGCAAAACCACATTTGTCAGGCAAAATTGCATATGAAGATTTGCCTATTAAGAGAAATGTGCTTCAAATGCTGCTGAATCTTCGTGAGGACTTGTTTTCTATTTTAAAAAGTCGCAAACTAGTGGGGAAATGAATTTAAGATTGCGAAAAAAGAAAAAGAGAAAAAGAAAAACTGAAATGGACAGATTCACACATCTATACCAGTGACCCATTGGTCATTCTGGTTGGGTGGACGTTACAGTCTACCAACAGCAATTGGCTATCCTTGGGCTAAACTCCAAAGGTCAGAACTGGGCCTGGACCCAAAAAGGCTAGAGGAAGATACACAATATCAGATCAGACTCTTTGTACATGCAGCCCAGTGTTGTCTACTCCTGCCTTCGCCAACCTACTGTATATTCCTGCGTATAAGACTACTTTTTAACCCAGGAAAATCTTCTCTAAAGTCGGGGGTCGTCTTATACGCCGGTCGTATTTCTTATACGGCGAGTATATCCCAAACTCTATATTTTAACTGGAAAAGTTGGGGCGGTCGGCTTATACGCCCAGTTGTTTTATACGCCGGAATATACGGATAGTGTTCTCCAAATGTTTTGTACTACAACTGCCGTCACCCCCAGCAAACTCAGCTGTATGGTGATGGAACTGCTCAGTAAATCCTGCCACGACCTGATACCTGATCTTCTTTAACTGGAGGTGCCAGGGATAGAACCTGGAACCCTCTGCCAATAAAGCATGTGGCTCAGTTACAGGATTCTGGTCCTTCCACCCAAAGTGTAGTGCACCATCCAAAATGGCAAACCACTTACCCCTTGTCTCCTCAGAACTTTAGCTCCTGAAATGTGCAACATGACGCAATCGGAGACATGGAAAAGTCTCAACCTCGTGGCATCAAATCAGATGTTTCAGGTAATGGAGGATGGTCCATGAGGACAGATGGGGCACTGTCCCACCGACCTCAGCCTGCCCTCTGCCATCTCCCACCTGCTGCCTTCTTATTTACATTCAGTCCAAGGGCTGCCCGTGGCTACCAGGGAGGAGGAAGAGGAGGAAGGGGACAAAACTAGAATTCATTGGCTCAGGCTTCTACCTACTATTGATCTTTCAACCCATCACGAGAAGAGTGGGACCCAGTAGA
Organism: Zootoca vivipara; assembly: GCF_965207765.1. Classification (NCBI taxonomy): domain Eukaryota; kingdom Metazoa; phylum Chordata; class Lepidosauria; order Squamata; family Lacertidae; genus Zootoca; species Zootoca vivipara. The sequence goes on from NC_142596.1 coordinate 47,992,238, forward strand.
TCACATACGTGGGGAGAGGAGTCAGAACTGGACCCAGAGCGACCGTTGTCAGCAGCAAGCTGTGTGTGGCTGTGCATCTAGTCCTGCCCGAACAAGCTGAGCAATTTTTATTTTTTTTAAATACCAACGGCACAAACTTTGGGCTCAGTCTCAAACCACATAGGCAAACACACACAAATGCCCTTCTCTCTCTCTCTCTCTCTCTCTCTCTCTCTCTCTCTCTCTCTCTCTCTCTCTGAATTTGAGTAACATCACACAGAATCATAGAGTTGGAAGAGACCACAAGGGCCATCCGGTCCAACCCCCTACCAAGCAGGAAACACCATCAAAGCATTCCTGACATATGCCTGTCAAGCCTCTGCTTAAAGACCTCCAAAGAAGGAGACTCCACCACACTCCCTGGCAGTAAATTCCACTGCCGAACAGCTCTTACTGTCAGGAAGTTCTTCCTAATGTTGAGGTGGAATCTTCTTTCTTGTAGTTTGAATCCATTGCTCCGTGTCTGCTTCTCTGGAGCAGCAGAAAACAATCTTTCTCCCTCGTCCATATGACATCCTTTCATATATTTGAACATGGCTATCATATCACCCCTTAACCTTCTCTTCTCCAGGCTAAACATACCCAGCTCCCTAAGCCGTTCCTCATAGGGCACATTCAGAGAAGATTGTTTTCTGTTTGAAAGCCACGATAGTTAGCATTATATTTAGCACGAACCAAACAGAGTGATTGACAGTGAGGCTTCCCCATTCTCTGCCCCCACCCCGCCACAATGCCTCACCATTTTCTGATTTTGCCTGCCTCCAATGTGAAGCTTGCGTGCTCCCGGAGCTCTGCTCTCCCAGTGGTGAAAATGAGCTCTGGATGTTTCGCTTCCTGTTGCCACTGCTGCTGTGTCTTTTTCTCAGATCTACGACTCCCCGATGACCACACACGGGTACTTATGGCTGCGTGTCCATCATTCATGCTTTGAGGATTTGTCGCAGGGAACACTGGCAAAAACACCAGGGTATCCACAGCAGACGTGGCTACAGCAGAAAGTGTGAAGCCACTAATCAAGCCCAGGCAGACGTAAGATTTAACGAGACGCCACAAGGAGCTCTTCCTCCTAGTTTCACAATTTGCATGGTGGATGCACATTCTAGCGGGTCGAATGCCATGTCAACCATCGATGTTACTCTCCAAGTCCCAAACCCACCCCATATTCACACACACACAGGAGTATTCAGACAAGGTCTTTTGCTTAAAAATAAATAAATCAACACATTCATCCTTTTTTGTAGGTCAATATTTCAGCATCTCCTTTGCATGCAAAAGGCTCCAGGTTCAGTCTCTGGCAACTCCAGGGGGGGGGGCTGGGAACTCCCTGGAGAGAAATGTGCCGACTAGTGTGGATGACACTGAAATACAGTGGTGCCTCGCTTAACGAATGCCCTGCTTAACGAAATTTCCGCTTAACGAAAGGTTTTTTCTAGTGGAGGTTGCCTCGCTAGACGAATTCATTTTATGAAAAATTCGTCTAGCGAATCGCGGTTTCCCATAGGAATGCATTGAAATTCAATTAATGTGTTCCTATGGGCAAAAAAAAATTCAAAAAAAATTCAATGCATTCCTATGGGATTCGCTAGACAAATTTTTCGTTATAAGAAAAGACCCGTGGAACGAATTAAATTCATCTAGCGAGGCACCACTGTAAATGGATCTATGGTCTGAATCAGTATAAGGCAGTTTCTTGTTTTATACATTTATTAATTAAATTTATATCCCACCCTTTCTCCCAAAGGAGCTCAGGGCAGCAAACAACACATCTTAACAACAATTAACAACAATTCCAATGCAGGTGCAAAGAGCTCAACTTAAAAGGCTTGTTGAAAAGAGGAAGGTCCTCAGCGAGGGCTTAAGAGAAGGTGCCTATCAAGGGGATGGGATTCCAAAGGACAGGTTCCAGCACACTAAAGACACGATTCCTGCAATAGGCGGAACAGATCTCCTGATATGATGGCACCTGCAGGATGTTCTCACCTGCAGAGTGCACTGATAGGTTGAGTATATAAAGCGTGAGACAATCTTTCAGGTATCCTGGTCCCAAGCTGCATAGGGCTTTATGAACCAAAACCAGCACCTTGAACTTAGTCTGGTAGCTTATTAGCAGTCATTGGCTACTAGCGGCATCTAAACACAAACATTTTAAAACATTTTAAAAAGAACAGTAGGCAAACTTCTCCAGGGATACGAGATTTCTTGGTTTCTTGGTGACATCAAAGGCACCAGATAATTGGCACTTTGCCACACACACACACACACACACACTAGCAGGAACATTTCCCAAAAAATGCAAGTGGTGTTATAGGGGCTAACCATTCAGCAATTTCTGCAGATAGCTTTTGGTGTGTACCCGCAGAACCCCATGGAGAGGAAAAGAAAAAAATTCTCCCAAATGTGAAGAAATCGCTTTCAAACTTGCCCCTCCGCTCTGCCTGGCTTCACTTCACCCTAAACTAGAGGGCTGGGTTATAAATCGGGAAAGAAATTAACGCACACACTCTTCTGTCACCAGAAATGTATAAAAGCAGCGCCATGCATCTGTCAGTCTGAGTGTTGCTTGAGAGAAATGCATGTTCCGAGGGGGGGGGGGAGCTTGCTTTGTTTTGTGCTGTGCAATTTGGTTGGAAGGGTGTGCATGTTCATAGCAGAGATTTTTCAAAGCCACAAAGGGCTCGCCTCTTCCCTCATTCCTTTCTTAATCTCCTCTCTTTGTGGGTACATTTTTCAAGTGGGGGGAAAAAAGAGAGAAGAGAACAATACACAACCCTGTAAAACATCTGTGGGCGACTTAACCCACACTGTATTTGTGAGATCGATCCAAGTTCCAGATGATTTAATCCATCGCAAAGCATTCTTCTCCAACACATCGCTCCCGGGGCTGGCCCCTACCCTGTTCCCGCCTCCACCCGCTCCAACACTCTGCAACCATTTCATCAAGAGACGTTTCACCTCTTCTGTGAATGGAACAGCAGCTGCCAAAGACATACCCGTAGCTCAGACAAATGGAAAAGGGAGGCCAGGTGTGATTGCCAAAGCAGCAGCCTTTAAATCTTCTCCGGATAATGCAAGGCTTGGGTGTACACCGCGCTCAAAAAGATACCACACGGAACTAAAGCTCTGCACGATGCAAAGCTGTATTCTCCACCCTATGTAAATTATGCAAATTGCGCACATGTGAATGATTTCTCTTATTTTGCACAATTTATTCTGCTTCTGCTGGTCACAGGGAAGAGCAATTTATTCTGCTTTTCGAATGATTTTGCTGAAGAATTGCTCCCGACGAGCGGAAAACTGAGCAGATCTTGGCAGCCCTGAGGGCTATGCACTTGATCCTTAAACAAAAAAATCCTGGCAATCGAGATGCTCAGGAAGCACAATCCTGAACAGTGACCTTAGGCTCCTTTTTCTCCTCTCCATTCAGAGATTGCAGTAATAGGATGTTGGGCAATGTCATGGAGCTGAACTCCTCCCCCCCAGGCAAAATCTCCCTTGAGAAACTCTGAGCAACTTTGCTTAGACTCAGGCAAGAGGACAGGAATCTAGGTTGAGTCTAGGTTGTGATCTGAATGCCATTTCCCCAGGAGAAATTGTTTGGAGGCGTGAGTGTCTGGAGGCGGTTGGAGGTGGAGGGTGGCTAACAGATTGAGGTTGAATCCTGACAAGACAGAAGCACTGTTTAGGGGGGCAGGGGGCGGGCTGGTGTGGGGGACTCCCTGCTCCTGATTGGGGTACCTGTGCCCCTGAAGAACCGGGTGCGCAGCCTAGGAGTCATTTTGGACTCACAGCTGTCCATGGACGCGCAGGTCAATTCTGTGTTCAGGGCAGCTGTCTACCAGCTCCATCTGGTATGCAGGCTGCCTGCTACCTGCCCGCAGACTGTCTCGGCAGAGCGGTGCATTCTCTGGTTATCTCCCGCTTAGACTACTCCAATGCGCTCTACATGGGGCTACCTTTGAAGGTGACCCAGAAACTACAACTAATCCAGAATGCGGCAGCTAGACTTGTGACTGGGAGCGGCCGCCGAGACCATAAAACACCGGTCCTGAAAGACCTACATTGGCTCCCAGTATGTTTCCGAGCATAATTCAAAGTGTTGGTGCTGACCTTTAAGCCCTAAACGGCCTCGGCCCAGTATACCTGAAGGAGCGTCTCCACCCCCATCCTTCAGCCCGGACACTAAGGTCCAGCACCGAGGGCCTTCTGGCAGTTCCCTCACTGCGAGAAGTGAGGTTACAGGGAATCAGGCAGAGGGCCTTTTTGGTAGTGGTTCCTGCCCTGTGGAATGCGCTCCCATCAGATGTCAAGGAAATAAACAACTATCTGACTTTTAGAAGACACCTGAAGGCTGCCCTGTTTAGGGAAGTTTCTAATGTTTGATGTTTTATTGTGTTTTTAATTCTGTTGGGAGCTGCCCGGCGTGGCTGAGGAGGCCCGTCAGATGGGTGGGGTACAAATAAATTATTATTATTATTATTATTATTATTATTAGGAGTAGTAGTAGTATTTGGGGAAAGAAGAACATCGGCAGCCATGGATGTAACCAGGAACCATCTGAATGCAAAGAAGAGGAGGAGGAGGAGGAGTTTGGATTTCATATCCCGCTTTATCACTACCTGAAGGAGTCTCAAAGCGGCTAACATTCTCCTTTCCCTTCCTCCCCCCACAACAAACACTCTGTGAGGTGAGTGAGGCTGAGAGACTTCAGAGAAGTGTGACTAGCCCAAGGTCACCCAGCAGCTGCATGTGGAGGAGCGGAGATGGTTCACCAGATTACGAGTCTACCGCTCTTAACCACTACACCACACTGGCTCGCAAAGTGTGACTGCGAGCTGCGGTCCTTTCTCAGAGAATAACATCTGAAAACAGTACAGCATGAGACTCTTAACCTCAGGGTTGCAGGTTCAAGCCCCATGTTGGCCAAACGATTCCTGCACTGCAGGCGGCTGGACTCGACCCTCGGGGTCCCTTCCAACTCTGCAATTCTATGGTTCCACTTCTGTTCTCAAGCACATGGCGTGCTCCTTTGAAAAGGGCCGTCCTTAATTCCAGCCTAGCTCAACGCAGCATCTTGGTGTCATCGTTTCAAAATATCTCAACTTTATAGGCAGGCCAAGCAGATGGAACAGAGCGAGGTCATCCAATCTTTTGTGGCCCAGGGTTACATTTGGAAATGTAAGAAATTCCAGTAGACACCACAAAATACCCATTCAAAGATGCAAAATGGGCAGCGTTCAGAACTCCCACTTCCAAAACAGGATAAACAGCTATACAAACTAATAAAACAGAGACAAAAAGGCCGGCTACAACTTCCAAAACAACAATGTCTCCCAAGCAAAGGAAAAAGTAAAAAAGTACTCAACTTCAAAAAATCAGGAGGGGTCGGTATGCACACACAGAGAGGGGGGTGTAAGGGTGCTGTAGTGCCCATAGTTGTTTGGAGCAGATTGGTAGAGGGTTGATTTGAATCCCAGTTCCAGAACCTCATGGCATTTTGTGGCACCAGATTGTTCCACAGCAGCCCTCCCTCTGCACACCAAATTAGGCTGTTGAGAGGGAGATGAGTGGCAGAGAGAGAGAGAGAGAGAGAGAGAGATGGCAGAAAGATGGAGAAAAGGGGGTAGACAAGCTCACCTGCAGTTCTGGCTCCACCCACCATTTTAATGTGGCCCCCAACAGATTACCACAGAGGGGATGTGGCCCTTGATGGAAAGAAGGGGCCCAACCCTGCTCTAAGACACGTCAACCCAATCGCATACAGGGATGTGCCTCCTAATAGCCCTTTCCTCATCCCACGGGGCTTAGAGCCCAAACCTCATCCCACGGTTATACACGGCTGATGGTTTGACTCTGCCTGCTTTATCCTCTTCCTCTCTGCAGCAGCCAGTTCCTTCGCTGGCTTAGCTAAGAGCCGAGAAGGTGGCTTGCTCAGAAGCGCAAAGGTATACTGGTAAAATATAATTCTCCCACAATCTGTAGCCAGTGGTTCAGAAACAGACCTCTGCAGCTGTGCGATATGTCAGGCTGCGCACAGTGCTGCTCCTTAGTGTCCAAGTGTTTGCATTTATATACATGTGCGCAAAAGACGAGGGCTGGGTATCCGCCAGACATTTAAAGCACACAGACATACCCTGCAGCGTTCTGGGAATGGTAGTTTGTTAAGGGTTTAAGGAACTGTAGTTCTGTAAGGGGTAAATAGCAGTCCTCGGGATTCTTCGAGGGGAGGGGCAAATGTCCTATTCCTACAGGGAACCAGGCAGAGGGCCTTCTCGGTGGTGGCACCTGCCCTGTGGAACGCCCTCCCACCAGATGTCAAGGAAATAAACAACTATCTGACTTTTAGAAGACATCTGAAGGCAGCCCTGCTTAGGGAAGGTTTTAAATGTCTGGTCGCATTTTTAATACTGTATTCTGTTGGGAGCCGCCCAGAGTGGCTGGGGAAACCCAGGTATATGGTTGGGGTATAAATAATAAATTATTATTATTATTATTATTATTATTATTATTATTATTATTATTATTATATTACTCACCCAGCTTTGGGAAGGCAGCGTGAGGGCTGGGGGGCATCAAATTTTCCCAAGGGCTGTGAAAAAAGACTTCGAGGGTCGCACGCAGCCCTTGGACCACACTGGAATGTATGGTGTTTGTGCATTTATGGTGCATCCTGTTTTGCACACACACATACACATAGGATTTTAAATTTAAAACCAGTTGTCCCATAAGAATGTACAAACAGCCCACTGGATCAGGCCAGTGGCCCATCCAGTCCAGCATCACGTTCTCACAGTGGCCAACCAGATGCCTGTGCGAAACAAGCCAGCAGGACTTGAGCACAAGAGCTCCCCCCTCCCCCCTTTGCTCTCCAACAACAGAGGCAACTGTGGAGGCAAAGCATAGCCTTCATGGCCAGTAGCCATTGATAGCCCTTTCCGAGAATCTGTCTGAGCCTCTTTTAAGGCCACCAAGTTGGTGGCCGTCACTGTCTCCCAGAGGAGCAAGTTTCAAAGTCTGACTATGCACTGCGTAAAGAATAACTTTTCCTTTTATCTGTCCAGAATCTTCCAACATGCAGATGCCCACAAGTTCTAGGGTTATGCGAGAGGAAGAAAAGCTTTTCTCTATCTGCTTTCTCCATGCCATGAATGATTTTATAAACGTCAGCACATCACCTCCTCTCTCCTTTTCTCTAAACTAAAAAGTCCCGAACGCAACAGCCTTCCTTCATAGCTCCAGCCCCTGGGATCATTTTGGTGGCCCTTTTCCGGAACCCTTTCCATCCCTACAACATCCTTTCTGAGGGGAGATGAGCAGAACTGCACACAGTACTCTCCAAATGCGGTTGCACCAGTGGCATAACGTGGGTTGCCAGTGCCCGGGGCCGCATGGAGGGGGTAGTGGGAGGGAGGGAAACAGACGGAGTATGCATGTGAATTCAATTGCCTAACAGTGCCTGTTTCACCCAAGAGATCACAGCCACAGAGATAAAAAGAAGAAGGGTCGTTTTGTTGTCTGGAGAGGTCACTTCCTGGTTCTCATGGAGAAGCTGTTTTCCATGGAGCCCAGCAATGGAAGCCACACAGCTATATTGAGACAGCACCAGGCGCTGAAATATTGCAACCCTAACAATTTTGCGCCTGGAGCAAGTGTCCTTGTGGGCCCCCCATGCTACGCCACTGGGTCGCACCAAATATTTTTACAATGGCAGTATGATATTGCCAGTTTTATTTAAATTCCTTTCCTAATGAACACCAGCATGGGAATTGCCTTTTTCATGGCCATCAAGCACTGGGACGACATCTTCATTGAGCTCTCTACTATGACCCCAAGGTCCATCACCTCCAGTTCAGACCAGTTCCCCAACTCCTCCCAGTACTTAGAGACAATTGCAATTAAGTGGTATATAAATTGTCAGAATAAAATAAATGCAGCGTCCTACAATTGTTGCTGAAATAAAGCCCCCGTCATCGCTGATCACTGGAAACGCTGGCTGGGGTTGATGGAGTCCAGGAATATCGGGAGGCTGTCAAGTTTGGGGAGGTTGTTCTAGAGCAGGGTTTCCCAAGCTTGGGTTTCCAGCTGTTTTTGGACTACAATTCCCATCATCCCTGACCACTGGTCCTGCTAGCTAGGGATGATGGGAGTTGTAGTCCAGAAACAGCTGGAAACCCAAGTTTGGGAAACCCTGTTCTAGAGCACTGGACTTCAGTTGGTGGGTCGGGGCCTTGTCCAAGGTGGGCCACAACAGGAGCACTAACACCGTGCAAATATATGGTAAAAGCAGTGGGTTCCCCCCCCCAAGAAAAATAGGCAACAGAACTCACCATGAAGTTGTGACAATTAAGTCGCCGAAGGACTTGGGGCAGCCCTGAACAGTTGCTGGTTTGACAACAGCCGCTTTCACCACCTGCAGAGGTGCTAAAAATTACGGCAAGCTATCTCCATAGCTGGTTTTTGTTGTTGGGGGGGGGTTGTCCTTGGTTCTGGTTCAGGTCAACTAAATGCACCCTGCCTCCCTCATTCTTTTAGATTCAGAGGGATGGCCAGGGCAGCTCAGAAGGGCCCTCATGCAAATACGTATGTATATAACAGTAGAGGCCTGGCTGGAAAGCTTAAAGTCCGCCACCATTACACGGGAGATGGATTGAAGAAAAGGAAATACGAATTGGCCCCGCCCTGTAGCTGGACCAATCATGGCTAGGAACAAGGTGGAGTCATAGATTTTTAAAAAAGTGTAGACTCACGCATGCTGGCCAGCTTCTGTTTACACTTGAAATGTTTGTTTGGGGCTTCTCAGACGGACGTAAAGGCAAGAAGCGGATGGAGGGGAGCACCGGCCTGCAATGGTGCCCACCTCAGAAAAAAGCACATAAAAAAGTTTTGCGTCCCCAAATGCATGTTCAGGATGAAAGTGGGTCCTGAAAAGTTCGAAGATGCCTATTCCAGAGGATCTATGGAGGAAGCTGGACCCTGAAGGATCCAAGTGCTAGCAAAATTTTAGCAAGCATTGCCCAAAGGGACAAACTGCCAGGAACCAGGACCAAAAAACCAGATATGAACAGCTGGGATGTATGACTGATTGCCAGCTGCTCCTAGTGTGTTTTGCTGGGTCTTTGCATTCCAGAGACGCCCCCCCTTTTTCATAATCTCCTGCAGAAATCCTCTTCCTGCCTTTGCAGACTTGTCTCCACCTCCTCCTCTCCCCGCCCCCATTCTCCTTGCCAGCTTAGAGGTTGAGCTCTGGCGACGGACGGCCTACAGACAGGCCTGTGTGCCAGAGGTATATCCATCTGTACCGCTGCCAAGGAGAGCCCTCGTCTCTCCGAGAGGAGCAGAAAGCCCAGTAATGAAGCGTAATGCTCCGGCGCTCCCGGGAACAATGCTGCCCAGCACCAGCCGAGCCTCCGCTGCTTCCCACAGCCTCCTTTGCCCCCCTTTCAGGAGATGGGGAGAGGCAAAATGAAAGCACACCCACACATTTCAAGAAGCGGTTTCAGCCTCTGCGACGCAGGCCCTCGTCCTGCCGCCGAGAAAGTCACACACGTTCGCCCACCGGGGAGGAAACAGAAAACAAAAACTCAAAACGCTAAATCCACCCTGCCGTAGAGATGCATTTCACGTTACGCAGCAACCGCGGGGGGCCCTCGGTCAAAAGTGACTCAAGAGAACTCCTGCGTGGAAAAATAGGAAGTGGGGGAAACCAGACGCAGCAAAAAAGAGAGGAGGGCAAGGGGAGAAGGCGAGCGGAGGCCTAGCCACCGGCGGAAGCCACCGTCGCAGAGCATCTCCCTTCATGAGCCCTTGGTGTGAGGGACACGTTGCCATCTCCTCCAGCTCGTCATGGGGCGAGGTGGCACAGCAGCTCCAAGGGAACACTTGTCGGGATCCGCGGGGAGCGCTGCCCGCACCTCTTTCACGCTAACAGGCCCAGTGGGGGAGCCACTTATTCCGCTGCGGCGCTCCAGTTCCAGCCTCCGCTTGCGGAGCAAGCAAATTAACTCCATGAGGGAGCCATAAATGACAGCCCAGCCCATGGGGATGGGGGTGCGCCATAGTTGCTGCTCCCTGCCGTCGTCCCCACCCTGCAAAGGGCAGCCCCCTCCCTCCCTTCAGAAGATGGATTAATTGAAAGCGGGTTGCGAGGGAGAGAAACGTTTTCATGGGCGACTGGGTGGGAGTTTGGGGATTTGGGAGAATTGCTGCTGCGAAGTCTTGCGGCTGATGTCTGATCATATTGCCTATATGTTTGAAGAACTATGATACCACTTGAAACGGTCATGGCTTCCTCCCAAAGGATTATGGGAGCAGTAGTTTGTCAAGGTTGCAGAGAGTTGTTAGCAGGGCCGGTCCAGCCATTTGGTGAGGTGAAGCCACCACCTCAGGCTACGGAAGCTCCCGAGGTGAAGCACCAAAATCACATGAGAAATGGGGGCCGATTTAACAGCCAGCCCCTCTTACTAGGGAACTCTGGGAACCGTAGCTCTGGGAGGGGAATAAGCGGGTCCTCCTAACAACTCTCAGCACCCTTCATGAACTATAACTCCCAGGATTCTTTGGAGGAAGCCATGACTGTTCAAGGGGGCCTCACAGGGTTTTAAAGGTGTGGTGTGAACATGGCCTGAACAAGGACAGTTATATCCCTCACTTGGCGTGCATCCTTATTCAAGAAGAGGCAGGAAGACCTGAGGCTTGAAGAGCAGAGCCCAGGCAGGACACCGTGTGATTGTACCCAAAGAGAAATTAGAACAGAAGACCTGATGGCTCACTGCTCACACTCCTAACAACTATGTTCCGTGGCTGAGTGGGGAGCTTAACCCTGGTCTCCCAGGTCCTAGTCCAACACTCTAACCCAGGCATCCCCAAACTTCGACCCTCCAGATGTTTTGGACTACAATTCCCATCATCCCTGACCACTGGTCCTGTTAGTTAGGGATCATGGGAGTTGTAGGCCAAAAAAATCTGGAGGGCCACAGTTTGGGGATGCCTGCTCTAACCACTACACCACATTGCTTCTCCATGCAGTCTCAACCTTGCCAGCCCTGCCCAGGTAAACTGCAGAGATGCTGGTTGCGGGAGGTATGCTGCCAAATCACTGGCCGCTACTGCAGCCACCCTGTAAGCAAAGTAAAAATATATTACCAAATCAGACCATTGGTCCACCCAGCTCAGTACTGTCTACACCAGGCATAGGCAGCCTTGGCTCTCCAGATGTTTTGGAACTACAACTCCACGATCCCTAGGTAACAGGGCCAGTGGTCAGGGATCATGGGAGTTGTAGTTCCAAAACATCTGGAGAGCCAAGGCTGCCTATGCCTGGTCTACACTGACTGGCAGCAGCTCTCCAGGGCTTCAGGCAGGGGAAATGCCCAACCCTACTTGGATATGCCATTGGGGATGGAACCGGGGACCTTCTGCATGCAAACCAGGTGCTCTAGCACTGAGCTAATGCTCTTCAACAGAGAGTGGGTGGGATGGGGCAGGAGATCTGGGAGCCTGTCCAAAAACGAACAGGGGCTCAGCCTCCCTGAGCCGTGCCCTAGCAACACCCTGGCTCAAAGTCCTGGGCAAATTAAAGCTTTTCTACTAGTGGTGAAAAATATCACAAATACGGTGCCAGGCAAACTTTGCAGAGGGAGGGGATTTCAGAGGAGGAGTGGCACAACTGAATAGGCCCTGCACCTGGCCGCCACCCCCTCCCCATTTCTTGGCTCAGGCAGTGGGGGAACGATGAGAATCCTTTTCATATTTCGAGTTGCGCCACGTCTCCTATTGCTGGTGCTAATCATAATAAGCTGCCTTAGACCAAGTCACATTTAGCTCAGCTGTGCTTTCCCCTCAACGCTGCGACCGGCCTCCGAGGTCTCCTCCCAGCCCAGCTGAGTCCTCCACACTGCAGATGCTTAGGAGGTGGGGAAGGCTGAAAAGCAGGTCCTTTCCCACTCAAATCATGGGCCTCACGCCCCTGCCCCATGGCTTCTCCTCAGCCACTTCTGGTCCGCTATGTATATAGGACTCCTTTCCCCCCTTGCTTTTGTCCTAAAGAGAAAGTCAAAAGGAGGAGAGGCACCAGACGAGACCGGGTGATAATTTCGGAACAGGGGGACTTCCAAAAAGGACGATTTAAGGAGTTAATCTGCTAGTAATAGATAAGGAGCTTAAAGACTCCGGTATTTCATTTTCCCTGGCCAAGCCTGAGATCCAGTTGTGCCTTTAAATGCCGGGCTAGAATGTACTTAGATATGACCAAAGTACACGTCTCCCCGGGGACATTACTCGGCTGCCAATTAGATTGGCTTCCCAGACTCATCCTCTTGCAAGCTTCTTCAGAGGAGGAAAAATTGCTGCCGATCCCTAGAGGAGTGGAAGGAAAGGATGTTGGGGCGGGGGGGGGGAGAGAAGATAAAGAGGCGCAGGCGGGCAAGGCTCTCCAATGAACACAATAAGCTGTGCTGCTGTTTCCCTTATGAAGGGATAAATCAAGGCTGCTTGGAGATGTCTTTCGAGTGGAGGCAGTGGTGGCCGTGGGCACAGCGGGTGAGGAAGGGAGACTCCAGAACACCCCCCTCCACCCCACTGCTTCCAGCATGGCTTCCTCATTCTGCCAATCGAACACAAGAGCGCAGTGATGGGATTTGAGCTGAACTCCTCTGACCTCCCGACCTTGACGGGTCGTGGTCATGGCATGTGTCAAATGCCAGATGCTGTTGGGCGGGGGGGGGGGAGAGAATTGTGTGGGGAGGGGTGCCTGGTGCCCAGCAGGCTTTTACAAGAGATAAGCCGTGGCCACGATGGGGGAAGAGATCGAATCCCCCCCTCCCCTCTCGGAGTAATGGGAGCTTAGCAGGAAGTCGATGCCAGGAGACTTGCAGATTTTCTGCACGATTGCCAGCCAGCAAATTCATGTTCCGGAAAAGCTGGTAAACTCCAGGTTCTGCCACAAATAATCTATCAGTCTTTATGTCAGCCTGGTTTGCATAAAACACTACGTCATGTTTTTTGGCCCAGCCTAAGAAGCGGCTACCTATCCATCAAAACCTCTCCATTCTGAAGGAAATCAGCCCTGAGTGCTCACTGGAAGGACAGATCGTGAAGCTGAGGCTCCAATACTTTGGCCACCTCATGAGAAGAGAAGAATCCTTGGAAAAGACCCTGATGTTGGGAAAGATGGAGGGCGCTAGGAGAAGGGGACAGCAGAGGATGAGATGGTTGGACAGTGTTCTCGAAGCTACGAACATGAGTTTGACCAAACTGCGGGAGGCAGTGGAAGACAGGAGTGCCTGGCGTGCTCTCGTCCATGGGGTCACGAAGAGTAGGACATGACTAAACGACTAAACAACAACAACAAAAGAAGCGGCTCATGGTTTGTTTTCTGGCAACAAACCATGCTGCAAAGCCATGGTTGGTTGCTGTCTTGTTTTAACTGCAGCATGATGTCTAAAGCTTTGCCTAACCATGGTTTCTGTGGACAATCCACCCCAGAGAATCGCCAAGATGCAACAGGCGTCAGGCAAGGAAAGAAACCACATTGGTGTGCTACGCCTCCACCTGACAGACCAAGCCAGGGCCTCTAATGGCCACATCTGAAAGAGGGCCTCCCCACACAACAGAAAAACAGCATGAAACCAGCTAGTGCTCCTGAATTCTTGTTCCAGGGATAGAACATGGACCAGAAGATGTGCCTGCAGGGCATATTTCTTTCCACTATGCTACAGGGTTTGAAGGATTGAAAGCACACACCACCAACTGGCCAGCTCACTTGGCAATGAGGACCCTGGTTGAGCCTTCAGAGTGCTCAATTGTACCGGAATAAGCTATCCGGTGTTCTCGAAGCTACCAACATGAGTTTGACCAAACTGCAGGAGGCAGTGCAAGACAGGAGTGCCTGGCGTGCTATGGTCCATGGGGTCATGAAGAGTCGGACACGACTAAACGACTAAACAACAACAACAACAAAGCTATCCGGGCTACTTTGGCTCACCCTCCACCGAGTTCCTGCGACTGTTCCCCCACTCCACAATCTGGTACCCAGGTGCTGCTCTCGCCGGGCTTTGCCTAAGTCTCCATCATCCAGTGAACATGCTGGGTAAGATGGCAATCTGTTGGGAATGTCACACTTGCAGGTGTGGGGTGTCTTGGAAACAGTTGCTATGCAAAACATTCCAAGGTAGGGCTGACTGTCATGCTTAATGACAGGTGAAGGTTTAGGGATTTCTGATGCTTTTACATTTTAAGCGATATGATTCGTAGCCTTCCAAAAGGAGATGAAGACGAGGAGGAGAAGGAAGAGGAGAGAATCTAAAAGCATGGGGGGCAAAGGAGGAGAACCGGCATTGTAGCATGAGAGTATGGCCACATTCTTCACATCATGTATTTAAAGCACTATGAGGCCACTTTAAACTGTCCTGGCGTCCCACAAAGAATTCTGGGATATGTAGTTTCTTAATGGTGCTGAGGGTTGTTAGGAGACCCCTATCCCCCTTGCGAGCTACAATTCCCAGAGTGGTTTAACAATCCCTCTTCCCAGGGAACTCTGGGAATTGTAGCCCTGCGAGGAAAATAGGGGACACCATTCTCGGCACCCGTAACAAATTACAGCTCCCAGAATGCTTTGGTGGAAGCCATGACTGTTTAAAGTGGTATCACAGCACTTCAAATGGAAGGTGTGAATGTGGCAGAGGTGGAAGGGCTCTTATGATCACAATGGTCGGCAACTAAGACTCCAAACTAGCTTTGACGGTCTTTCCAAAAGAGGACTCCTTCAGAGAGAGGACTGTCCTCAATGAAGTAGCATGTATGGCCACCCAAGCAAAATGCCCCACAAGGCTTTTAAGGTGCTGGGTTGGTGCTCTCAAAAAGCCCTGTTCCTTTTCAGGCCGAGCTTTGGGCCGCGGGAATCCATCCCTGAAGTCAGCTATCGAGGAGGGAACTCATCCCTTTCTGCGCCTGCTACTGTTTACCCATGCAAGACCCTCCTTGCTCACCCACAACAATGAATAAATCCTGAATCTGGACCTTGTGCTTTCAAGATCCGTTCTTTTGTAAGCTGCTCCGAAGAGCTTATTTGGCTAAAAGGGCGGACTATAAATGCCTTAAATGTATAAAATAAAGACGAGAAGGTTAGTCGCTGCTAAAAGAAAGCATCTGGGAAGTCTTGTGAGACCTCCATGGAGGAAGGAGAGAACATCTCTGGAGAACGAGTGACCCACGCTCTCCTCCTGGGCTCCTAAGGACATTTCCACCCACCATTCCTCTTTCTAAGTGCCAAAATTTGAAATCCCCCAGGTGCACCAGGCTGAACGAACGGACGGACGGACCTCGTGATGTCTTAATTAGGGAAAGTATCCTGAGCCGTGCCTGATCTGCATATGCACAGGCCGTGGTGGGTGGCGTGCGTCCAAGGGGACTTCTACGGGAATCTTTGCCCACAAGTGACAAATGCTTCTCTTGCATTAATGAGGAGGATATTCTGCAAAGGAGGAAAAAAATCCTTTGCTAATAGCCTTCGGTACGGCTGGGGACGGGATGCCGCAAACCATAAACCCAAACCAACTTGATTATTTGGCTGCTCCTAGTCGCCATCTCCAATTCAATTAACGCTCGCGCGACGCCCTCCCTTAACGTTCCCTTGTTTCCATTTGTCATCCCCTTTTTGTGTGTGCGCACAGTTTCAGATTCTTTGGCGTTTTCAGACTGCCTTATCCTAGTCCCCCCACCCCTCCATTCCCCAAGATGCAGCCTAATGGAATAACAGCAGCTAACACCCCGTTTTGCACTGCCAAGAACATTAATCCTCTCCCCCCACCACCACCTTTGGTGCCATCAAAGCATGGGGCTCCCTTCCTGCCGGATTTTGAAGGAACAAACAGGGTTGTTTTTTACGATGCTTTAAGAGATGCACTATCTGGCAACCCTCGCAACCCCACCCAGTGAAGAAAGATCAGCCCCATTGTCCTCAAGTTGCAACTCGGATGCCTTTAAAAGAGGATTCAATGAATTCATGGAGGAGAGGGCTATTGGTGGCTACCAGCCATGGTGGCTTAGAGGCAGCCATGCTTCTGAATACAGTGGTACCTCGGTTTATGAATACAATTGGTTCCGGAAGTCTGCTCATAAACTGAAGCGTTCATAAACTGAAGCGAACTTTCCCATTGAAAGTAATGGAAAGTGTTTTGTATGCGACAACCGCGGCTAGGACTTTGTTAGCCCAAAAATGGAAAACTCAGGATTTACCGACGATTGAAGAGTGGCAGACAAAAATGATAGACTATGCGGAATTAGCAAGACTGACTAGCAGGATCCGGAAACAGGGGGAAACAAGGTTCCAAAGAGACTGGAGTAAATTTGTGGACTCTATGGAAAAGAACTGTAGAAGTTTAAAGACACTTGCAGGACTGAAATAAATCCTACGAATTGACTTTAAATGGTTGGAATAAAGGAACTGCGAGATAAGAGTTGAAAAGAAAACCAAATGAGGGGAGGGAGGGAAGTCAAGCTCGGCAGAGCATTGGGAATGAGAGATTTGGTAAGAATTGTTAAAAAGATAATTGTGTGTGTTGTATTTGTTGTTGAATGTTTGTTTTGTTTATGGTCTTTAATGTGTTTGTTTGGAAAACTTAATAAACTGCTTTTAAAAAAGAAAGCAAGTAATGGAAAGTGGATTAATCCGTTCCAGACGGTCCGCGGAGTACTTAAACTGAAGTGTTCATAAACTGAAGTGAACTTTCCCATTGAAAGTAATGGGAAATGAATTAATCTGTTCCAGATGGGAACGCGGCGCTCGTAAACCGAAAATTCGTAAACCGAGGTGTTCATAAACCGAGGTTCCACTGTACCAGGTGCTGAAAACCACAGGAGGGAAGACTTCCTCTTGTGCTCGGATCCTGATTGCAGGTTTCCCCAAAGAGGCATCTGGTTGGCCACTGTGAGAACAGGATGCTGGACTAGATGGGCCCTCGGCCTGATCCAGCAGCCTCTTCTTATGTTCTAAAGCAGGCACCCCCAAACTTTGGCCCTCCAGATGTTTTGGCCTACAACTCCCATGATCCCTAGCTAACAGGACCAGTGGTCGGGGGAGATGGGAATTGTAGTCCAAAACATCTGGAGGGCCAAAGTTTGGGGATGCCTGTTCTAAAGGGAGAACGAGGCACCACCCTCAGAAGTTCAGAGGATGCCAGAGGAAGCTCAGAAGCCCAGGAGATGGCCTTCTCTGAGGTGGCCCCTAAGTTGTTTAACTCCCTCCCCTCAGAGGTGTGTCTGGCACCTTTACTATACAGATTCTGGTGAATGAGGAAGGCGCAGCTCTTCACCCTGGTTAATAATAATAATAATAATAATAATAATAATAATAATAATAATAATTTATTATTTATACCCCGCCCATCTGCAGGCTGGCACCTGGGCGGCTTCCAACAAAGATTAAAATACATTAAAATGTCACGTATCGAAAATTTCCCTTAACAGGGCTGCCTTCAGATGTTTTCTAAATGTCAGGTAGTTGTTTATCTCTTTGACATCTGCTGGGAGGGCGTTCCACAGGGCAGGCACCACTACCAAGAAGGCCCTCTAACTTGGCTTCTCGCAGTGAGGGAACTGCCAGAAGGCCCTTGCCGCTGGACCTCCGTGACCGGGCAGAACGATGGGGGGTGGAGACGCTCCTTCAGGTATACTGGGCCGAGGCCATTTAGGGCTTTCAAGGTCAGCACCAACACTTTGAATTGTGCTTGGAAACGTACTGGGAGCCAATGTAGGTCTTTCAGGACCAGTGTTTTATGGTCTCGGCGGCCGCTCCCAGTCACAAGTCTAGCTGCCGCATTCTGGATTAGTTGTAGTTTCTGAGGCACCTTCAAAGGTAGTCCTACGTAGAGCGCACTGCAGTAGTCTAAGCGGGAGATAACCAGAGCATGCGCCGTTCTGGCGAGACAGTCTGCGGCAGGTAGCGGGCAGCCTGCATACCAGATGGAGCTGGTAGACAACTGCCCTGGATACGTTGGGATACTTAGATGCATATGGACCCAAGTCTACACTTTTAATGTTTGATGGATTTCTGTATTTTAGAATTTCTGTTTTGTTGGAAGCCGCCCAGAGTGGCTGGGGGAACCCGGCCAGATGGGCGGGGTATAAATAATAAATTATTATTATTATTATTACACACAAGGAGTTGGTTTGCTCCTTTTTGCTGAATCACTCATTAAGTACAATACATACAGTGGTACCTCGACTTACGAACGAATCGACAACTGAATTTTTCAACTTACGAATGGGGTAATGGCCGCGTGCTTACAAATGTCTCGACATCCGGAAAAAAACCACGGCAGTTTTAGATAGGGATTTTTCGACTTACGAATTTCTAGATAGGGTTGCTTCGACTTACGAATTTTTCCGTTTTCAATGCATTCCTATGGGAAATTGCGTTTCCAATGGCGTTTTTCGACTTACGAATTTTTCGACTTACAAAGGTGCCTTTGGAACGGATTAAATTTGTAAGTCGGGGCACCACTGTATAGCCTTTGCGATGCCTTCCCTTGCTCTTGTTACCCTCATTTTCAAAAAGCAGGGGTCCTCCCCATAGAGTGATGCTCACAGCGGTTTGTGATATTATCCTATCTCACAGCATAGGAGCCAAGGTTCCTCCAGCCCCCCAAATGAAATACCTGAGGCCCTCCCCCCTCAAGTTGACAGACTTGGCCATTCAAATGGTGTCTGTGCACTGCATCATGTGATCGCTTATGTGGGGCGGAGCTTACCTGCCCCCCCCAGATTTTATTCAAGTTGGCACCCCTGTCTCACAGCAGCAGCCTCACCATCAGGGCACCTAAGTGAGTGCCAACTTAAATAAAGGTTTTTTTGGGGGGGGCAGGCGTGTTGATAAGCATAACTGATGCCAAGATGCAGCACACCGTTTGAATGGCAATGCCCATCAGCTTTGTGGGAGTCTGGCCCCCCCAAAAAAAATTTTTTGGAGGGAGGCGAAGAGACCTCAGCCCCTAGGAGTTAGCTCCTGTGCACCCATCGCAGCTGGTAGAGCAGAAAGCAAGGAGTTGAACAGTAGGTGGTGCCAGACCCGGCGACAGGTGGAACCAACTCATTATGCTTCTGCCCCCATCCTCCTCCCTGATGAGTTCTACAAAGGCAACCCAGAGATTAAGGAAGAGGAGGAGGATGCTGGCATGCAAGGCTGCCCACTGGCCTATAAGAAGGTGGGGGCTGGCTGAAGTTGGTGGGGCAGGGCCACCAGCCTCCACTGACTGTGGCCGTTGTCACTCTTGCAGCTGTTATCGTAGAACTGTGGAGCTGGGAAGGATCCCATAGGCCATCGAGTCCACCCCCCCCATGCATCCCCTTCCACCCTTGTTCAAATAAATTGGTGGAGGATGCTAAGAGAGGAGGTGGAAGGAGGCACAGGCAGCCCATGCAAACTGGTTCAAAGGAATAAGACTGCCCCATTTATTTATTTATTGCTGAGAAGAGACCGTAAGACCATAAGAGCCTGCTGAATCAGGCCGAGGGCCCATCTAGTCCAGTATCCTCTTCTCCCAGTGGCCAAACAGATGCTTCTTTGGGGAAACCTGCAAGCAGGATTCGAACACAAGAGCCCTCTCCTCTCCTGTGGCTTCCAGCAGGCGAGAACGTCCCACCCCAAGCAAACTTCCAACCAAACACCTCTAACTCAAAGCCCCCAAATGCCAATATATAAATGTAGGCATTGTGCACACAGAGGTCTCAGCCTTTCTCCATAACTGCTGAACCGTAATGTAACAAATTTGGCCACAACGTTCCATGCCCATCAGGGAGGGATCTGGCATAATTGTTTTCCCAAAAAACCATACCTTTCACACCTAAAATAATGATTTAACACAAAAAGTGGCGCCCAAATTAGACACCACCACCAGAAGCTCTGAAGACTCCAGCAGCATCCAATAGAAAGGCAGATTGCACGCTGCTGCCTCCAAAGCTGCGCCGCCAGATGACACCACAAAATTCCACACCAACTAACTGAAAACAGTCCTTTTGCAGCAACAAGGCTCAGCTTTTTCAATAGGCCGCAGCATTGCCAAGCAGAGAAAACTGAGTAGGCTGCACCATTCAGTAGGCCACAGGCAAAAACAAACAGAATATGGGGCTTTCACAATGGGGGGGGGCACAGGGATGAGGCACAACAAAGCGAGGGGGGAACACATAGCCATGGGGGGGGGAAGGAAGAACCCTGAGTCAGCCAAAGCGGGGGTGGGGTGGGGGGTGGGTTGGAACAGGGAAAACTGAGTAGGCTGCAGCATTGCCCAGCAGGGAAAAATGAGTAGGCCTCGCCATTGCCCAGTAGGCCACAGGCAAAAACAAACAGAATATGGGGCTTTCACAATGGGGGTGGGGTCACACGGATGAGGCACAACAAAGCGAGGGGGGAACACATAGCCATGGGGGGGGAGGAAGAACCCTGAGTCAGCCAAAGCGGGGGGGGGGGGTTGGGACAGGGAAAACTGAGTAGGCCGCAACATTGCCCAGTAGGCCACAGGCAAAAACAAACAGAATATGGGCCTTTCACAGGGTGGGGGAATCACAGGGATGAGGCACAACAAGGGGGGAGGGGGCTCACAGGGATGTGGCACAACAAAGGGAGGGGGAAAACACATAGCCATGGGGGGGAAGGTAGGACCCTGAGTCAGCCAAAGCAGTGGGGGTGGGGACATTTTCAGGAACACGCGTGGGGGGGAGTCTTATTTTTGAAACTTACAGTAGAGGAGTCAGGGTTGGGACAGGGCAGGTCAGGGGATGCTAAAGGGAGACTCTGAAGGTCCATTTAACAGAAAAGGGTTCATTTAACACAAAAACCCACAGCAACGCGTGGCCGGGCCAGCTAGTTAAAAATAAAAAGGGAGGGCCAGGGGGCCTTGGCAGGAGCTGAGGAAAAAGTCTGATGGCACCATCGTGCCCACGGGCGCTGTGTTGGTAACCCCTCCCTTGTATTACGACTCACGTGCTGCATACACACTGGGCCCTTAAAGCAGAATTGAAGCACCAAAGAATTTTGGTAACTGCAGTGGACCCTTCCAGGACCTACAATTCCCAGCACCCTTAAGAAACTAGAGCTCCCAGGATTTTTGCAGGCCAGGGTGGAGGGTGTGCTTAAATGATCTGGTGTGCACGTAACCCAGGAGATCGAGCCTGCTATGCAATTCAGCCCACCCACTCACACGCATGCGTTAATGTCCGAAAAGGGCCACTGTGTCACTGAGCAACCCAAGGCGTCCCTGTGCAAATGCACCTTGCAATTAATATCCCTGCCACAGCGTGACTGGACAGTTGCTGGTGCGATGCCTTGGGAGTGGAAGAGGGTTGAGTTCCATGTGGGGAATCCCTTTCCAGCCTCCTTTGTTTCCTTCATGGCTCCCAGGCAGCTTTAGCGGGAGCAGAGCCGCCTCTCCGCCAATTAATCAGAGGATTTTGGTGCGTGTGGCAGGGCTAATGGCACACCAGGTGCCAGCCTGCAGAGCGGGCTAAGCTTAGCGTGGAAATGGAGGCGAATGCTAACCATGGACGCCGCAAAGGCAAATGCTGCTGTTTTTCAGGAAATGCTCAGTGCAAAGACTTCCTGGCAATGCTCCCGTGCCCCTGGAAACCGTATGGTACAATGGATGGTGCCTGGTTAGGGACGGGTTTCAGTTTCCATCTAAAGGCCGATCTTACCAAATCACGCTGCAAAGCAATTCACAAAGCAGAACACAGCTATCCTCTGAAATTTCCATGCCTCCGAATTTTGCAATATAGAATAAGAATAAGAATAATAGTAATTTTATTATTTATACCCCGCCCATCTGGCTGGGATCCCCCAGCCACTCTGGGAGGCTTCTAGCAAAATCTAAAACATCATAAAACGGCAAACATTAAAAACCTCCCAATACAGGTCTGCCTTCAGATGTCTTCTAAAAGTTGTGTAGTTCTTTATGTCCTTGACATCTGAAGGGAGGGTGTTCCACAGGACGGGTGCCACTGCCACTGGTTCCCTGTAACCTCACTTCTCGCACTTTGACCTTGGAGGTCAAATAGGAAGCCCAGAAATGAGTGCACTCTAGCAACTTTTTGCATTAAAATGCATATGCTGCTGAGAATAGCATGCGAAAAATCTTATATATTAAGGGGAAGTTGCTGTGCAAAATCGCACATGTCACAGGCGAAATCGCACACGGAAATGTGTCTTTAAAGCGAAATTTGCACAAAAAATACTGGTGAATTTTCACGAGGACTTGGAGCCCAATTCTGAACTTCTTACTTTTTTACTCAACTCCTGAATCATGACTCCTGAGCTTTGCATCTGCTGCTGAGCTTGTGTAAATAAAGATCTCTTTCTTCCTTATCAGTAAGAACCCGTCTGTGTTAGTTGGGCAGAAGCAGGGCATTTAGACTCCATGCGAATCTGGAACCAATTCTGTCTGGCCAGTGAATTACAGAGTTGATATGACAGCATCCCTAGGACAGATTGCTGCCTAGGCTCTGCTTAAATCCTTCCAAGTGAATGAAGCTTTAACGGTTAGGAAGTCCATCCTAATGTGTAATTGGAATCTGCTTCCCTAAAATTTCCACCCATTGAATGAATGAATGAATCGATTTATTTCCATCATTGACCATAGTGCATTTCCACCCATTGATTATAAGTCTCCCCTCCAGAGGAACGGAGAAGTCCGTTCCATCATCTGCTTGGTAGCCCTCCAGATACTGAAGGCAGCTATTGTGTCTCCTCCTTAATCCTCCCTTCTCCAGGCTAAACAGACCCGGCTACTTCAACCTTTATTCATAGGGTGTGGCTTTACACACCCCCTCACCATCCTGGCCACCCTCTCTATACAGTGGTGCCTCGACGTAAGAATTTAATCCGTTCCGAAGGCATCTTCGTAAGTCAAAAAATTCATAAGTCGAAAAAAGCAATTGGAAATGCGATTTCCCATAGGAATGCATTGAAAACGAAAAAAATTGTAAGTCGAAGCAACCCTATCTAAAAATTCGTAAGTTGAAAAATCCCTATCTAAAACCGCCACGGTTTTTTTCCGGATGTCGAGACATTCGTAAGCGTGCGACCATTACCCCCATTCGTAAGTCGAAAAATTTGGTTGTCGAGTCGTTCGTAAGTCGAGGTACAACTGTATTGGCTATGGAGTTGGTCCCATACATATAGGCACTCTGCCTGTCTGTCTGTCTGTCTGTCTGTCTATGTCAGTGGTCAGCAAACTTTTTCAGCAGGGGGCCAGTCCACTGTCCCTCAGACCTTGTGGGGGGCCGGACTATATTTTTGGGGAAAAAATATGAACAAATTCCTATGCCCCACAAATAACCCAGAGATGCATTTTAAATAAAAGGACACATTCTACCCATGTGAAAACATGCTGGTTCCTGGACCGTCCGCAGGCCGGATTTAGAAGGCGATTGGGCCGCATCCGGCCCTTAGTTTGGGGACCCCTGGTCTATGTGCCTATCTACTCACACACATATATTTTATATATTTAGGTGTACACTTGTAATCTGCCCCGAATCTTCGACAGATGTTGCCCGCAAAGTTCCAACCTTCCTTTCGCAGCAATGAGGATTAGGAATTACTCTTTTAAAAAGAACACACAAAAGCTTGGATTCTGCATCATAATACCAGGTTGCTTGCAGTGTCGCAGGATCAGGGCCAGATTTGTTTTTACGACCCTGTTGGCAAAACCTGAGAGCCCTCTTCCCTGTCATTCAACTCTCCCTTTGCAACACACAACCTGAAACAAGCATAACAAAGAAAGGCAGATCTCCACAGAAGCTGCTCAAATCTCAGACTAGACATTAACCTGATTCTGAAAGGCAATGGGCGAAGAAGATTCCTTGGCTGGGAGAGTAAAAGAAGCTTGTGAATGCAGAAAACTAGTTTCTTGGGAACCCCTCTTGCTAATACCTAGCTTTCTATGTGCAGGGGATTGTTTTCCCCTATGGAGCATCGGTCTGCAGCTGGCCGGCTTACCTGCTGGTTGTGAGAATGATGAGGCCTACAAACTTGAATATAAGAAGGAACCTGGTAGATCACACCAAGTCCCACCTGGTTTAGCATCCCACAACAGCGGAACAGATGCCTCCAGGAAGCTGGGCACAAATGCAATAGTCTGTCCTGGGTATCTGGTAGACTTCTCCTGAACATTGAAGCTCCATTTTGGATTAACATGGCTAACCACATCTATAGAACTACCCTACCAAAGATAGATATGGATATAGATATATGGTTCCACCTAATCCACCATCCCACAGTCTCTGGGAAGCCTACAAGCAGAGAATGAAAGCAATATAGGCAGGCACATAACTTAATTTTGTAAGCACTGACCGGCAGATGCCACATTTGAATCTTTGCTGCCCTCTCTAAAAAGTAAGATTCTAGTCCTCAGGATTCCAGGTGCCGAATATGGGGACCAAATTAAACAGGAACATAGGAAGTTGCCTTTGGGGATGGAGAAGAAATGTGCTTGGTTCACATTTCCACACAAGCTTTAAAAATTTGCACTTCTTGCCCCAACCCACAAACTGAAACACAGCTCTCCTTTGAAATTTGCGCTTTCTGAATTTTGTGAGGGGTGCAGTTTGGCAACCATGCGCACAGAATGCATGCAAATGATTGCATATCTCAGTGAACCAAAGAGATTAAAATGCATTCTGTGCATTTGGCAACTTGCTTGCCAAACTGCACACGTGAAAATGTGTACGAAAATGCGTTCAACAGGAGAAATGCGCAGGAAAAAAGCTGCAAGAATGTTCACAGAGGGTTCTCCCCAAAAATTTTTTACAGTTGTATATAGAAATGATGTACACTTAAAACGAGGAACTGAGAGAAAGGAACCCACCCATTCCTACTGTTGAGCCAGACTAGCTGAGTTCAATACCTGGCAACAGCTCTCCAACATTTTGCAAGGAGTCCACCTGGAGCCCCAGTCCTACCTGGAGATTTTGTGGACTCAACGTGGTACCTTCTGCATTCCAAGCATGTGACTAAGCTCCTGCCCTCCCCTGCTGTCCCGCCCGCCACCCCTTCAGCAACTGCTATTAAATCTGATAAAGGGTGTCATTTGACCTGGCCATCTGTCCCCCCACAGAGGGTGGCCAGCAACCAAAACACTCCCACAGCAGGCTTTCTGAACTCTAATCTGCAGAGAACGCCAGTTCTTGACAGCAGCTCCATTTGCAAGGCACCCTGTCAGTCTTGGGGAAGGCGGGTGATCTAATGAGAAATTCATTTGCAAAGATGTCCCAGCCCTGCTTTTGACATCCTACGAACGGAAAGGGGGGGACGACGGAAAGGGGGGCAACTCAGAAGGCCAGAAACCTAAAGAATTGCCAGCTCAGAAGAAGAAGTTCCCGCCAAAGGAGAATGGACAACCAAGGTGATTGAGTATGTTGCATTGGCAAAATGGATGAAACTTGCGAGCAGGATTTGAACTATGAGCAACAGAAGGAATTCGAGACCTTGGTATCCAAACGGCTTGGCTCCCAAACAAATTGGCTCCCGGATGCCGCAAAACCTGGAAGTGAGTGTTCCGGTTTGCAAACATTTTTCGGAAGCCGAACATCCGACACAGCTTCCAATTAAGTGCAGGAAGCTCCTGCAGC
The DNA here is from genome assembly GCF_965207765.1 of Zootoca vivipara. Taxonomy (NCBI): domain Eukaryota; kingdom Metazoa; phylum Chordata; class Lepidosauria; order Squamata; family Lacertidae; genus Zootoca; species Zootoca vivipara. The sequence goes on from NC_142596.1 coordinate 48,017,888, forward strand.
CAATCGGAAGCCACGTCTTGGTTTTCGAACGGTTTCAGGAGTCGAACGGACTCCCAGAATGGATTAAGTTCGAGAACCAAGGTTCCACCATACAGTATTGTTTTATGGTATGAGAGATAGAAGATAAGTAGCAGCAGAGGGGGAGAAATAAAAACACCACGGAAAAGGGGACGGGATGTCAACAAAACAAAATTAAAAATTACCATGTATTGAAGTGCCTATGTTAAACTTTTGAAAATTTAATAAAACATAATTAACAACTGTCAGAGGGCCTGATGTGGCTACTCTAGAGTAACGACTCCAGCATGGTCTTTTTGGCTTTTATTAAGTGCTGATTATTTACAGTGGTCAGAGCGGTTAATATACATCCTTAAGGTGAGGTGTCAGAACCTCCGAATGGCGATTGGCGCGTTTTCCTCCAGCATAGAAGCTTTGGAAGACCCAACCTCTTCCCCCTACGTTTGCGTCGCAATTCCGGAGTTGGGGGAATTGGCCTTCCCCCCCTGCTCCCATCTTCCTGTCCCACCTGGGGCATGGGCTCCGCAACCTTGCCTGAGCCTCGGACACTACTTCCTGACTCTCCGCTGGAGGCAGAGCTCTCCTTGCTCTCTCCAGCGCTTGGGGATGGGCTGGAACTTAAGATGGGAGGGACTTCCCTGTATCCCTTGTCCCTCACAATAACGAAAATGAATTGCTAGCTCTTTGTAGACCAAAACAGGGGCATGCTGGAAACAGCACAATTCTCCTTCCCAAATCACTTCCTGACCTCCTTTCTGCTCACAACACACCTGTGGCTCAGTGAAAGAGCATCTGCTTGGTTTGCCGAAGGCCCCAGATTCAAACTCTGGCATCTCCAGGTAGAAGGTGGGATAGTTGGAGAGTCGCTGCCATTCAGTGTAGGCCAGGCATCCCCAAACTTCGGCCCTTCAGATGTTTTGGACTACAATTCCCATCATCCCTGACCACTGGTCCTGTTAGCTAGGGATCATGGGAGTTGTAGGCCAAAACATCTGGAGGGCCACAGTTTGGGGATGCCTGGTGTAGGCAGTACTGAGCTAGATAAACCAGTGGTGCCACTTGGATATAAGACAGCTTCTGATGGTCCTAAAATTATGGACCAAGCTTTGGGGAAGACCAAAGCTCAGTGGTAGGACATCTGCTTTGCATGTAGAAGGTCCTGGTTTCAATCTCTGAAGTCTCTGGAGAGTCATTGCCAGTCAGGGTTTTCCCAACTTGGGTCTCCAGCTGCTTTTGGACTACCAACTCCCATCATCCCTGACCACTGGGTCCTGCTAGCTAAGGATGATGGGAGTTGTAGTCCAACAACAGCTGGAGACCCAAGTTTGGCCTAGAATGGATACAACAGTCTGAATCAGTAGAAGGCAATTTCCTATGATCCTTCCTTCCTTCCTTCCACCCACCTATTTAAAAGCTCGTTTGGTTAAACATATACAAGGGTTTGTGGGGGGTGGGGGGGAAGGAATCTTAAAATAGGTCACTGACAGTTCAAAACATGCCTCAGAGCAGCCGCCGGATGTGTGAAGTAGCAGGTCGCACACTGCACGGCCCCTATGTGCCCATGCGCACGCATTGTTTGACACTACAGATGGCTTCCCGCTTCAAGATGTACTATCAGAGATCCTGGCGAGGGAGCAGAACCCTTTAAGAATGACAGTTCTAGAAGCCTGTGCTGAAACATTAAGACCCTTTTTTCACCTAGCTTAGTGTCGTCTACACTAACCGGCAGCGGATCGCCAGGATTTTAGGCAGGGAATATTTCCCTGGAAATGCCAGAGCATAGCCATGATGTATAGTAGCCATTGATGGCCCTCTCCTCCCTGCATTTGTCCAGTCCTCTTTTAAAGCTGCCCAAGTTGGTGGCCATTCCTGCCTCCTGTGGGAGGGAGTTCCACAGTTTAACTCTGAGTGAAGAAGTGCTTTCTTTTACCTATCTGGAATCTCCCAACATTCAGCTTCTCGGGATGTCCACGATTTCTGGACAATTTCCCTGCGGGCCCATTGCCTGTCTGGCTCTTTCCTTCCTCATGGGTCTTTCGGCTGCTCAACAGCCCCTTTGACCTTTGCCTCATCTGGGAGGGAGCCCAATCCTGCCACTGTTTCCTGAGCTCCCCCCTTGCCTCCCTGGGGCCAGCCCAGCAGCAGTGCCTCCAACTCCCAACATGATCTGTGTACATTCCCCGCTGACCTCCTCTGGCTGGTTTCCTCAAAGTTGTCCAACCAGCCTAGCAAGCTAAAGACCATGTCAAAACAAAACTCCCCCCCTTTCCCCCCCTAAAAAAATAAACATCTATTATAGCAGGGGTAGGCAACCTAAGGCCCAATCGCCTTCTCAATCCGGCCCACGGACGGTCCGGGAATCAGTGTGTTTTTACATAATGGAGGCAGTGAGAGATTTTACTTTCTTGGGCTCCTTGATCACTGCAGATGGTAACAGCAGTCACGAAATTAAAAGACGCCTGCTTCTTGGGAGAAAAGCAATGACAAACCTAGACAGCATCTTAAAAAGCAGAGACATCACCTTGCCTACAAAGGTCCGTATAGTTAAAGCTATGGTTTTCCCAGTAGTGATGTATGGAAGTGAGAGCTGGACCATAAAGAAGGCTGATCGCCAAAGAATTCATGCTTTTGAATTATGGTGCTGGAGGAGACTCTTGAGAGTCCCATGGACTGCGAGAAGATCAAATCTATCCATTCTGAAGGAAATCAGCCCTGAGTGCTCACTGGAAGGACAGATCGTGAAGCTGAGGCTCCAATACTTTGGCCACATCATGAGAAGAGAAGACTCCCTGGAAAAGACCCTGATGTTGGGAAAGATTGAGGGCACAAGGAGAAGGGGACGACAGAAGATGAGATGGTTGGACAGTGCTCTCGAAGCTACCAACATGAGTTTGACCAAACTGCGGGAGGCAGTGCAAGACAGGAGTGCCTGGCGTGCTCTGGTCCATGGGGTCACGAAGAGTCGGACACGACTAAACGACTAAACAACAACAACAACATTTTAAATGCACCTCTGGGTTATTTGTGGGGCATAGAAATTCGTTCATATCCCCCCCCCAAAAAAAAAATATAGTTCGGCCCCCCACAAGGTCTGAGGGACAGTGGACCGGCCCCCTACTGAAAAAGTTTGCTGACCCATGTAGGTAGGTAGGTAGGTAGGTAGGTAGATGGTTATAAATTGCAAATGAACCAATTGGAGGTATACAACTTGCTGGAACATAACGCGAGTTGCCAAGGCAGGCTTTCACTTCCTGGGATCACTTGCAAAACCTTTGATGGTTTTTCTCTGAAAATCTTACGCTTGTCTTTTAGGGAAGGGACAAGGCGCTATGTGGAACCCGGAAACACCCACCCCACGTCACCTCTGGACACTCTCTCTGAGAAACTCCCTAACGCATTTTCCAGGTACCCCATGGCTACCTTGGCAGGTGGACTGGCCCATTCCGCACTTGACCAGAGATTCCGCACCCACACGTCGATCGCGGAATCGCACTTGTGCTTCCCGATTCTAACACAGCGGGGTGCGTGTGAGAGAGAGCCCCAGACCAGAGTCACATTGTACGCAGGTTGCCGGGGGCAGCCTCCCCCCCCAAAGGATGTTCAACACACCTTTAAATCACACGACTTCCCTAAATAACCTTGGGAGCTGTCGCTTCCCCCTTGCGGAGCCGTAATTTCCCAGCGCCCTGAACAAACGACAGCTCCCAGGATCCTCCGGGAAAAGCCACATGCTTGAAAGGCGCACTGATTGTGCTTTTGATGCGCACGGTGCAGATGCGCCCAAGGTGTGCCGAGAACTGGATGGGCGGGGGGAGGGAAGCGGGGCCCCCCCGGTTGGCACAATGCCTGACCACAGCCTTCCCCACCCGCCCAGCTGCTTCTTCCAAGGGAATGTGGGCCCCTCCCTCTTATCGCCTCTGCTTCTGCTTTGCAGCAGTGGCAATGAATGCGGGCACATACCTCTCTCCCTTCCACCGAGGGCTCGGTGTTTGCTCTTCCCTTCCTCGGCTGTGATTGATTAAAGGATCAGGGACATCTGAGAGCAGAGGCAGAGGCGGGATTGGCTCCCTTTAGACTTGAAGAGCTGCGTGGCGGCTGCTCCAACGCCTGCCGCTGGCTGTCAGTCCGCTTTTAATCAAGGTTTGCTTATATCCGCAAAGGCCTTTCCCAGAGGGAGGGGAGATGGTGGTGGCGGGACGGGCGGGTGGGCTGGAGGGGGGGCAGGAGTGCATTAGCATGCCAGCCCCCCCTACCCCCTGCCTTTGTTTATCAAGAGGGCCAAGCCTCTTTTGAAATCGCAAAAGCTCTGCAAAGGATGTGGGGCGGGGGGGGGCAGGGGGAAAAAGGTGCTGTGGCCAAGCAGAAGTGTTCCTCCGGGTAAGGGGGCGAGCGTCTGCAATCTTATTCATTGTTACTACATCTACTACGCCTCTTGATGACATTTCCTCCAAGCATCTCCAAGCATTTTCCTCCAAGCATCTCAAGGTAGCCTACAAGGTTCTCCACACACCCCTCTCCATTTCCATCCTCACAACAACCTGGCTCAGGTAGGCTAGGCTGAGAGAGACGGTGGCCGACTTCCAAGGTCACCCAGGATTTGAACCCTGGCCTCCCAGGCTCTACCCTGGCACTCTAACCACTACACCACGCAGCCTGTTTAGGCCAGATTGCCACAAGCACAACAGAAGTCCATGTGATGCTCCCCGCCCCCCAAATACCATGGCTACATTATTTGGTGCAAGAGATCTGCTGTTAACTTTTCCTACACTCAAAATTACGGCGTTTCCGTGCGTTGTGGCGGTTAGGGAGCATAGCTGCCAAGTTCTCCCTTTTTTAAAGGGAAATTCCCTCATGCTGAATAGGCTTCCTCGCGAGAAAAGGGAAAACTTGGCAGCTATGTTAGGGAGATCTAGCAGTTTGAGGAGGGGCAATAGCTCAGCAACTTAGAATCATAGAATCATAGAGTTGGAAGAGACCACAAGGGCCATCCAGTCCAACCCCCTGCCAAGCAGGAAACACCATCAAAGCATTCTTGACATATGCCTGTCAAGCCTCTGCTTAAAGACCTCCAAAGAAGGAGACTCCACCACACTCCTTGGTAGCAAATTCCACTGCCGAACAGCTCTTACTGTCAGGAAGTTCTTCCTAATGTTTAGGTGGAATCTTCTTTCTTGTAGTTTGAATCCATTGCAACTTGGTGGCTGTCTAATGTTCCCATAGAAGACCAGGCTCCTACATTTAAGGAATGAGCCACAAGGTCAGAGGCAGAGAACATGTGGTGCTGCGTCCAATCTCAGGGGCGTCCGGGAAAGAACCTAAGGAGAGGCTACAGCTGGATTAAGCCACTGGCCCTTCTTGTTCAGCATCCTGTTCTCAACAGAGGCCGGCCAAGCAGATGCTTGTAGGGAAGCCAGCAGGCGGGATTCTAACACAAGAGCAACTCTCCCCTCCTAGGTTTTCCAGCAACTTGTATTCAGAAGCATTACTAGCTCCAACTGTAGCAGTAGCCAACAACAGCTTTCTCTTCCACGAATCTGTCTACAGGTGGTGACCCTCTTGCATGGGAGTTCCGTTCTTGTCCCCCCCCCATCTGTGGAGTGTGCATAAACCCTCCCTGAACCCCGCCTCCATTTTGCCCTCTTCTGGGTCCAAAAGGACCCGTGCGCCAGCAGCTGTGCATCACATGCGAAACAGTCCCTGCCTGCAAGCTTCTTTTAAAGTCATCTACATTGGTGCCTCCTGTGGGTGTGAGTTCCGCAGGTTAACTATGCGCTGCATGAAGGACTTTCTTTTATCTGTCCTGAACCTTCCAGTGTTCAGCTTCATGGGATGTCCACAAGCGTCCTCTGCTCGAAACCTAGGAGAGCCCACTGCCAGGCAGGGCCAACAATCCTGAACTAGATGGACCAGGGGTTTGGACCAGGATAGAGCAGCTAGTTGCCTGTTGTTCTCAAGCAGAGAGGATTCACTCCCACCCCAACCACATTCCAGGATTTTGGGGAAGATGGACACAGCAGATATTAAACCGAGGGATCACATGGCCATGCAGACTCTGCTACAGAGACCTGAGTTTGCTGGCCTTCTCAATGGTCTTTCTGCACGAACGTTGAAAACAGCCAGGCTTCTAGAGTTTCATAGAATCATAGAGTTGGAAGGGACCACGACGGTCATCTAGTCCAACCCCCTGCAATGCAGGAATCGTTTGCCCAACGTGGGGCTCGAACCCACAATCTTGAGATTAAGAATCTCATGTTCTACCGACTGAGCTAGTGCTTGGCTTTTAAAAAGCAAGCTTCTGAGCCTTTCCTACGGCTGTGAAGGTTGGCTGGCTCTGAAGCAGGCGGGCAACGCTCAGGGAAATCTGAGATGCAGGGGAAGAAGGCTGGCAAACTTTTTTCAGGGTAATCTTCTGGGGGCCGCATGCCAGTAAAAGGCAGGGCCAGAGGCAAAAGTGAGCAGAGCCGCAAGTGCTGATTTTTACCTGTGTGCAGACCAGTATCTGCAGGAGCTCACACACTTCTCTCCTTCCTGGCAGGACCAGAGTTCAAAGGCACATCCCAGCCTGGCAAGAGCATGAAGGAGACCAAGGGCCAGACAGAGAGGCCCTGGGGGCCACATTCCCCCTCCTGTCCTAAGATTCCCTACCCCTTCTGCAATGTGTAGCTGAATTATCGAGTGAAGGCAGATGCAGTATATAGAAAAAGGATATCCTAGCGGTTTCTTCACCTGCAGCACAAAGTCACCTGCTTCTTCCAAGCTCCATAATCTGCAGGTGATGAAAGCTCACACACCAGCAAAACTGTTTCATCCACCTGCCCCAGACTTCTTTTTATTTTAAAAGAGCCACACTTCGATCCTGTGGTGCCAACTTCAATAAAATATTGGGGAGAGGGGGGCTGCCATCCTGCCCCCCGCTGAAAGGACAGGCACAGGCCAGAGCCAAGCAAGCACAGCCCAGGGTGAGGACCCCAGACCCGGACATTTTGTATGCTACTATTTTTGTTTCTGTGTTAGGCATTCTAACTCAGCATCAGGAAGAATTTTCTGACAGTAAGAGCTGTTCAACAGTGGAATGGACTTCCATGAGAGGCAATAGGACTCTCCTTCATGGGAGGCTTTCAAGCAGAGGTTGGGTGGCTGCCTGCCGAGGATTCTTTTAGCCGTGATTCCTACATTGTAGGCGGCTGGACTAGATGACCCTTGGGGTCCCTTCCAGCTCTACAATTCTATGACTCTCTCTCCTGTTTAGTTTTAAGCTGCTAAAATTAGGTTGGTTTATTTTTAGTTTTTTAATAAACTTGGGGTTGGGGGTATTTATTTATTGATGATATTATTTCTAATTGTTTCTAACACACACACACACACACACACACCACATACATAAGTGCCATCTCTAGTGGGCCCTGGGTGCTGAGGCACCCACAAAATTGTCACTGTGTGTGCCCGGCCAGGCGACGAATTGCGTTGTATGTGTGATGTCACACAACGCACAGAGGCCCAACGGAGCTCGTCGCAGCTGCGGGAGTGCGCAACGGAGCCTGTTAAGCTGTGCGATGTCGTGCGCACGACGTGCATAGCGCCACACACAGGTCGGGCGCCCCCAATGTGGGATGGGACCCAGCACACCTGCACATGTATATAAAGGCAAAGGTAAAGGGACCCCTGACCATTAGGTCCAGTCGTGACCGACTCTGGGGTTGCGCGCTCATCTCGCATTATTGGCCAAGGGAGCCGGCGTACAGCTTCCAGGTCATGTGGCCAGCATGACAAAGCCGCTTCTGGCAAACCAGAGCAGCGCACGGAAACACCGTTTACCTTCCCGCTGTAGCGGTACCTATTTATCTACTTGCACTCTGATGTGCTTTCGAACTGCTAGGTTGGCAGGAGCTGGGACCAAGCAGCGTTATACTTGTCCACTGGATGTGCTGTGAGCCACTCTGGGCACAATTTAGTTAAAAAGCGGCATACAAATAAACAGACGGTGAGATGATGGTGATGATGATGAGACTGAGGCTGAGCTTGGTGGGGCCAGCTTCCTTGCACCCTTGGCAAGGAGATGTATCGGCATTTCCAAAGCCAGGAGAGACCATGGACCAGAATCTCAAAAAGTTTGCTTTTTGTCGGCTGGGTAGGGAGCCCCGCAAGGCTGCTTCAACAGCCCACGCCGGTGACCAGATCCATCTCCCTGCCTCGCCCAGCTGCCCAGAACGGCAGAGGAACTGCCCAGGGTGCAAGTGGATGGGCCACAGTATGGAGAAAGGGTTTTTGAGCCGCCCATGGCCTGCGCCCTTGGCAGGGGCCAAACTTGGCAGCCCCTATGTACACCCCTCGCTGGGGCTGTGCCCCATTTGCCCTAATGGGCCAGCCCAGACCCCCCAGATCTGCCCTCCCCCACCTCCCTTCCCCGCCAGCCCTCTTTCCTCCAGCTTCTTTCGCCTGAGCTGGCACTTCCATCACGACTGCTTAGGGCTGCTCATTCAGCAGCCAGGCACAGCTGCCTGCTGCCTCCCGCCAAAGCAGGTCCCCTGCCTGTCCGCCCCGCCCCTGTCAGCTGCTGTAAGTACGCAGCAAGCTGACACTCCAGGGAGGCTCTGGGAAGCCAGGTAAATTGGATGCGTGAAACCCAGGGAGGAGGAGGTATTGCGGGGGGGGGGGGGGGGAGCTTGTTGCTGGCTTCTGCCTCTGTGGGTGGAATGTGTCAGAATCCATGATGCTCCCAGCAAGGGGCTACTAGAGCTGACATTCCTTCTCCTCCCCTCCTCTCCCTGCCTCTCACAGGCGCAAACATACAGACACAAGCTGGCTGGTTGGCTGGCTGGCTGGCTCAACGGCTGTTTAGTTACCTGCAGCTTTGGAAAGTTCCCATCACACCCGCGGGGCGGCTCATGCGCAGCCTGCCATTAATAGCTCCCTTTATGGGTTCTGCATAGGAGCAATCTGGCAGAAAGCTCCCTCCGTGACTCTCCGCTGCGCCGTTTCAGCATCAAATCGGCTGTCCAAACCCTGGCCCCCAGAGGATCGCCACTTGGCCCCCTGGATCCCAAAGAGGCTCCGAAGTCATCGCTTGCCTTATTCCATGCAAGCCAAAATGCCAAGAGCACGTCAAAGCAACCTCTTGCTCCCATGCAAGTCAGTGTAGAGGTTAAAGGGCTCTGAGAAGCCTATAGGTTGTGGAGAAGTGGAGTACAGAAGTTTCTAGATGAAGTAAACACATCAGCAGCTGCCCCAATTCTCCCACACTTGCTAAGACACAGGCAAAGGGCTCTGGGAGCCACTGTCCCCCTTTCTTGCAAGACACTCAAGACACAGGCAAAGAACTCTTTAAAGGTAAAGGGACCCCTGACCATTAGGTCCAGTCGTGACCGACTCTGGGGTTGCGGTGCTCATCTCGTGTTATTGGCCGAGGGAGCCAGCGTACAGCTTCCAGGTCATGACAAAGCCACTTCTGGCAAACCAGAGCAGTGCACGGAAACGCCGTTTACCTTCCCACTTGGAGCGGTACCTATTTATCTACTTGCACTTGGACGTGCTTTCGAACTGCTAGGTTGGCAGGAGCTGGGACCGAGAAATGGGAGCTCACCCCGTCGCGGGGATTCGAACCGCCGGCCTTCTGATCGGCAAGCCCTAGGCTCTGTGGTTTAACCCACAGCGCCACCCGCGTCCCTTTAAAAAACAAAAACAAAAAACCTCCTTAAACCACCACTATCGTTCTCCCACAAAAGCTGAGACACAGGCAAAAGGGCTCTTTAAGTCACGTGACCCTCCTTTCCCCAAACTGAGACACAGACAAAGGGCTCTGTAAGCTACCACCATCTTTCTCCGACACAAGATGAGACAGAGGCAAAAGGTTCTTTGGGACTCTGTCCCCTTTCTCCCATGTAAACCAATTCGTAGGCAAAGGGCTCTTTAAGCCAGTGCCTCCTTTAAGCCGCTTGAGCTGCAAGACGGGGAAAGGGCTTCTTAATGCAAGCCGACATATAAGCAAAGGCATCTTTATTAAACTGTGTCTCCCCTTGCTCCCAAGCAGGGGCAAAGGACTCGTTAGACCACTGCCTCTTTTCTCCAGCAGAAGCCAAGAAACTAGTCAAGGGCTCTTTAAGCCACCTTTCCCGTTTCCCCCAGTGTGAACAGCAACCGGGGCTGAGTCAGAATTCACAGGAGCAAAAAATTGCCAGTTTCCATTCATTCGGCCCATGTCCAGAACAAAAATAAGTCCGGCAAATACGACCGGCATTGATAACACGATTGTCCTCCCTCCTCTTGCATTGTGTTTTTTTGGCACTTCAATGAATGAAGCGGAATAACCTACTAACCACAACGTAATTTACATATTTAATTGTGTAAATTTGGTGAGTTATGGACAACTAGATGAATAAAGAAGCCAAACACACCTGCCCTGGAAGTCGAACTACAGTGGAATCATCTCTCACCCCAACCTACTTCACAGGGTTGTTATGAAGATAACATGGGGAGGATCAGAACTGGAGCTCCTTGGAGGAAAGGTGGGATATAAATGTAATAACAAGAATCAAGAATTGTAGAGTTGGACCCCAAGAGTCATCAAGTCCAACCCCCTGCAATGCAGGAATCTCAGCTAAAGCATCCATGACAGATGGCCATCCAACCTCTGCTTTAAAAGGAAGGAGAGTCCACCACCTTCCGAGGCAGACCGTTCCCCTGTCAAACAGCTCTTACTGTTAGAAAGTTCTTCCTGATGTTTAGTCGGAATTTCCTTCCTTGTAACTTGAAGCCATTGGTTCCGGTCCTACCCTCCGGAGGAGAAAACAAGCTTGCTACATCCTCCATGTGACAGCCCTTTAGATATTTTAAGGTGGCTATCAGAAGAAGAAGAGGAAGAAGAAGAGGCCATGTTCAAATATATAAAAGGATGTCATATAGAAGAGGGTGAAAGGTTGTTTTCTGCTGCTCCAGAGAAGCGGACACAGAGCAATGGATTCAAACTACAAGAAAGAAGATTCCACCTAAACATTAGGAAGAACTTCCTGACAGTAAGAGCTGTTCAACAGTGGAACTTGCTGCCAAGGAGTGTGGTGGAGTCTCCTTCTTTGGAGGTATTTAAGCAGAGGCTTGACAGCCATCTGTCAGGAATGCTTTGATGGTGTTTCCTGCTTGGCAGGGGGTTGGACTTTGTAGTCTCTTCCAACTCTATGCCTCTATGATTCTAGGAAGAAGAAGCAGAAGAGACCAATTCTGGTCCAAACCAACTGGAATACAGAAGGTTCACCACCAGACATCCCAAAGTTTTGATCTGGACTAAAAAGCAGGGCTTAGATTTGGACCATAGCAGTGATGCTGCGGCAACCTGCATCATATTACTAAACACAAATCCTTGAAACTCCAATAGCCCATTGGAGGAATAAATCAGATATTACTGGGTGAGATTTCTGGCTACTGTAGCTACTGCTGTAATTTAAACTGGGGGAAATGTAGGATGTGGGGCAGCAATGGGCCTTTAGCTCCTGGAGATGCTTCTGACTTTCCCTGTCCATAGGTTTCAAATGCACGCGAGCATCTGTCCGAATAGAGACCAATTGCATTCCTTGGAGCGTGGGAATAGCTGGAGGGGAGGATGTGATGCATGGTTGGGAGGCACAGCAGGGGAAGGCCCTGGAAGCTTTGCGGGACTTTACGGAGGTTGCAGAGTCGAGGTGTTTGTTTGGAGGCAGCGGAGGGGGGTGTCGTCCACATCTGGCCACCAGCATCACAGTGCAAGGATGTGCAATTGCGGCCATATCCCAGCTGCGCGAGTTTTCAGAATGTGCAGGGAAAGCGCTACTTTCAACGGGGGCAGCCAAACTTTCCCAGGAACACTTGGCTTTTGAGAGAGCACTGGGGGCGCCAGTCCTTCTGATCACTTCTCTGCCCACTCCTCCGGACCAGTCCGGACCACACACAGAGATACAGAGAGATAGAAAGTGTGTGTCTCAAAACTATAATAATCATAATAATTTATTATTCATACCCCACCCATCTGGCTGGGTTTCCCCAGCCACTCTGGGCGGCTTCCAACAGAAAAATAAAACACAATAATCTATTAAACATTAAAAGCCTCCCTGAACAGGGCTGCCTTCAGATGTCTTCTAAAAGTCTGGTAGTTGTTTTCCTTTTTGACATCTGTTGGGAGGGCGTTCCACAGGGTAGGCGCCACCACCGAGAAGGCCCTCTGCCTAGTTCCCTGCAACTTAGCTTCTCGCAACGAGGGGACCGCCAGAAGGCCCTCGGTGCTGGACCTCAGTGTCCGGGCAGAATGATGGAGGTGGAGACGCTCCTTCAGGTATACTGGACTGAGGCCATTTAGGGCTTTAAAGGTAAGCACCAACACTTTAAATTGTGCTCAGAAACGTACTGGGAGCCAATGTAGATCTTTCAAGACCGGTGTTATGTGGTCTCGGCGGCCGCTCCCAGTCACCAGTCTAGCTGCCGCAGTCTAGCTGTATAAAGTTGCGTGTATCAGGAGAAAGGTACATGAAGATGCGAGTGGATTGCTATTTTTAAAAATCGCAGCCGGATGCGGAAACAGAATGAACTAATTTAGGACCGGGGGTGGGAGTGGGGTGATTAACTGGGAGAAACCAAATTGGTCAGATTTGTCCATCCTGAGTGTAGATCAGTGGTACCCAGAGTGTTTGATACAACCCCCTGGGGAGGGGCGGTGGATTACCTAGGGAGGGGCGCTAAGAGGCAAGGGGGGGCCACTGGAGGTGTAAATGACAATCAGACTTTGAAAAGCGGGTAGCGTAGTGTTGGATCGAGTTCAAACCTTTCATCAAATTAATTCAACTGAATAGTTTTAATTGGATTTTGAATAAACATGCAATTAATGGTTACTGTTTTGAATTTTATTGTGTTATTACCTTCCTTTGGTGGGTTGTGCAGAGCGCTATTCTGAGCCACGCTTTTTACAGGGTAGGGGGCGCTAGCGATGAGCTTATGGAATCAAGGGGGTGGTGCCCTGAAAAGAATTGGGAACCACTGATGTAGACTCGCCTCCCCCAGACTGGTGCTATCTGCCTCGTTTGAGGCCACTCCACGATGAGAATCGTAGCCCCAAACTTCTGCACCCAGGCTGGTGAAGATGGGTGCAGGTAGGACAGACATAAAAGACGGGCAAATAACCACACCTATTTTACGGCAGCTCCCTAATGACTGTGCTTGCCACCACTACCCCACGCCCATTTTTATTTGCACAGCTCTTCAGCCTTAAGGAAATTCCGACTCCAGATCAGGAAGAACTTTCTGACAGTAAGAGCGGTTCAACACAAGAACAGACCCCCACTCAGGCTCGTTGCCTTGCCCCTATGACAGAGGGTGGTCGGAGGGTGACGTGTCGGCAGTGTTGGAGCTTCATGTGGTGGAGCTTGAGAGCCAGTGTGGTGTAGTGGTTAAGAGTGGTAGACTCGTAATCTGGGGAACCGGGTTCTCGTCTCTGCTCCTCCACATGCAGCTGCTGGGTGACCTTGGGCTAGTCACACTTCTCTGACGTCTCTCAGCCTCACAGAGTGTTTGTTGTGGGGGAGGAAGGAAAAGGAGAATGTTGGCCGCTTTGAGACTCCTTAGGGTAGTGATAAAGCGGGATATCAAATCCAAACTCTTATTTTTCTTCTTCTTCATGCTCCGGCACCGGGGGCGGAGAGCAGGCGGGGCCGGGGCTGGTGTGCGTCCCAGGGGCGGAGTGTGCCGTCCGCATGGGTGTGGCATGCATTCTGGAGGCGTGGCGTGCTGCCTGCAGGGGTGGGGCACGCGTTCTGGGGGGTGGGACAGCCACGATGGCACCCTACCGGGATCGTACCACCGAGGGTGGCACGCTCCCATCGCCCCCCTCTTCCTACGCCCCTGCGTGTCGGCACACCCTGCAGCATGCACCCACGGTGTGGTGACATCACTCACACATCGGGCAGGCGACATGGAGTAGAACTTTGGGGCGACCCAATCCCTTCATTGAAAATGTGTGGATGCTCGGACCCCCACGGCCCTGTGTAGGTGGCACCTGACTCTTCTTCATTGAATGTTTTTGAAGCAGATGTTAGATGGCCATCTGTTATGGATGATCTTTGAGATTCCTGCATTGCAGGGGGTAGGATAATAATAATAATAATAATAATAATAATAATAATAATAATAATAATAATACCACCGTAATATTGAAGGTGACTCGGAAACTACAAGTAATCCAGAATGCGGCAGCTAGACTGGTGACTGGGAGTGGCCGCCAAGACCACGTAACACTGGTCTTGAAAGACCTACATTGGCTCCCAGTACGTTTCCGAGCACAATTCAAAGTGTTGGTGCTGACCTTTAAAGCCCTCAACGGCCTCGGTCCAGTATACCTGAAGGAGCGTCTCCACCTCCATCGTTCTGCCCGGACACTGAGGTCCAGCACCGAGGGCCTTCTGGCGGTTCCCTCATTGCGAGAAGCCAAGTTGCAGGGAACTAGGCAGAGGGCCTTCTCGGTTGTGGCACCCACCCTGTGGAACGCCCTCCCAACAGCTGTCAAAAAGAAAAACAACTACCAGACTTTTAGAGGACATCTGAAGGCAGCCCTGTTTAGGGAGGCTTTTAATGTTTAATAGATTATTGTATTTTATTTTTCTGTTGGAAGCCGCCCAGAGTGGCTGGGAAAACCCAGCCAGATGGGCGGGGTATAAATAATAAATAATAAATAAATTATTGTTGTTGTTGTTGTTGTTGTTGTTGTTGTTGTTGTTGTTTTGTACCCATCTCCACTGACTGGGTTGCCCCAGTCACTCTTGGCAGCTTCCAACATAATATACAAATACACAATAACCAACAACAACAGCACACCACACATTAAAAGCATCCCAATACAGGGCTGCCTTCAGATGTCCCCCAAGGTCCCTTTCCAACTCTACGATTCTAAATGCCACCTTCTGGGTTTCATTTGAAAGGAATCTCTCCCCGCCCCCTCCTTCAACTGACCTCCCTCTGGCTCCCCACACCTGGACAGCTGTTTGCAGCCCCTGCTCAGGAGAGTCAATAAAGCAGCAATTTCTTTTTCTCTACAAAGTCCTACCGCTGAGCCCAGCCCTGGCGAAAAATGTAAACGGAAAGCCAGGTGCAGAAAGCTCAACGTGCAGCAGCTTCCTGACACGCTGCAATGGGCAGCTCTGGGGAGCTGCAGATTCGGGAGCCATTGCGGCTAAGAGCCCATCCTCGCTCAGCAAGAGCTGTCTTCTCCAGTCATCCGCTTAATTTTGCAAATTATTTTGTGCTGGCTGAGGAAAGGCAGCCCCGTCTGGTGCTCCCGTTACAAGGCAGTAATTGTTTGGAGCTGCTTATCACGCTGACGGGAGAGAGACAGAGAGAAAGAGGGAGTGAGAAAGAGAGAGAGAGAAAGAGCGCTACCAGGCAGCAGGTCTCGAGCAGACTTTAAAGGCAGGGGGATTAATAATATTATTGATGTTCTTTTTATTTCCTATCCTGCGGTGCCAGGGGCATGTGGAGACCTCCCAGGAGTGACGGGGCACCAGAATCCTGCATTTAAAATAAAGGCAGGTGCAAAAAGCACACAAGCACGTTTCTCGAATTCTGTTTATTGCCTTTGTCTCCCACCTTTCCCTCCCAAGGAGCTCAAAGACTTCTCTGCTGCGGCCCCATTTAATCCTCACAACAACCCTGTGAGGTAGTTTTTAGGCTCAGCGGCAGGGAACTGGCTCAAGGCCACACCCAGTGAGTTTCCTGGCTGAGTGGGGATTCGAACCCTGGTCTCTCCCAGGTCCTAGTCGGACGCTCTGACTACTATGACACACTGCCTCTCAGGAATCAGATTGAATTCTGCAAACGCAATGTGGGCATTCGCATTTCACTCATTTTTGGGATTCCCATCCCCCCCTCTCCTGAGTATTTGTTTCTTTGGCTCCTGCAAAGAATTTTGAATTGAATTCTACCGCTTGTGCAGAGAAGGGATGAAAGAGAGGGCAGAAGGAAATATATCTCAAAGGGCAAGGAAGTGGTTTGTGTTTCTGTGTGTGGAGGGGAGGGGGGTGCCCACAAGCCCTCCCTCCATAAGAACTAGCAACTTGCCTCTTTTTAATTTTTTTTTTAAATGAAACTTGTACTTATCACTTGATTGCAGGTTCTGAATTTAGTGGTCTATGGTCATTATTCTCCACATGGTGGGTTAGATCCAGGCTAAGTTTGCAATCCTATATACCGTACCAGCTGCCCTTCAAATGTCAGTCGCTGGCAGTTGACACCTGGCTTGAGAGCAGTACATGTGAAAAGAATCTAGGAGTCTTGGTAGACCACAAACTTGACATGAGTCAACAGTGTGATGCAGCAGCTAAAAAAGCCAATGCAATTCTGGGCTGCACCAATAGGAGTATAGCATCTAGATCACGGGAAGTAATAGTACCACTGTATTCTGCTCTGGTCAGACCTCACCTGGAATACTGTGTCCAGTTCTGGGCACCACAGTTCAAGAAGGATACTGACATGCTGGAACGTGTCCAGAAGAGGGCAACCAAAATGGTCAAAGGCCTGGAAACGATGCCTTATGAGGAACTGCTTAGGGAGCTGGGTATGTTTAGCCTGGAGAAGAGAAGGTTAAGGGGTGATATGATAGCCATGTTCAAATATATAAAAGGATGTCATATAGAGGAGGGAGAAAGGTTGTTTTCTGCTGCTCCAGAGAAGCAGACACGGAGTAATGGATTCAAACTTCAAGAAAGAAGATTCCACCTAAACATTAGGAAGAACTTCCTGACAGTAAGAGCTGTTCGGCAGTGGAATTTGCTACCAAGGAGTGTGGTGGACTCTCCTTCTTTGGAGGCCTTTAAGCAGAGGCTTGACAGGCATATGTCAAGAATGCTTTGATGGTGTTTCCTGCTTGGCAGGGGGTTGGACTGGATGGCCCTTGTGGTCTCTTCCAACTCTAAGGTTCTATGATTCTAAGAGAACGAGGGAGGTGGGGCGCATTTATTTGACCTCCACCAGAACTGAGGGCAACCCCCAAACCAGCTCACAAGACAGCTTGCCATAGTTTTTAGCACTTCCGCGGGCATTGAATGCAGCTCTTGTTAAACCGGCATTTGTTGAGGGCTGCCCCGAGTCACTGTAGCAACTTCATGGTGAGTTTTGGCACCTATATTTCGAGAGAGAGAGAAAAGCACTGGTCTTTCCCACCTTATACTTGGAGATGCTGGGGATAGAGACTGGAACCCTCTGCATGCTAAGTCGATGCACTGCCACTGAGCTACATCCCTCCTCAAGCTCCCTTATACCGAGTCAGTCCATTGGTCCATCTAATTCAGTATTGCCTACACGGACTGGCAGTGCCTCCTCTGGGTTTCAGATCCCTGCTCCCCCAATCCCTCGGCGACCAGAGCAGGCCGATCCGAAAAGGACATCCGGTTTATCATAGCGGCCTGAACCATGGCTCAGAAGAGCAGTACTGTACAGTCATACCTTGGAAGTTGAACGGAATCCGTTCCGGAAGTCTGTTCGACTTCCAAAACGTTCAAAGACCAAAGCGCGGCTTCCGATTGGCTGGAAGGATGCTCCTGCAGCCAATCGGAAGCTGCAGAAGCCCCGTCGGACATTTGGCTTCCAAAACCCGTTCAAAAACCAGAACGCTCACTTCTGGGTTTCAATAGTTCGGGAGTCGATTTGTTCGGGAGCCAAGGCATTCGAGATCCAAGGTACGGCCGTAGAAATTCCAGGGGCGTTTTGCAGCCTGCAACAGTCGGCCAGTCCTACAGGGCAGCAGAAATGTAGATTCCAGCTTCTGTTTGTTTTTCTCTCCATACAGCCCCTATGCAGAGAGCCATAAAAGATTTTTCTTCCCCCCCCCCTTTCCTCCCAGAGACCAAACAAGTTCCACCAGGTGGCTTTAAGCCTCTTGAAATTAAAAAAGAAAGAAAAGAAAAGAAATAACAAGGCACCTCAAGGTCTGGTGTTGCGTCGTGCGCATGTCTCTGCATTTGGACTGTGATTGATGAAAGATCAAAAGCTCTTTTCCTGGAGGATCACTGCTTATGGAATGAGCAGACGTGGGAGGGAAGGAAGGATTGCATCCTCCAGTCCCCCCCCTCACTCCACCTCCGAGTCTTTTTGTTTTGTTATGAAATGGGGGCGCGAGGAGAGGGGACAGCAAGCTAGAGCGGGGGGGGGGTCTCTGTGCCAACGCAGCAAAGCTTTCCCGCAGGAATCTCGAGCTCTCTGTCGTTGAAACGTTTTTATTTCCTCCCCGTAATTGGATCCTGGGCGAAATGGCGCTGTACTGCTTAGTGCTGCAGACTTGCGGGATACCGACTTGCGAAAGAGCCTCTGCCGGATCAGGCTTAGCTCCCACTGATCTCAACAGGAGGGGAGTGCAACGGCTAGTTTTTACAGCGTGATCTTAATGCTTGCCTACTCCAGGAGAAAAGCCTGCTGAAATCAGTGGCACCCACTCTCAGGTCAGTGTGAAAAGCAGGGATCGCCAACGCCGTGCCCTTCAGGTGCTGGAATCATAGAATCATAGAGTTGGAAGAGACCACAAGGGCCATCCAGTCCAACCCCCTGCCAAGCAGGAAACACCATCAAAGCATTCTTGACATATGCCTGTCAAGCCTCTGCTTAAAGACCTCCAAAGATGGAGGCTCCACTACCCATCCTGTATTTGTGCCTTTCATTTTTTTTGCCCAAGTGTAGTACCTTACATTTCTCCTTGTTAAAATTCATCTTGTTTGCTTTGGCCCAGTTGTCTAATCTGTTAAGGTCATTTTGAAGTGTGATCCTGTCCTCTGGGGTATTAGCCACCGCTCCCAATTTGGTGTCATCTGCAAAGATTCTTAGATTCAGGCGGATGGTTAGGGCAGCTCGGAAGGGCCCCTGTGCGCACATGCGCAATGGTAGAGGCCTGGCTGGAAAGCTAAAAGCCCACTGCCGCTACATGGGAGATGGATTGAAGAAAAGGACATATGAATTGGCCCCGCCCCATAGCTGGACCAGTCACGGTTAGGAGTGGCTAGGAGTTAGGTGGAGCCATAGATCTTAAAAAAAAAGTGGTCTCGCAGACGCTGGCTAGCTTCTGTTTTGACTTGAAATGTTCATTTGGGGCTTCTCAAAAGTATGTAAAAGGCAAGAAGCAGGTGGAGGGGGCGCACTAGCCCGCAATGGCACCCACCTGAGAGCTGCTCCGGCGCTCTCCGGCTGAAAAAAAGCACAAGGTAAAAGACCTTTGTCTGGAACCTTGGAGAGCTTCTACTGCCAGTGACTGAAGCCAGATGGGCCAATGGTCCTCCTGTGTGCGTATGTTTCTATGGCAACAGACCCCGATGGGCAAATTAGGCCCCTCTTTGTTTGAAGCTGCTTTGGAATGTAGCTTGAGTCATGCCCATCGGCAGGGCAGCAGGTAATTAAGAGACTGGGCCACACGGGCCTCCGGGCAAATTAAGATGGCAGTTGGCTGGGTTTTTCTGGCACCACGGTTTGTAATGCACCCAGCCAACCCGTAAGCAGAGCAAAAAGGCAGCTGGGGTGGAAAAGGAGGAGATCTGGGCCGCAGAGCAAAAGACCCAGGACTAAAGACACACACAAGCCCAGAGCCACCCCCTAACAAAGCCACACTGCAAGCCGGAGGTTACGACTCGTCCGATCGATGGGAAAAGGTTGTACCACAAAGGGAGAGTTTTGGGGGTTTGGCAAAGAGTGTTTATCTAGAAGGATAAGGCTAGTGTTACTTCTGCCCTCATGCCTGCCTCCTTGTCTCAATACCCGATCAACCTGTATGTCTGCAGGAAACAGATCCTTGCAAATACATGACAATGGCATGGTAGGAACCTCTGAGCTTCCACCAGTCTGAGTTCGATCTGAGCTTGGATTTATTCCTGCATGCCAGACAATTGCTGTAGGACAGGATCACCTAGTTATGCCCTTTTCAGAGGAGGGAAACGAGGCTGACGATTGGGGAGAAACAGCACGGATAGCAGTTTAAATGAGCGATCACAGTCTGAGCCGCTTTACGCTTATCCTGACTTTGCCTTCCTGTAAACAGGTCTGGCAAATTTGTGTGCTGTTCTGAAATAAAACAGAAGCAGGGGCAAAATATGGGCAAAATAAACCCTCCAACTACCACCAGCCATATGTGCCAGCTCTTATACAGTCCCCCCCCCCATGTTTTTTTTAGCGGATGAGCCCCTTCAATATTCAGAGGAAGTTTGACTCTGCCCCATAGCTCCTTGTGATGTCACACTTGTGCGATGTCAGGCCCCCTCTATCATCTCGAGAAGATGGTGCCTCTGCCGCCCACTTAGAAGGTTTAAAAACAGGATAAGGCAAATCCATGGAGGATAACGGCTATCAATGGCTCCCAGTCACAATGGCTCTGCTCTGCTTCCACAGTTGGAGGCTGAAAGGCTTCTGAGTGCCAGCTGCTGGAGACCACAGATGGGGAGAGTTGCTCTTGTGCTCGGATCCTGCTTGCGGGTTTCCCACAGGCATCTGGTTGGCCCCTGTGAGCTAGGATGCGGGGCTAGGTAGCCCAGTGGCCTGATTCAGCAGCCTCTTCGTAAGGCTGGGATCGATGGGGGTCTAGCAACATCCCAAGAGCACTACCCTGGCTACCTCTGGGCTTAACACGCCCCGAAGCGATGCTCCCGGCGATCCACTTCAGACTCTCTTTAAAAACCTTTGCTCTCTGTGTTCAACCCAGGAGCTGCGTGGAATCCCGGGGGGGGGGGCTGCACCCTGCTTCTCGCCTTGGCTGGTCTCCCTCTTCTACTGCATCCCTGGCTGCATGTGTGAACACCGATTACTGTTCTGTCTGAACTGTCTGATAACACAAAGGCAAAGGCTGAAGACCGGGGGGGGGGGGGGGGAGCCATCTCCATCTCTCTCCCCAAAGAGGAAAGGTAACCATGACTACCTGGGACCTCATTTTAAAACTGCACTGGCCGTGGGCTAGAAAGGCAGCACTTCCCCATTGTCATACGTGGGGTTGTTTTTTTTTTTACCTTGACAGAACACTTTGAAAATGCTAAATCTCTGGGAAGTAGACTATGAAGAAGAGAAGGGGGGGGGGAAGAGAAGAGAAATTAGAAAATGTATTAATTTTGTTTGCAAGCTCCCCTCTTATTTCTGCTCCTAGGAATGAAAGGTATTAGCTAGAAGTTCAATTGCACAGGTTTTGTTTTTTTAAAAATATATATATAAAAAAACCTGACGACTTCTAAACCCTACCACCTTCAGAAAGCTGGAAAGGCTTCTGGCTACAATCGCTTTCCCTCCCATCTCCAAGGAGGCGAAGGTGAGTGGGAGGGATGGGAAGAAACGTGGGCTGGAAAACAGGCTTACGCTCAAAAAATAAAATAAAAATAAAAATGGCCAGGGGGGGGTTTCAAGCAACGCCGGCCAAATTATTCGCAGGGGAATAAATTACTGCGCCATTTAGCCACCTCCCCCCCCCCCAGATTCTAATTTCCGCAAACCCATTGGCTGGCGGAGAGTTGTTTGCTAATTAGTTTGGATAGACAGGTTTTGGGCTCCCAGGGGAGCTGTTCCCAAACTGATTACCCGTCCTTATTAAACGCTCCGCGATAGGTCACTGCGATAGGATGCCTTGCTAGAAGGAACAAAGACCACAACCGCTGAAAAAGCCACGCCGAGTCTGCGAGGCATGGATGAGGTGGGCTTGGGGGTACTGGTGGGTGCTTAAAAAGACTCGGGGCACACATTTCCATAAGATTTGCACGTGCTAAATTATATGTGTAAGTGGAAATCTGGGTCCCTGAGCAAATTAAGGTGGTGGGTGGCGGCTGTGTCTCTGTAACTGCAGTTGGCACAGAGCAGCCCTGTAATAAATGATGATGATGGAAGGGATAGAGGAGATCTGGTGCCCAGTTCAAAAGACCTAAGGCTTGGGACTGCTGCACCAACCCCCTTGCAAGGGATGTTTCACACTGCGGAGAAAGAAAGATGCAGCGTTTTGTTGGATAAACAACAACAACTGGAACATCATGCATGCTCTGCGTCTGCAGACTGTAAGTTGCATGAATCACCCAGATTTCATGGATGCCCAATGAAGCTGAACATTGGAAGATTCAGGGCAGGTTAACTAAAGGACTTCTTCCCGCAGCCCATAGTTGATCTATGGAAACCCAATCCTGCAGGAGGTTAGTGATGGCCACCGACTCGGATGGCTTTAACAGAGGACTGAAAAAATTCATGGAGGAGAAGCCCACTGAGAAGGCTCTGCCCTGCTTCGAAGGTCAGATGCCATAAAGCTTCTGAATGTCAGTTGCTGGAAGCCACGAGAAGGAAGAGTGCTCTTGTGCTCAGATCCTGCTTCCTGGTTTTCCACAGGCATCTGGGTGGGCACTGGGAGAACAAGGACGCCTGGACTAGATGGGCCATTGGCTTGATCCAGCCATCCTAGGTTCTTAAAATGTGCCTCTTCAGTGTGTGGGACCTGATTGGTATGCTGGTGAGGCTGGGCATGCGAGAAGAAGTCTCTTGCACTACTTCAGATCTGCTCCCATTAATACTGAGAATAGGGGTGTTGTTGTTGGGGACGCGGGTGGTGTCCCCAACAATAGTACGTGACGGGGTGAGCTCCCATTGCTCTGCCCAGCTCCTGCCAACCTAGCAGTTCGAAAGCACACCAGCGCGAGCAAATAGGTACTGCTGGAGCAGGAAGGTAAACAGTGTTTCCGTGCACTCTGGCACTCGCCACGGTGTTCCTTTGCACCAGAAGCGGTTTAGTCATGCTGGCCACAAACCCAGAAAAGCTGTCTGTGGACAAACGCCGGCTCCCTCGGCCTGAAAGCGGAGATGAGCACTGCACCCCATAGTTGAATTTGACTGGACTTAATCATCCAGGGGTCCTTTACCTTATTACCTATTGTTGGGGTGCTGGGTCCCTCTGGCAGACTTTGGGCCTGGGCCTATGCCAGACCATGCCTCTCCCTGGAGCTGGACACGCTCCAAAGGCAAAAGTGGATGGAGCAACTAGGGTGCGTTTTACCTTTGTAAAACACACACTCCCTCCCATTCCTACCCTTCATCCGGGCGAGAGAGAAGCGTGATCAGAGTTCAGTGACGCTTTCCAGCAGGGCACAAACACCCAAGAAGGGTGTGAAGCAAGGCCGGTCAGGGACGAGGCTCAGGAGGGCATGTGGCCTGAGGAGACCCAGGGGACAAATAAAGGAAGTCCACAGGGCTGCATTTGGTCCTTGGTTCCCCATCCCTAGAGCAGACAGCATTGGGCCAACCCTCTGGCTCAGCGTACCACCCCCACCCCCCAATATTTCCATGGAGCAGGCCAAGATACCCAACTGGAACCTTCATGGCTAGAGGCAGTCTATCTCAGAACACCAGGCACAAAGAAGAGGAGGAGGAGGAGGAGGAGGAGGAGGAGGAGGAGGAGGAGGAGGAGGTATCCTGCTTCATCACTACCCGAAGGAGTCTCAAAGCGGCTAACATTCTCCTTTCCCTTCCTCCCCCACAACAAACACTCTGTGAGGTGAGTGGGGCTGCATGTGGAGGAGCGGGGAAGCGAACCCGGTCCCCCAGATTACGAGTCTACCGCTCTTAACCACTACACCACACTGACAGCCACAGGCTGTCACCTTCATCGTCACCCTTCCAGCTCCCTGGCAGCATCTGGCCAGCTGCCTCGCATAAGGAGAAAGCGGGGCAAGGTGGAATCGTTGGCCTGACTTGAGAACTTCTCCTTATCTCCTTGAATTAAATACAGTGGGCTTAATGGCTAATGCTTTCAGGCCACATTCATCCTTGGCCAAGCCTTTGGAGGCTTGCATGCAGGTGGCTACCCCAGGTGACTTGCAGGCAAGTGGGTCTCTTATGCACAAACTCCCTCATCCAGGTCAGCCGAGGAGAGGAAATTATTCCCCAGCCCTGATGAGCCCTTTATCCCTGTCAGGGCACTGGGCAAGGGCTGCCATTTAGCTTTATTTTTTTAAAAAAGTATTCCTTCTTGCTGCCACCACCACCACAAAAATCACCTGCGCCTTGCTTGGAGAAGGGAAGAAAGGCCTGCCTCAGGCCAGTGGATCACAAAGTGGGCGGCACTATCCCCAGGGGGGTGGGTGGTGGGTGGCTTTACCTAGGGATGCCAAGAGTCAAGCGGGTGGCAAGAAGTATAAATGACTGTCAGACTGGATCAAGTTCCTCAGTTTTGTTGAGTTAATTAAACTAAATAGTTTTAATTGAAATTTGAATTAATTGCTTCCCGTTTTGAATGCGATTGTCTTCCTTGGTGGGTTGTGCAAACCGATGTTCTGAATCATGCTTTTTACAGGGTAGGGTAGGGGATGAGTTTATAGAACTAAGGAAGCGGTGGCCCGAAAATGATCGAGAACCACTGCTTTAGGGGGGCTGGATTAGACACTACCCCTGCCATAAACCCAGGGGCTTAAGACAGTGTTTGCATCACTTCTGCTCCTTGCAACATTCGGGTTATGCCGTGTTTCTCCAAAAATAAAACACCGTCTTATATTTATTTTTCCTATAAAAAAACAAACACGGTGGCTTATTTTCAGGGGATGTCTTATTTTTTTTAATTAAGTATGGTACAGTTTACCCTACAAGGTTAAACTGCCTATCACTATGGCTTATTTTGGGGGTATGGCTTATTTTTGGAGAAACAGGGGTAGAACTTGTGGTGGCTTACCTGTGGCAGCTTACCTGTGATCCCTGTGCAATACTATACTACTCTCCTAAGCATATGACTCGGATATTTAGCAGCTGTGAAAAGAGGGGTGCTTGTAGCACCCCGGGGCTTCCTGAGCACCTCCACGCCTCCCCCTGTCTCCTTCCTCCTTGCTACACTTTTTGCATTCTTCATCTGCAGTAGCCTCTCCTGCCCTGATTTAAAAGCAAAGAGAGCTCTGGTTTCTCTGGTTAAAGATATACTACGAAAGGACACTTTAATTGTCCTATTACACATTATCAGCAGCTCAGGATGAAGTTCTGTCAGCCACAGGGTGGGCACAGCAGGGGGATTCAGTATCTCATGGGCGCACATTTCAATGCACCTGTGCTAGAGAGGAGGCAGAGATGAGGGTGGCATACCATGGCTCAGGTGGTAGAGAGCCTGCTGTGCGTGCAGAAGGTCCCCGGTTCAATCCCCGACATCTCCAGTCAAAACAGGATCAGCCAGCGGAGGAAGGGGGACCTTGGGGAGGCACTGCCAGTCAGAGCAGACTGTATTGGGCTAGCCGCTAGAAGGACAGATCACCAAAATGGGGTAAAGCAGGTTCCTATGGTACCAATCCTTTCACATTTCTCTCCTATTCAGCACCAAGGTGAGACTCTTAATCTCAGGGTCGTGGTTTCGAACCCCACATTGCGCAAAAGATTCCTGCATTGCAAGAGGGTTGGACTAGATGATCCTCGGGTTCCCTTCCGACTCTACAACTCAACAATTCCACAGATTTAAATCACAGCGGGCAAACTTATCTTTCCATGCCCCCAAAAAGGTAAGAGGGATTTTCCTATAGGGTATGGTCGCAGCAAGGGTGTTCATTGTGGCAAATTGGAAGAGTGATAAAGTTCCATCAAGATTAGAATGGATACAAAAACTGGCTGAATATGGGGAATTAGATAGCTTGTCAGAAAAATAAAATAAACCAAAACAGGTATTTATATCAAAATGGGAAGTCTTCAAAATTTATCTGGAATATAATAATAGTAGCTTAAAGTCATTTGCAGCATTCAAATAACTTCAGTAGCAGCTCTAAGTATGATGTAAAACTTAAGATAGACTAAAGTTTATGAAACTTTAATTTAACTTGTTATGTGATGGCAGTGTACAACAGATGAGAAAGTGAAGTAAGGAGTATTGTAGATGGGAAGTCAAGTCTATAGAGAAAGACCATTTTTATTTTAAGGTTTTGAGATTATTATTTGATGTGTTAATGCTCTTTTTGCCTTACGTTGATGGATATTTGTTTTTTGTTTTTTTGGTGCGCTAAAGTGGAAAAACACACACACAAAACCCCCTTCTCTTTCCATGCCCGCATGCACAGAAACATGGGCAGTGATTTATCAGGAAACATGGACTGAACACAGGCACCTTCGCTGTACTCTTTTCAGAGCCTGCTAAAAACGTTTTTGTTTTGACAAGCCTACCCAGACATGCAGAATGCAGACCTGTGGTTGAATCTGGATTTCATCTTATTTGAATCTGGATTTCATCTTACCACTGATTTTTATAAAAAAAAAAATTAAATTTTTTTTCAGAATTGCTTTTTGAACGTCAACCCCACCCCACCCCGATTATTTGTTTCGTCTTTCTTTTTGTAAACTGCTTTTCAGGTATGTTGTTGTTGTTGTTTAGTCGTTTAGTCGTGTCCGACTCTTCGTGACCCCATGGACCATAGCACGCCAGGCACTCCTGTCTTGCACTGCCTCCCGCAGTTTGGTCAAACTCATGTTCGTAGCTTCGAGAACACTGTCCAACCATCTTGTCCTCTGTCGTCCCCTTCTCCTAGTGCCCTCAATCTTTCCCAACATCAGGGTCTTTTCCAAGGATTCTTCTCTTCTCATGAGGTGGCCAAAGTATTGGAGCCTCAGCTTCACGATCTGTCCTTCCAGGGAGCACTCAGGGCTGATTTCCTTAAGAATGGATAGGTTTGATCTTCTAGCAGTCCATGGGACTCTCAAGAGTCTTCTCCAGCACCATAATTCAAAAGCATCAATTCTTCGACGATCAGCCTTCTTTATGGTCCAGCTCTCACTTCCATACATCACTACTGGGAAAACCATAGCTTTAACTATACGGACCTTTGTCGGCAAAGTGATGTCTCTGCTTTTTAAGATGCTGTCTAGGTTTGTCATTGCTTTTCTCCCAAGAAGCAGGCGTCTTTTAATTTCATGACTGCTGTCACCATCTGCAGTGATCAAGGAGCCCAAGAAAGTAAAATCTCTCACTGCCTCCATTTCTTCCCCTTCTATTTGCCAGGAGGTGATGGGACCAGTGGCCATGATCTTGGTTTTTTTGATGTTGAGCTTCAGACCATATTTTGCGCTCTCCTCTTTCACCCTCATTAAAAGGTTCTTTAATTCCTCCTCGCTTTCTGCCATCAAGGTTGTGTCATCTGCATATCTGAGGTTGTTGATATTTCTTCCGGCAATCTTAATTCCGGCTTGGGATTCATCTAGTCCAGCCTTTCGCATGATGAATTCTGCATATAAGTTAAATAAGCAGGGAGACAATATACAACCTTGTCGTACTCCTTTCCCAATTTTGAACCAATCAGTTGTTCCATATCCAGTTCTAACTGTAGCTTCTTGTCCCACATAGAGATTTCTCAGGAGACAGATGAGGTGATCAGGCACTCCCATTTCTTTAAGAACTTGCCATAGTTTGCTGTGGTCGACACAGTCAAAGGCTTTTGCATAGTCAATGAAGCAGAAGTAGACGTTTTTCTGGAACTCTCTAGCTTTCTCCATAATCCAGCGCATGTTTGCTATTTGGTCTCTGGTTCCTCTGCCCTTTCGAAATCCAGCTTGCACTTCTGGGAGTTCTCGGTCCACATACTGCCTAAGCCTGCCTTGTAGAATTTTAAGCATAACCTTGCTAGCGTGTGAAATGAGCGCAATTGTGCGGTAGTTAGAGCATTCTTTGGCACTGCCCTTCTTTGGAATTGGGATGTAGACTGATCTTTTCCAATCCTCTGGCCATTGCTGAGTTTTCCAAACTTGCTGGCATATTGGGTGTAGCACCTTAACAGCATCATCTTTTAAAATTTTAAATAGTTCAGCTGGAATATCATCACTTCCACTGGCCTTGTTATTAGCAATGCTTTCTAAGGCCCATTTGACTTCACTCTCCAAGATGTCTGGCTCAAGGTCAGCAACCACACTACCTGGGGTGTATGAGACCTCCATATCTTTCTGGTATAATTCCTCTGTGTATTCTTGCCACCTCTTCTTGATGTCTTCTGCTTCTGTTAGGTCCTTACCACTTTTGTCCTTGATTATGGTAATCTTTGTACGAAATGTTCCTTTCATATCTCCAATTTTCTTGAACAGATCTCTGGTTTTCCCCATTCTATTGTTTTCCTCTATTTCTTTGCATTGCTCATTTAAGAAGACCCTCTTGTCTCTCCTTGCTGTTTTTTGGAAATCTGCATTCAGTTTCCTGTATCTTTCCCTATCTCCCTTGCATTTTGCTTGCCTCCTCTCCTCCGCTATTTGTAAGGCCTCGTTGGATAGCCATTTTGCTTTCTTGCATTTCCTTTTCCTTGGGATGGTTTTCGTTGCTGCCTCCTGTATAATGTTACGAGCCTCCATCCATAGTTCTTCAGGCACTCTGTCCACCAAATCTAAATCCTTAAACCTGTTCCTCACTTCCACTGTGTATTCATAAGGGATTTGATTCAGATTGTATCTTACTGGCCCAGTGGTTTTTCCTACTTTCTTCAGTTTAAGCTGGAATTTTGCTATAAGAAGCTGATGATCTGAGTTACAGTCAGCTCCAGGTCTTGTTTTTGCTGACTGTATAGAGCTTCTCCATCTTTGGCTGCAGAGAATATAATCAATCTGATTTCGATGCTGCCCATTTGGTGATATCCATGTGTAGAGTCGTCTCTTGTGTTGTTGGAAGAGAGTGTTTGTGATGACCAGCTTGTTCTCTTGACAGAACTCTATTAGCCTTTGCCCTGCTTCATTTTGAACTCCAAGGCCAAACTTGCCAGTTGTTCCTTTTATCTCTTGATTCCCTACTTTAGCATTCCAATCCCCTGTAATGAGAAGAACATCCTTCTTTGGTGTCATTTCTAGAAGTTGTTGTAGGTCTTCATAGAATTGGTCAATTTCACTTTCTTCAGCACCGGTAGTTGGTGCATAAACTTGGATTACTGTGATGTTAAAAGGTCTGCCTTGGATTCGTATCGAGATCATTCTGTCATTTTTGAGATTGCATCCCATTACAGCTTTTGCCACTCTTTTGTTGACTATGAGGGCCACTCCATTTCTGCTACAGGATTCTTGCCCACAGTAGTAGATATGATAGTCACCCGAACTGAATTCGCCCATTCCCTTCCATTTTAGTTCACTGATGCCCAGGATGTCGATATTTATTCTTGTCATCTCATTTTTGACCACATCCAGCTTACCTCCACTCATGGTTCTTACATTCCAGGTTCCTATGCAATATTTTTCTTTACAGCATCGGACTTTCCTTTCGCTTCCAGGCATATCCGCAACTGAGCGTCCTTTCGGCTTTGGCCCAGCCGCTTCATCAGCTCTGAATCTACTTGTACTTGTCCTCCGCTCTTCCTCAGTAGCATGTTGGACGCCTTCCGACCTGAGGGGCTCATCTTCCAGCGTCATAACTTTTATATGCCTGTTGTCTTTGTCCATGGAGTTTTCTTGGCAGGGATACTGGAGTGGCTTGCCAGTTCCTTCTCCAGGTGGATCACGTTTAGTCAAAACTCTCCACTATGACCTGTCCATCTTGGGTGGCCCTGCATGGCATAGCTCATAGCTTCTCTGAGTTATTCAAGCCCCTTCGCCACGACAAGGCATTGATCCATGAAGGGGCTCAGGTATATAAAAAGGTAAAGGGACCCCTGACCGTTAGGTCCAGTCGCAAACGACTCTGGCGCTCATCTCGCTCTACTGGCCGAGGGAGCCGGCACACAGCTTCCAGGTCATGTAGCCAGCATGACTAAGCCACTTCGTGTGAACCAGAGCAGCGGCGTTTACCTTCCCGCTGGAGCGGTACCTATTTATCTACTTGCACTTCGACATGCTTTCGAACTGCTAGGTTGACAGAAGCTGGGTCCGAGAAACGGGAGCTCACCCCGTCGTGGGGATTCGAACCGCCGACCTTTTGATCGGCAAGCCCTAGGCTCAGTGGCTCATGAAATAAACACAAGAATAAAATTCATTTTTGGATGAAGTGGGAATTCTTTCTTTCTTTCCCCCATTGCCTCTTTTAAACATAAATAAATATGTTGACTAGGGGGATGTGCAGTGAAATTGCGCACAGTCCAGTTCTAACACGAATCTCAAGAGAAAACTGGGGTTGTGGGCAGTGAACTAGTGAGATACTAAGGCAGTGTTTCCCAACCAGTGTGCCTCCAGATGTTTTGGGACTACAACTCCCATCATCCCTAGCTAGCAAGACCAGTGGTCAGGAATGATGGGAGTTGTAGTCCCAAAACATTTGGAGGCACACTGGTTGGGAAACACTGTACTAAGGGAACAGGAGAGACCCCCCCCCTACTCTTAGCTCCTGCCCTCCTCTATGGAGAACATCCTTCACGCAGGCGAGCAAATGGCAAACTAGGAGAAGTGGGGAATCAATGAGCTTGCCACAGGCTGCTCCCATTAAGCGATTCCCCCCACCCTACCCTGTTCCTTCAAACAATCTTTGCTTTACAACCCCGAAGGGCAACGCCTTCCTCGTTGCTCTCCATAATTGTTGGTTTCCAGGTAAACGCTGACAGCATCTCCTCCGAAATATCACCCCGAAACCTTCGCAAGGCCTGCGCAGGCAATTACCGGAAGAAAGACAGGTATAAGGAGAGGCAATTACTGACAGAGAGATATAGATTACCCCCCAGCCGTCGCACAAAAAGAGAGTATTAAAAAGACTCCTGGAGCGTCCCCCCCACCCCACCTCCTCCAAGGAGGCAGCTTCATCCTCCTCCTCCGAAAAACCGCGAACAAGGGACTCTCTCTTATTAAGGGGGCAATCTCCAGAGAATCCTTATACGCGTGAGGTGATGGGGCCCAGAAGCTGGAGTCATTAGAAAGTGGGTAACTAAGGTAACCCGAGGAATCTAATTTCCCTCCTTCCCTTTAATGTCTGTCTCTTTCTTGGCAACCATCAGCCTCAGCCTCTCAGGTTTGGAAAGATGCGTCTAAAAGCTTGTTCTTTTCTCTGCTCTCGGTAATAACAGTGCCACACTCTCTCCCTCTATGTATCGGCAGGGCTTAATGGGACTCATGCACAATCCCCGCGCAAAGAAACAATCGGTGAGCTTTGATGCACGCCACACATCGCAGGCTCCCTCGTGCCTGCGACAAAAGCAAGGCCTCCAAGCAAGGGCAGAGGGTGGCAAAGGGGGAGCTGGGACCCTCTGGGCTGTTCTAGATTTTTCCTCCAAAATCCTCCTTCCTTCCGGTATACATCTCCAGTTCTTTTACCTAGAGCAGAGGTGGTGAAATCTGTGGCTTCCCTGTTGTTCTTCAATGCCGCCACCCCACCCCACCCCCCCGACCATTGACCTTGTTGGCCTGGGATGATGAGAGTTGGGAGAGCAATACAGTGGTGCCTCAACTTACGAATTTAATCCATTCTGAAGGCACCTTCGTAAGTTGAAAAATCCGTAAGTCGAAAAACGCCATTGGAAACTCGATTTCCCATAGGAATGCATTGAAAATGGAAAAATTCGTAAGTCGAAAAATCCCTATCTAAAACCGCCGCAGTTTTTTTTTTTGGGGGGGTGTCAAGACATTGGTAAGCGTGCGGCCATTACCCCCATTCGTAAGTCAAAAAATCCGGTTGTCGAGTCGTTTGTAAGGCGAGGTACCACTGTATTGAGATTGGCAGCCGAGAGGGACTTTGGTCTTTCAAATTCAGCAGCACCCTTTGCAAGGCCAAACTTTCATCCCCCCTCCCCCCGCCTCTCACCTTCCCTTCTACGTGTGCACTTAGTTATAGTTGTGGTGCCCTGTGGCCTAAATCCACCTCTTTCTGGGGGGCCACAATTTAGACACCTCTGGCATATGGCGATATAAGGGGAAATTAGAGATAGCATTAGATAAGGATGCTGCAGTTACTAAAAGCCAGCATGGGTTTCCCAAGAACAGGTCTAATCTTCTTTCTTTCTTTTTTGATTGAGTTACAAGTCTGGTGGATCAGGGGAATGCTGTGGATGTAGTATATCTTGATTCCAGTTAGGCTTTTGACGTAGTTCCCCATGAAATGCTTGTGGAGAAGTGGGTAAAATGTGGAATGCATGATGCTAACCAGTGGGTTCAAGAAAGGAGGTTCCAACTAAACATTAGGAAGAACTTTTTGATGGTAAAAGCCGTTCGACGGTGGAATGGACTCCCTTGGAAGTTCTCCTTCCTTAGAGGTTTTTAAACAGAGGTTGGATGGTCATCTGTCAGTGATTCTTTAGCTGCGACTCCTGAATTGCAGGGGGTTGGACTAGATGGCCCTAGTTACTAGGGTCCCGCTGAGCCCATGTGTGCCACATTGGTGAACTCTAAATTAGTTTAAAACAAGTAAGAGGTCTCTGCTGTGGACCTCCCCTCCAGAATCTGCAGAGCTGTGAACAGGACAGGAATAGCAGAATCGCCAACCACCTCTGCTTTGATTCTGGGAACGAAAGGGTTGGAGAACAAAAACCTGAAGCAGTCAAATTCTTTCCACCTCAGAAAGTTGTGGGACCCAGGAGGATACGAGGAGAGAGAAAAAGATCCCTTTCAATATCAGGACTGGAAGGAAAGAAACTGGGCCTGAACATCCTGCGGCTGATGGATTTCTGCAAATGTGTATTTCTTTCTAAAGGGCTTTGGATGGGAGAAGTCAATGGAGTGGATTGAATATTGGGGGCTGCCACCTGATTAGCAAAAACTCTGTTAATTCATCGTACGAGTTTTGATTCATTGATTCTGAGTTAAAAACAGCAGTGCTGAAGAGGGAGGAGGAGGAGAAAAGTGAACTGACTCTGCTTTTACAGCAGAGCTGGGGGAGCTGTGGCCATACAGGTGTTGTTGGACTCTAACTCCCATCATCCCTGGCCATTGGTTTGGTCATGCCAGTTGGGGGTGGTGGGTGTTGGGAGTCTGGGAGGCAAAAGCTTCCCCAATGCTATTTTTGAGGATTCTTATCTCCTAGTTTAGGGATGCGGGTGGCGCTGTGGTCTAAACCACAGAGCCTAGGGCTTGCCAATCAGAAGGTCAGCGGTTCGAATCCCCACGATGGGGTGAGCTCCCGTTGTTCGGTCCCAGCTCCTGCCAACCTAGCAGTTCAAAAGCATGCCAGTGCAAGTAGATAAATAGGTACTGCTCTGGCGGGAAGGCGTTTCCGTGCACTGCTCTGGTTTGCCAGAAGCGGCTTAGTCATGCTGGCCACATGACCCGGAAGCTGTACGCCGGCTGCCTTGGCCAGTAAAGCGAGATGAACGCCGCAACCCCAGAGTTGTCCGCGACTGGACCTACTGGTCAGGAGTCCCTTTACCTTTATCTCATAGCTTACAGTAGAGTCTAGAAGAGGGATCCCCCCCCGTAAACTTGGTGCCCTCCAGATGGTTTTGACCCAAACTCTGATCAACCCCTGCCAGAATGGCCAAAAGTCAAGGATGATGGGAGCTGTAATCCAAGTTCCCCCCATAAAAACAGCAGGAAAGAACCGCATGCTGGTGCATCACCCCAAATCTCATCACTTTATTCCCATGATTTTCCGGGTTAAGGAGGCTGCAAACTGACCCCCCCCCAAAAAAAACACACACACCTGGAATCAAATAAAACAGAAGTGAGTGATGAACATGCACGGCAATCCATTAGTTTTCCAGAAGCGGGTTTTTTTTACGTCGTGTGAAAGCTCAGATATGGCAGGGAAATTAACAGGGAAATGGGATAAATTGCCGTGTGAAGGCAGACTGAGCCAGCCACGTTTCTTCAACCTGACCAAACTCACAGGGTTCCTGCATGGATAAAAAGGAGTAACGCCCCTTATATGTCACCCTGAAAATCACAGTATTATAGAGTTGGAAGGGACACCGAGAACCATCTTGTCCAACCCACAAGGAGGATGGAGGATGGATGGAGGATGGATGGAGGTTGAATCCTGACAGGGCAGAAGTACTGTTTGTGGGGGACAGGAGGCGGGCAGGTGTGGAGGGTTCCCTGGTCCTGAATGGGGTAAATGTGCCCCTGAAGGACCAGGTGCGCAGCCTGGGAGTCATTTTGGACTCACAGCTGTCCATGGAGGCGCAGGTCAATTCTGTGCCCAGGGCAGCTGTTTATCAGCTCCATCTGGTATGCAGGCTGAGACCCCACCTGCCCACGGACTGTCTCGCCAGAGTGGTATATGCTCTGGTTCTCTCCCACTTGGACTACTGCAATGCGCTCTACGTGGGGCTACCTTTGAAGGTGACCCAGAAACTACAACTAATCCAGAATGCGGCAGCTAGACTGGTGACTGGGAGCAGCCACCGAGACCACATAAGATCTATATTGGCTCCCAGTACGTTTCCGAGCACAATTCAAAGTGTTGGTGCTGACCTTTATTATTATTATTATTATTATTATTATTATTATTATTATTATTATTATTACCCCGTCCATCTGGCTGGGTTTCCCCCGCCACTCTGGGCGGCTTCCAACAATACCAAAATACATTAAAATATCACAGATTAAAAACTTCCATAAATAGGGCTGCCTTTAGGTGTTTTCTAAATGTCCGGTAGTTGTTTATCGCCTTGACCTCCGATGGGAGGGCGTTCCACAGGACGGGCGCCACTAAACGGCCTCGGTCCAGTATACCTGAAGGAGTGTCTCCACCCCCATCATTCTGCCCGGACACTGAGGTCCAGCGCCGAGGGCCTTCTGGCGGTTCCCTCACTGCGAGAAGCAAAGCTACAGGGAACCAGGCAGAGGGCCTTCTCGGTAGTGGCACCTGCCCTGTGGAACGTCCTCCCATCAGATGTCAAAGAGAAAAACAGCTACCAGATTTTTAGAAGACATCTGAAGGCAGCCCTGTTTAGAGAGGCTTTTAATCTTTAATCGGTTATTTTATTCTTCTGTTGGAAGCCGCCCGGAGTGGCTGGGGAAACCCAGCCAAATGGGCGGGGTATAAATAATAAATTATTATTATTACAATGCAGGAATATGCATCTGTACGGGACTCAAACCCACAACCTTGGCATTATCAGTACGACACTCTAATCAACTGAGGTATGCGTTTTTTAAAAGTGGTTTATACTAAAATGCCATTTTTTCCAGTATTCCAACAAACGGTAAAGTGGCAAATGTATTTACAAATAAATAAAGCCCTATTCAGTCAGCAAAGGGGCAATGCAAGCACAAAAGAGCAACATCTTAAGCCCTGCTCCTGTTGCCGTGTGGCTGTTTCTAGTTTCTCATATTTTAGGAAAAAACATCTGCAGTGGGAAGGCCTCTGTCAACTTCCTTCACAGGATTCTGAGTCGAGCAAGGAGCCAGCGGTGGACAGCAGGCTCCCCGCTGCAGACCTATTTGCCCTGCCCACGTGGGGAATTGGAAGGAGCTGTGGCCACATCCAAGCCCTACGTCAGGCACCCCCAAACTGCGGCCCTCCAGATGTTTTGGCCTACAACTCCCATGATCCCTAGCTAACAGGACCAGTGGTTGGGGGAGATGGGAATTGTAGTCCAAAACATCTGGAGGGCCAAAG
The DNA here is from genome assembly GCF_965207765.1 of Zootoca vivipara. Classification (NCBI taxonomy): domain Eukaryota; kingdom Metazoa; phylum Chordata; class Lepidosauria; order Squamata; family Lacertidae; genus Zootoca; species Zootoca vivipara. The sequence goes on from NC_142596.1 coordinate 48,053,289, forward strand.
TTTGGGGGTGCCTGCCCTACGTCGTCAAAAGCACCACGATGCCACTTTCAACAGTCGTGGCTTCCCCCAACTAATTCTGGGTGATGTCATTTGTGAAGGGTGCTGAGCGCTGTTTTGCGGCCCCTATTCGCAGTTCATGGAGTTCCCTGTGAAGAGGGACTGACTATTAAACCACTGTAGGTCTGGGAGGCCTCCTAACGACTCTCAGCACCCTTAACAAACTACAACTCCCAGGATTCATGGCTGTTGAAAGTGGTTTGGTAATGCTACACAAATCTGGAGTGGAGTCCCTAAGACTGTTGGGTGGTGCCTTGTACGCCTCCTCCCGGCAACACCTGCGGCCCAGCTGGTGCCAATCACCTTGATCTGCTTTCCTTTCCTTTCCATCAGCGAGGCCTTTGAGGGGGGGGGTCTTTTCCTCTGGGCAACGTATGACCTCCAGCAGGGCAGTCTCGGGCAGGTCGGCCGCCCTGGCGCTGAGGGGCGGAGATCGCTCCGGCGCCCCTACCCTCGCAGGGCGCAGCATGGTTTCCGTGCGGCGCCCTGACGCACCGCGCCACCGGGGGTCTACCTAGAGCCGGCCCTGACCTCCAGACACACTGGAGACACAAGCTTGTGCCCCAGGGAGGTCATTTGGGTGCCGCTAACACAGCAGTTTACTTCACCCCTGGAGGCACAACTTAATTGTCTCTCAAGACAGATGGATGCTAACAAGTGATAGTAATTATAATTATAATTATAATTATTTTATTGTTTATACCCCGCCTAGCTGGCTGGGTTGCCCGAGCCACTCTGGGCAGCTACTTTAAACGCCATGTGCAAATGGAGTCTTATACTGAGTCGGACCATGGATCCACCTGGCTCAGTATTGCCCGCACTGACTGGCAGCAGCAATTCAGGCAGGGGACATTCCCTGCCCAGAGTGGAGAAAACAGGGACTGAGCCAGAGAAAAGCAGGTGCTCTGTGGCTCTTCCCAATTTCTAAAGAGGGATCTCCTAACACAGGGGTCGGCAACGTTTTTTGAGGCCGGTCCGGTCCACTCCTCGGCAGACCTCTCGGTGGGCCGGAGCGTGCCCACCCGTGCATGTGCTCGAGCTATTTCTGGCGGGAAGAAGCTCTTCTGACCCAGAAGTCGGTCTCTGTGGCGAGAAAAGAAATGGCACCGGGGGGAAAAAAGCATGGAATCCCCACACTGATCCAAGGAATGGCCGCGGGCGAGTTCCAGGAAGCTCACTGGCCTACGAGCCTTAGGTTGCTGACCTCTGTCCTAACACCTCTTAGCACTCTTAACAAACCGCACTTCCCATAATTCTCTTTTTTGGGGGGAACCAATGACTGTTTAAAGTGGTACCGCAGTGCTTCAATTGCATGGTGCCGAAGTGTATGTGAGAACAGTGTTCCTTTGGACTCATGTTTGATGGGGGGATCAAAAGGCCTCATTCCTTCCTATGCACTTCCCTCTTCAACCCTAGCCCCCCCCCCACTATAATCCTCTCCCCTCGGCTTGCCTGGACAATGTAAATGAACCTTAGCCCTCCCGGCATCCCTTGATGCCACACACTAAGCAAATGTAGTGCAAATGAGATACCGGGTTTTCATTTGCACCCAATCTCCCTTTCTGTGGCACCCCCGAAGCTGACCTGTTCGGTCCTGCCCCCTCCTCGCCACTGCTGCTTCGACTCCTCCTTCCCCCTCCCCACGCCACCTCCCCACTCCTCGGCCCCGCTACAAATCAGCGTCCGCTCACAGTGCCGTTAGACAAGAGTCGTGCCGTACGTGCTCCTGATCTTAATGCCTTCCTGAGAGGCGGCCGGGGAGAAGCTCCTTCCAGCTGCCAGTCCAGGAAGGCCACTCTTGCTACCACCCCGGCCGGCCGGCACCAGTTTGTGGCTGGGTGCTCTCTCCTTGGCTATGGCCTCAGGCTCCAGAGAGCCAGGGTGGCACAGTGATTGGAGCGTCGGACTAGGAGCTGGGAGAGACCAGAGTTCAAATCCCCACACGCGGCTGTGGAGCTCAGTGCAACATACATTTAAAGCAGTACCATGCCACTTTAAACAGTCATGGCTCTCCCCCCCAAAAAAATACAATTGTGGAAACTGTAGTTCGGAAAGGGCGCTGAGAATTGTCAGGAAAGCCCTAATCCCCCCTCAGAGAGTTGCAATTTGTTTATTGCTTTTATACCCAGAAAGGCTTTCCTGGTGCAATCCTTACATGCCTTCAGGTGCCAGCGAAAAAACCCTCCCCTTTACCCAGGCTGTTGGCCATTAAATAATCTATGGCCTATTAAAGCTGTGGGGGAACGACGGTGACTGTTATTATGATTATTTTATTGCATGCTATTTATTATGATGCTCTGTTAAATGTGTTCTGAATGTTGTACACCGCCCTGGGATTTTTTGATAAAAGGTGGTATATAAATTGAAACAAGAACAACAAAAACATCACACCCTCCCTTCCTCTTCCTCATTTAATCCCCCACAACAACCCTGCAATGAGGTAGCTTAGGCTGAGAGGCGCTTTGCAGAGGGATGTTTGTGTGTGTGTTTGTAGAAATAACCTTTCTGTACTCAGGTAAAATTTACACCCATTGCTCTGCCCACGTTTGCCTCTGGTCCCTGCCTCTACGAGCATGCGGCCCTCAGAAGGCTGCTCAGAAAGGAACTTGGCCCTCGGCCCTCGCTCTGGAAAAAGGTTCCCCCTCTGTCGTACTGGGATGTGCTGACTTCACCTTTGCAGCTGGCGACACAGCTATGAGTTTGCCGAGCCTATTTTTAGCCTGCCGCCTTTGCCATACGCGGCTCTTCCGCTGTGAGACAGGAAATGCTGATGAAGTTGGAAGAAGAAGAAGAAGAAGAAGAAGAAGAAGAAGAAGAAGAAGAAGAAGAAGAAGAAGAAGAAGAAGAAGAAGAAGAAGAAGGGGAGGAGGAGGAGGAGGAGGAGGAGGAGGAGGAGGAGGAGGAGGAGGAGGAGGAGGAGGAAGAGGAAGAAGAAGAAGAAGAAGAAGAAGAAGAAGAAGAAGAAGAAGAAGAAGAAGAAGAAGAAGAAGAAGAAGAAGAAGAAGAGGAGGAGGAGGAGCTTATTTGGTTCTTCCTGCACATCCCAACCGTCTGCAGTGGGGTTTGAGGTGTCCAGCATCGCAACGACCTCTGTCTCTGTCTCCCAGTGATCATCTGGCCATGGATGGAAAATGGAAATGTCTTGCCTTTCCCTGCCCAATGGGTGGGCCTCGCTCAAGGCCAAACCAGATGGTCGACTGCAGTCGTGATCCTTTGTGTGAGCAACGGTATCAGGGTAGTTGTAGGTTGTCCTGTTTGCGCTTGAAAAAATCCCATGGTGGACATGCAGCTCTGTTTCCACGTCCTGTAACGGGCTGCTGAAATCCTGCAGCTTTTTGTATCACAAATATTCCAGGTCCAGGTCGGCTTTCTCCTGCACCGTCCCAGGGGGGTGCCCCGCACCCCAAAAGACAGCAGTGATGCAGCAACATTGGGGAAGCATTGCAGAACAACTGGTGAAGGAGGAGGATGTGTGGACGGTTCAGTATAAACCCAGCACGAATCATTTGTAAGCCGCTCTGAGTGTTGTTGTTGTTTATTTAAACAATGAAGTGGTATATAAATTTATGAAATTAAAAAAATGCATCAATGGCATGCTGCACAACAGATATGCATTTAAAAAAGCATCTGGAGAGACCCTTTCAACTGGTTTCAGTTAATATATTCCGGGGATCTACTGATAAGCAGAATATCTCCTGCAGTCTGCCCCCCCCCGAACTACCATGAATGTCCAGTAGCATAGTACCTTTGAGTATAAGATGCTGGGACAGATGGCAGAGTGGAGGGGGGCTGCCAGGCATGTCCTGCTTGCAAGCGGACACAGAGCAATGGATTCAAACTTCAAGAAAGAAGATTCCACCTAAACATTAGGAAGAACTTCCTGACAGTAAGAGCTGTTCGACAGTGGAATTTGCTACCAAGGAGTGTGGTGGAGTCTCCTTCTTTGGAGGTCTCTTCCAACTCTATGATTCTATGATTCCCAAATAAAGGCTATTAGACCAGGGAGCTGTGGCCCTCTAGCTGCCACCCACCTCTGTTTATCACCCATTCTGGCAAGGTTCGATAGAGACTGGAGTGCCAATAACACTCCTGGAAGAGGGCGGCAGGTTCCCCCACCCCTGCAACAGAAAGAGGGGTGCTAGTGTACACATGGACCTTGCTCTGATCCTGCCAGGAAACTGCTGTGGACCTGGGATAGCTCAGTCAGAAGAGCACGAGGCTCTGAATCTGAGAGTTGTGGGTTCGAGCCCCACATTGGGCAAGATTCCTGCATTGCAGGGGGGCTGGACTGGATGACCCTCGTGGTCCCTTCCAACTCTCCAATTTGATGTATTTTCATGTCACTGGAAACCGGGTGGGTCAGCCTCCCCTGTTTTGCCTCGGGCATATTTTCCTTCTCATCCCAAGTGTCAAGCGTTTGATTAAAGATGGGCACTGACCAAGCATGACTGCCATTATGAATGACATGACTGGAGAGTTCCAGTGGGGGCCTTGGCAACGATGCCAGCCACTTGGTTTCTCCCCGCTACTTCCTGGGAGAGACTATGTCCTGCAGCCACACTGCATGGATGCTACCCCTGGGAACCCGTGGCCTTTCAGCAGGCAGCAAGCAGACCCACCGGTGGCTGCCGTGGTGGGCGCCCCCTTCTCCAACGCCAGCACCTCATTTATATGTCTTGATTGCACCTTATCAGTCCTTCCCAGAGACGGGCTGACTGCGGGATGCCTCAAAGGTGGCGTCGTGAGCCCACTCCTGATTGTAATTCTACTTAATTGGCCCTCCTTGCCAAGGGTAGATAGGCACAGATATATAGAACCTGCTCCGAAACGTTTTGAAGAGGGCGCGTTTGTAATAAGAGTAATAATTCTCATGAAAGGATGGCATGTCAAGAAGCCATCAGCGCCGGCAGGGGAGGAAATCCTACCCCGCCCCGGCTCTCTCCCGCCCCCGCCCCCCATAGCCTCGAAGCAGCAGGCGGGCGGTGGCAGTGGGGGAAAGCGTCTGCTGACTGATCCCGCTGCGGCTGTGCCCTCGCGTGAGTTATGAGATCATTTGCCAACCTGTGGAATCCATAAATCGTGGCTCCCTCTTGGCCCATTACACGGTGCTCCGATGGTGTCACGTTCGTTCGTTCGTTCGCGCCCATCCCTTGCCAGCTCCAGCAAATCACGGAGGCCAAAATTTTCAATTAAGGGAGAGAAATAATTGCAGGCAGGGCTCCAGGTTTCGAGACGGGATGGGGAAAGGGGGCAAAAATGCACCCCTCCCCGCTTCGCAAGCTGCAAAATGTCTCCGGAGGGGGCGTTCCAGAGGGTCGCTGTGGCTGATGTGCTAAAATCATCCAGGGGGAATCCTGAGGGATGGTGCCTTCGATAATGTTTATCATGTCAACTGCTGCTCAGAAGGCTTTGGTCCTGGGCTGCCCAGAGACAAACTGCACAAGAAAGTGCACACAAATGTCTCTTGCAGGTAGTGCTAGACTACAACTCCCATTGTCTCTGATTGCCCAGGCTAGCTGGGGCTGATGGGAGTTGGAGTCAAACAATATCTAGAGAGCCACTGGTTCCCCCACCTTTGCCTTAGAGACCTTTTGTATTGAGCATACATTGAAACATGGAATCATAGAGCTGGAAGGACCGCAGTCATCGTCTAGTCCAGTGTGTCTCAAACTTGGGTGGACTACATCTCCCATGATCCCTGTCCACTGGTCCTGCTAGCTAGAGATGATGGGAGTTGTAGTCCAACAGCAGTTGGAGACCTGAGTTTGAGAAAAACACTGGTTTAGCCAAACCCCATGCCAGTGCAGGAAATTGACTGCGGCCACATCCCTTAGAGGCAGCTGTGCAGCTTCTGTTTGAAAATGTCTGACTAATAATAATAATTTATTATTTATACCCCGCCCCATCTGGCTGGGTTTCCCCAGCCACTCTGGGCAGCTTCCAACAGAAAAATAAAACACAGTAATCTATTAAACATTAAAAGCCTCCCTGAACAGGGCTGCCTTCAGATGTCTTCTAAAAGTCTGGTAGTTGTTTTCCTCTTTGACATCTGTTGGGAGGGCGTTCCACAGGGCAGGCGCCACCACCGAGAAGGCCCTCTGCCTAGTTCCCTGCAACTTGGCTTCTCGCAACGAGGGAACTGCCAGAAGGCCCTCGGTGCTGGACCTCAGTGTCTGGGCAGAATGATGGGGGTGGAGACGCTCCTTCAGGTATACTGGACCGAGGCCATTTAGGGCTTTAAAGGTAAGCACCAACACTTTAAATCAGCGTTTCTCAACCGCTGTTCCGCGGCACACTAATGTGCCGCGAGACGCTGGCTGGTGTGCCGTGACGTGCGGCGACGAGAAGGGCGATTTGCAAAAGTGGCAAAAGTGGGAGGAGCAACATGTAAATATAACCTCTCTATGGTGGGCTAGTTTCTACACATGTCTCTCTATTCTCCATCCAGACAAGCAAGAGGCACCTTCTAGCCAGGCAAAAACTCTCAAGGAGGGCAGGAGGTGGGGCTACTGGGGTCTATTGCCCGGGGAGGATTCTGAAGGCCAGATAGAAGGACTTGGAGGGCCACATCTGAGTTCCCCACCCTTGATCTATATGAAAGGCCTTCAGAGATTTGATGATGGGTATCTTGTTAATCTGACCTGGTATATAATCCCATAGCGGGTCCAAATCTTTGTCTGCCTAGCCCAGCACTGTCTGCCTAGCCCAGCAAAGCTTTCTTTGGCTCCCATGGGGATAACTTTGCCGAGCTACATGTGAAAAGGATCTAGGAGTCCTGGTAGACCACAAACTAGACATGAGTCAACAGTGTGATGCAGCAGCTAAAAAAGCCAATGCAATTCTGGGCTGCATCAATAGGAGTGTAGCATCTAGATCAAGGGAAGTAATAGTACCACTGTATTCTGCTCTGGTCAGACCTCACCTGGAGTACTGTGTCCAGTTCTGGGCACCACAGTTCAAGAAGGATACTGACAAGCTGGAACGTGTCCAGAAGAGGGCAACCAAAATGGTCAAAGGCCTGGAAACGATGCCTTATGAGGAACGGCTTAGGGAGCTGGGTATGTTTAGCCTGAAGAATAAAAGGTTAAGGGGTGATATGATAGCCATGTTCAAATATATAAAAGGATGTCATATAGAGGAGGGTGAAAGGTTGTTTTCTGCTGCTCCAGAGAAACGGACACGGAGCAATGGATTCAAACTACAAGAAAGAAGATTCCACCTAAACATTAGGAAGAACTTCCTGACAGTAAGAGCTGTTCGACAGTGGAATTTGCTGCCAAGAAGTGTGGTGGAGTCTCCTTCTTTGGAGGTCTTTAAGCAGAGGCTTGACAGGCATATGTCAAGAATGCTTTGATGGTGTTTCCTGCTTGGCAGGGGGTTAGACTGGATGGCCCTCGTGGTCTCTTCCAACTCTATGATTCTATGATTCTATTCTATGATTCTAGGTTTCCCAGTCCCTGTCAGGCTTGAATTGGACAAAGCCGCTGCCTCCGAACTTCCCAGATGGATCCCTCACCCCTGCAGCTAAATCGCAGGCACCGCCTTCCTTTCCTCCTTGCCGCTGGCTGCCACCCCCCTTGCTTCCAAATGATAATTTATGACCCTCTGACCTGCTCCACCTTCTAAATCAAGCGGATCAATAGAGGAATCAGACAATCCTTTTAAGAAAGCGGCTCATCTGCTCATTTCCAGCTAATGATCCTTGGTCCTCATAGCGCCAATGTCTGGGCTCAGACTCAGAAGGGGGAGGGGGAAGAGAAGAAGATGGAGAGGGGGGCTCAATGCCATCGGAGCTCACTCCCCCCCCACCCTCAATTGCTGCAGAGATTTGCCACCCCTCTTGGAAAAGCAAGCATACCCTACAGGTTCTCACGGCTGTGGATGACTCTGCAAGCCTTATCTCCCTTGCCGACTGGAGGGTTCTCTTGCTCCAGAGTCCTCACCTCCTCATCAATCTCTCTGTTCCTCCCGATACCCCTGGTTCCTTCTTGCCTTGAACCATCTTCCCTCCCCACCCCTCCTCTCTCATCATCTTCTTGTCTACGCCTCCCACAGCTGGCAATGCCTCTGCAACATCTTTGCCTTGCCAACAGAGAAGGAGAGAGAGAGAGAGAGAGAGAGAGAGAGAGAGAGAGAGAGAGAGAGAGAGAGAGAGAGAGAGGGAGAGAGGAATAATGATATCTATCCAGGGTTTCATTTGTTCCTGCTCCCAGAGGACATGAAGTGTTGCATTTGCGCAATCTCCCAGCCCCTGCCAGCCAAGCTATGAGGATCCAGCCTTTGACTGGATCACATCTCCGATTTCTCTTAAGCTACAGCCCCCCAGATTTCTGATACTTAGGGGGAGGGTCACCTCACGTCTGGGCTACAGCAATGCACTCTGCACGGGGCTCTCTTGAAGACAATCCAGAAACACTGATAACTGATTGACACCAGGAGCAAGGGGTTGGACTAGATGACCCTTGGGGGTCCTTCCAACTCTACAATTCCATGATACTAGGGGGAGCCAATTTGGCAATGCCCATATGTTGCTGGACTACAACGCTCATCTTCCCCACCACTAGTCATGGTGGCTGGGACCAGGGTTAGTTGTAGACGCACCCAGCAACACTGGAGGGCACAACATTTGCTAACCCTGGTCCATATTATGCCACCTTCGCATATTAAGTGGTGCCAATGTGTTTCTGGGCTCGATGCAAACTCTTGGTTTTAGACACTAAATTCAAATATCTCAAGGGGTGCCACATGGAAGAGGGAGCAAGCTTGTTTTCTCCTGCTCCAGAGGGCAGGACGTGAACCAATGGCTTCAAGTTACCAGAAAGGAAATTCCGACTAAATATCAGGAAGAAATTTTGGACGGCAAGAGCTGTTTGACAATAGAACGGATTCCCTTGGGAGGTTGTGGGCTCTCCTTCCTTGGAGGTTTTCAAGCAGTGATTGGATGGCCATCTGCCATGGATGCTCTAGCTGAGATTCCTGCATTGCAGGGGGTTGGATTAGATGACCCCCGGGGTCCCTTCCAACTCTACAATTCTGTGATTCTAAATGTCAAGGCACCAGCCTGCCATCTTGGCTGTGAGTCCTAGAAGACCTTCTCTGTGCCTTGCTGGCCTTTTCCCACCTGGCCTGGGACAGTGGGGCCCGGACTGACTCCAGCTTCAAAAGCTGAGGCAGCTGAACAGACCTTGGGCTGGAGTTTTGTTTAGTGGGCTGGGCTCTCTTCATGGGTTCCAACTGAGCGCCAAAGAGCGGTTTTCCTCAGGGGAAAGCAGGGGCACGAGAGGAAGCGTGGATGAGCCCTGAGAGAAATCAAAATCGTCAGGTTTCCCTTTTGCTAAACCTGAGTACACCTTTCTCCCCTTGTGATTCTGCTGCTCATATTTTGAGCATGGGGGTGGGAAATCAATGCCGCCCCAAGAAGCAGCGAGCAGTGGACACATCCAACATGGTGGGTCATGTTTCAAAATTGTGCATAAACACAATTTGAGAATCACGGACGTATGAAGCTGGCGGCTATTGGTTGTGTTTGGACGTGGTGCTAAGCCAGGGGCCACAGTTTTCCCCCCAGAAGTTGTGTTTGTTTCCAGGTGATACAGGAAGGCACAACTCTCCAATCTTGTTCCACATACAGTCGTACCTTGGTTCTCGAACAGAATGTGTGCCAGGAGTCTATTCGACTCCTATAGCCGTTCGAAAACCAAGGCATGGCTTCCGAATGGCCACAGAAGCATCCTGCAGCCAATCGGAAACCACGCTGGACGTTTGGCTTCCGAAAATTGTTCGAAAACCGGAACAGTCACTTCTGGGTTTCGATTGTTTGGGAGCCGATTTGTTTGAGATCCAAGGTACGACTGTACATTGAGATACAGCCCCTCACTCCCCACACACCTACAATGCATCTCAACTTCCCCTTCTCTAAGAATGTACCAGACTGCATTTGCTGGTTCCCACCAGAGCCAAGAGCGCAATGCATCCTGCAATCTGGTCCCACAATCCAACATCCCCTTTGCACCTAAAATAGGTAACAGAACTGCCATCATCACGGCCAGGCTTTGATTTCAGCTTGGACTTGTTTGCTACAGCCGCTACTACCCATCCCAAAACATGAATCCTATAGTCATATGTCAGTTTAAGTACACTTCGGTTTGAGTACTCTCAGTTTAAGTACTCCGTGGACCCGTCTGGAACGGATTAATCCACTTTCCATTACTTTCAATGGGAAAGTTCGCTTCATGTTAAGTACAGACTTCTGGAACCAATTGTGTACTTAAACCGAGGTACCACTGTAATCAGGGTTATGTGCTGGCCTGCCTATTTTTAAAGGTCCTCTACCAACAAGGAAGGAAAGGAGCTAGAAAACCAGAGACAATTCCCAGCAACACAACACCTGAAGAAGTGTGCATGCACACGAAAGCTCATACCAAAATTAAAACTTAATTGGTCTTTAAGGTGCTACTGAAGGAATTTTTTTATCACGAATAAAAAGGTAGGCTCGGGGGATGCAAACCAAAGGCCCATCGACTCCAATGACCTGCTTCTCCTACACTACAGTGACCAGCTAGATGTCCCCCCTCTGGGCAGCTCACAGGCAAGAAGCACAACGCTGATGGCCTTCCTCTGTTGATACTTCCTAGCATCCGTGCTCAAAGGTATACTGCCTCTGGAGATGGAGGATCTATTTATTCTATTTAGCTGTCATGGTTAATATTTATTTGTTTCGAGTATTTGTATGCCAGAAACAGCTGGGCAGTCTCCCAGTCCGGCTTACATGCAATTGGTTAAAACAAGACTGTCCCTATCAGCAGGCTGACAATCTAAAACACGCAATACAAAAGGAAAAGGAGATGCGAGGAAAGAGGTGGAGAAGCAAACTCAATTTTTTGACGTTAAATATTCATTTTTTAATAATATGTCTATAGGTAGACCTATCCTCTGTGAAGAATTTGTCAAACCCTTTAAAAAAAGGTAATTTTTTAAAAGGTAATTTTCTGTGTATGCATATGAGGTTCTCTACACATGCTCAGCAACACAGACCAGATGAGACGGACACACACACAGTAGATGGCAAGCTCCAGTGTGCAGAGAAAATATCAGTTCCCGTTTTACCACACTTTCTGGGTGAACTGGGTCCTGTTCTGACAGCTCTCATTTAGCCCAGCACCCTGTCCTCACAGTGGCCAACCAGATGCCTATGGAAAACCTGTGTTATGTACTGCTGCTGATTGGTCCGCAGGAGCCACCCAATCCAGCTCCAGGTGGAAGTGAATCAGCAACCTGATTGGTCTGCAGGAGCAGCCAATCAGGCTGCTGGCAGAAGTCAACCCGCAACCTGATTGGCCAACCAGGAGCAGCCCTGAAGTAGCCAATCATGCAAGGCCCATTGTGTAGATAATGTATATAAGCAGACGTTTTGGGGAAAGAGCCATTCTTCTCTTCGTCTCCTTTGCGACTACAAGCTGAATAAAGAGCATGAAATTCACTCTCGACTCCGAGTATATTTCAGCCTGCAAGCAGGATCCGAGCACAAGAGCGCTCTCACTTCCTGTGGCTAGTAGGAATTGTCAGCCCTCTCCTGCACGGATTTGTCTACTCCTCTTTAAAAGCCACCCAAAGTTGGTGGCCGTCCCTGCCTCCTGTGATGTTCTCCCCTCCTGTGCTTCCCAGGAACTAGCAGGCCCAAAGGGTATTGAAAGCAGGCTAGCACAGACGCCATCCTGACTATCAGCAGCAGCACAAATCACACAGAAGGGGGGAAAGGGTGCTTTGCGGGCCTCTCTATGCTCCAGCCCTGCATGAACTCATTCCTCCTGCCCCCTGCACCCCTTCTCACTGTTAGCAAACAGGCCTACTATTCACCTCCTGGTGATAGGGCAAAGAGCATTGGCGACGAGGCATGGAGGAATGGGCAGAAGACAACTGGGGAACAGGACGTCGGGCAAGACAGACCTTTGGTGAGATCCCTCAGGCTTTTCCTTACGTTCTTAGACTTCGGAGGACCGGAAGCATCTCTAGGCTGACAACTGGCAACCTTAAACTGAGCAACCCAGAGAGGCTCACGGGAGGACGGAGGGCAGACGAGGAAGGCTACAGGCACAGAGATCTATAAACGGACACCACTGCTTTCACAGCAAAGAATATTGGCATTCCATAGTTCCACACAGACCAAATTATGGTGCTTGTGTGGGTAGGGGGGGGGCACTTTTCTCCTGGGACCCCCCCCCAAAAAAAATACCTCTTTGTCATTATATTGAAAGGTTACAGGAACAGCTGCACTTGTCAGCTAAAACAGTATGTTACATGCAGGGGGTGAGCTGATAATTTGGGTATACTCATGTCAGTCACACTAGAACACTGGGATGGAGATATCATATGTGTGTGTGTGTGTGTGTGTGTGTGTGTGTGTGTGTGTGTCTGTTTGTATAATATATATTTTACACGCACTATATATAAATACCATACTATATATGCACAAACATATACTTTCTATAGGGACCCAGGTGGCACTGTGGGTTAAACCACTGAGCCTAGGGCTTGCTGATCAGAAGGTCAGCGGTTCGAATCCCTGTGACGGGGTGAGCTCCCGTTGCTTGGTCCTAGCTCCTGCCAACCTAGCAGTTCGAAAGCACATCAAAATGCAAGTAGATAAATAGGAACCGCTACAGCGGGAAGGTAAACGGCGTTTCCATGTGCTGCTCTGGTTTGCCAGAAGCGGCTTTGTCATGCTGCCCACATGACCTGGAAGCTATACGCCGGCTCCCTCGGCCAATAATGCGAGATGAGCGCGCAACCCCAGAGTCGGTCACGACTGGACCTAATGGTCACGGGTCCCTTTACCTTTACCTATACTTTCTATACATACATGCACACACGCACACACAATATATTTAGGGGCAGATATTCCCCATCGTGCATACACACACACATTTTTGTTTCACTTAACAAAACTGATATGCTGCTTGTAATGTACATCCAGAACCTCTAAGCAGTCTTTTAAAATCAAAACAAGCATTCAGATTGTCAATAAAATACCAAGTTAAAAACTGGTCTTTTAATAAAGAAAATACCAGTAGAATAAACTAAAATACGTATTTGGATAGAGTTCCGGTACAATAACGTTTTTAGCAGCCCCTGAAAAGTAACACACACACACACACACACACACACACACACACACACACACGTATTGAATACCTGCGACCCTTCAGATGTGGTGGACTCCATCTCCCATTATCTCTGACCATTGGCCAGACTTGCTGTGGTTGCTGGGAAATGTAGTCCAACATCAAATGAAGTGCCACAGGTTCCCCATCATCCATCCATCCCAGATAGATAGATAGATAGATAGATATATGATTGATAGATACTGTAGATTAGATAGATAGAGAGCTAGCTAACAAGAGATATAAATGCAGAAACAAATACCATGCACTGCCAGGGTTTTTAAGTGCCTCCCATGCATTATATTTACTGGAATATGCTATCCAGAAACCGTTTAGCCATCCAACACTTGCAAAACGCACTTTATTAATCTAATAATGGGGTCAGAGGTAGCCCATTTAAGTCACAATTTTTAACACAGCAAGGTGAGTTGGTCCCCCATTCTGAGATGGAACTGACCCTAGCAAGGGAGCTGAGCCCCAGAGAACAACAGTGTGAGCAATGCACACTAGCAAGATTTTAACAGGGTATCTCCCAAAGGCTCCCATCAGGACAGTGATTATTCAGGGACAGGGACCAGAAACAGGGCAGGCAGTTGGAGCGCAAGGTGAGTTGAAAGCTGCCTGTGTAATGAGGAAATGGAGTGGTACGGCTTCTGCTGGCACAGCCAGGACGATAACTATTCAGGGGCTGGGATGAGAAACCAGGTGGAGGGTCCATGTGCACGTTGAGTTAAAAGCTCCTTGTTTTTTTTAAAACAGCAAGAGGATGGTGATGTTGTTGCTGTTTCCAAACTTCGCCCACATCCTGAGCATTGGGGAAAGGGGTCCTCTCTGGAAATGCTGGCCCTACTAATAACCACACAGTTGGGCTGACGTTTCCCAGGCAGCTCTGGCTGCCAAAACCCAGCGGCGCTCTGAAAGGCTGGCCTGCAAGAAGTTCAAGTATGCCGTAAAGCAGAAGCCCAGCCTCCCTCTCTCGACCTCTTTTTTCCCTGGCGCAGAGAACTCCAAAGGCCCCTGTCTGACAACCGAGGATTGATGGATTGCCTGCCGCGGGAAAAAACCCTCCCCCTCTTCCTTGCCCTCGCTCATTTCCCTTTGGTGTGCAGCAGAAAGAGATAGATAGCGCCTGTGTCTGTGTCTCTCTCTCCCTCTCCTCGTCCTGCTTGCTTCTGGAAGAGGCCGAGCCAGATGGAAAGCAAAATAAATCGGAGGCAGGAGGATTTTAATGATGATCATTTACAGGGGAATTGGAGGGGTTCCCCCCCCTCCTAGAATAGAGGGGAAAGGCTGGCCATCACTCCCTGACAGGGGAGGGAGACTAGCTAAGTGGCAGAGACCAGCTCTGCATGCAGAAAGCTCTCCTGTGATGTGATAGCCGTCAAGAGGGCTGCCACATGGAAGATGGAGCAAGCTTGTTTTCAGCGGCTCTGCAGGGCAGGGCCCAAACCAGTAGATTCAAATGGCAAAAAAGGGGGAGATTCATCGGAAGTTTTCAAGTGGAGGTTGAGTGGGCCACCTGACGGGAATTCTTTAGCTGTCATTCCAGCATTGCAGGGGGTTGGACTAGATGACCCTTGGGGGTCTCTCCCAACTCTGCAGTTCTATGTTCAGCCAGCGGCACCTCAGTTAAAAGGATTTCAGGTAGGATAAGAGGGCTGGGAAAGACACCTCACCGCCTAAGCCAGGCATCCCCAAACTTCGGCCCTCCAGATGTTTTGGACTACAATTCCCATCTTCCCCAACCACTGGTCCTGCTAGCTAAGGATCATGGGAGTTGTAGGTCAAAACATCTGGAGGGCCGCAGATTGGGGATGCCTGGCCTAAGCCCTGGAGGCCGCGGTTGGCTATGGCCCCCTCAAACAGCTACAATTCCCAGAGTTCCCTGGGGAGCGACTGTTACGCCACTATGGGAACCGCAGCTCTGTGATGAGGGGAGTCGGGGTCTCCAAGAAACTCTCAGCACCCTTAGCAAACTACACTTCCCAGGATTCTTTGGGGTGGGAAATAGGACTGTTTAAAGTGGCATGTTACTGCTTTAAAATTATACCTTGTAGCGTCACCATTTTGGGTGCTGTGATCTTGTTCCCCCTGCCCCCCTAAAAGTGTTTCTTTTGAGCTCCATGGTCTTGGATGGGAAGACGCATGTCCAGGTTTTGGGACCCAACATGTTGGAAGTATGTTTTAAATGCCTAGTGCAGATGGGGGCCTTATACCAAGCCTATGTTGTCCACACGGACTGGCAGAGGCTCTCCAGGACAAGCGACATTCTCAGTCCTAACTGGCCAAACCAGGGATCGAATCTGTCGCCTTCTGGGTGCACTCAGCTACAGCTCTTCCTAAAGGGAGGCTTTGTGGCTATTAGATTTTAAGTGACAATGGTTCCGATATTTCGAAAAGGCACCTGCCTGTAAATTCAATCAATGGATTGCTTTGGAGGCTGACGGTACAGGGCTATTTCATAGGGGTGACTTTTCCTGGGAGGGGTGGGGAGGACAGGTTACTGGGAAGGAAGGCAAGGAGACCCCCTTGAGCAGGTCTTTCCCCCCATGATGTGGCCTCCTTCCTCAAAACAGCTGGCTTGGAGCAAGCCCCTTGTCCCCCTACAGAATGGCCAGCTCTGCCGATAGGCTCTGCATGGATCAGGTCCTGCCACATCCTGGGATCTCCGGATGAAAGGCGCCAAGCCCCATTCTTATGCAGTGCAGCGGAGCCTGAAATTAAACCCCTCTCTACCACTGTAGGTTCTCCTGATGCCTTGTAATGGTTTGGGGGCGGGAGAATCAATCACATGCAGCCTGTACCTTCATTGTCATTGTCAGTACACATTCCTCTAAAGGGGCGGTAAAAGGCTCGGATCACAGGCTAGTCCTTTCCTTTCCTTTTTTTCTTTCTTAGCCGGATCAGAGCCAACACTTGGCCAGGGGCACCATCTCCTAGGGGCCGAGCCCTTTCGCCCGCCCCCCCATATTTTGGGGGAGGGTTCCCCCAATGTTCAAAAGCGGCAGAGGAGGCTGAGTGCAGAGACAAGTTAGAATCATAGAGTTGGAAGAGGCCACAAGGGCCATCCAGTCCAACCCCCTGCCAAGCAGGAAACACCATCAAAGCATTCCTGACATATGGCCGTCAAGCCTCCGCTTAAAGACCTCCAAAGAAGGAGACTCCACCACATGCCTTGGCAGCAAATTCCATTGCTGAACAGCTCTTACTGTCAGGAAGTTCTTCCTAATGTTTAGGTGGAATCTTCTTTCTTGTGGTTTGAATCCATTGCTCCGTGTCTGCTTCTCCGGAGCAGCAGAAAACAACCTTTCTCCCTCCTCTATATTACATCCTTTTATATATTTGAACATGGCTATCATATCACCCCTTAACCTTCTCTTCTCCAGGCTAAACATACCCAGCTCCCTAAGCCGTTCCTCATAAGGCATCGTTTCCAGGCCTTTGACCATTTTGGTTGCCCTCTTCTGGACACGTTCCAACTTGTCAGTATCCTTCTTGAACTGTGCTGCCCAGAACTGGACACAGTACTCCAGGTGAGGTCTGACCAGAGCAGAAGACAGTGGCACTATTACTTCCCATGATCTAGATGCTATACTCCTATTGATGCAGCCCAGAATTGCATTGGCTTTTTTAGCTGCTGCATCACACTGTTGACTCATGTCAAGTTTGTGGTCTACCAAGACTCCTAGATCCTTTTCACATGCACTGCTCTCAAGGCAGGTGTCCCCCATACAAGAGTGTATTGACTTCAGTGGCCGGCTCCATCCCGTTCTGCTGCGAAGGGGAAGGAGAGGGAAAGTAGCCCCTGGTTGGTGGTTGTGGCCAGTGGAGGAGGAATCCCTGCCCATAAGCTGGTGCCTCTGTACCCTGCGTCTTATGGGCCCAGTACAGAGTCACGGCTCATTGCTGGTATCTCTCCCCTCCTCTCCAGGGTTAGAAACTCAGGTATATAAGCTGGGCGCCAAATGGCACCTGGGTTACGGAAGGTCACCACAACGGAATGATTGTTCCTTCCAACAGATTCCATGACGCTACGTTCTCAACTACATTGCTTGCCTGCAGGTTGCTGTTACAACAGCATGCCCGTCCCAGTATGCAAGAAGGAGGAACACAGACAAGGAAAATGGAAATGGTATTAACTATGGACTAAGGACCCAGGTGGCGCTGTGGGTTAAACCACAGAGTCTAGGGCTTGCTGATCAGAAGGTCGGCGGTTCGAATCCCTGCAACGGGGTGAGCTCCCGTTGTTTGATCCCCGCTCCTGCCCACCTAGCAGTTCGAAAGCACATCAAAGTGCAAGTAGATAAATAGGGACCGCTCCGGCGGGAAGGTAAACGGCATTTCCGTGCGCTGCTCTGGTTCGCCAGAAGCGGCTTTGTCATGCTGGCCACGTGACCCGGAAGCTGTCTGCGGACAAATGCCGGCTCCCTCGGCCTATAGAGCGAGATGAGCGCCGCAACTGGACCTGATGATCAGGGGCCCCTTTACCTTTACGGACTAAGGAAGAGGTTTTAAGACGCCTGGAAATATCCATGAAGTTGCAATAGGACCCGCGCTAGTAGCAAAACGCACCTGGCTAGTTTCGAACAATTCTCCTCTCAGCCGCCTACCCTTCACCTGGCATTCCAAGTGTCTAGATTCAACCTTTATTTCATAGGATCACAGAGTTGGAAAGGACCCTGATAATCATCTCGTCCAACCCCCTGCAATGCAGGAATATGCAGCTGTCCCATACGGGGATCAAACCTGCAACCTTGGTGTTGTCAGCACAACGCTCTAGCCAACTGAGCTATCTTGCAGTGTTCCCACAAGCTCCATGAAAGGAATTGTCCTATTCAGGGTAATTAATTAAATTAAATCAGCTGTGACCATTAACTTCAATGGTACTGCTCTGAGAAGGTGTTAGCAGAGGATGGCAACCCCTTATTATAAACTGCTTTCAAATGTTTTATTATAATATTAAGTGGTCAATAGCCTGACCAAATCAATAAATAATGCAGCTTGACTCACTTGCATGAGTGATCTCACCAAAGGATTCTGGGGCAGTCCCTCGCTTTTTGCATCTAACCCCCCCTGCCCCTTCTTATTTAAGGGGACTGATGGATGGTGCCTTATCCAAATTAATCCTCAAAGTCCTGCAAAGTCCTCTGCCTCATAGGATGGCTAAGGGTCTTCTTGGCCAAGTTTTAATTACAGCAGGCGAGGGGATGGGAGGGGAGGGACAGGGAGACGGTCTCAACTTGGAAAGGTCACAGCTAGAGCTCTGCATTAAAACGACACAATTGCTCAGACCCAGGAAAACCCATTTCTGCAATTTGTAGAAAGGATGCAAACACGATACATTTCCATTGTTGCTTATTTCACATAGTTCATTCCAGTTTTGCCCCTCACAAAAAAGGGGGAACGGTGCTGGAGTTGCTCTTGTCAACAAATCTTTTCCAGGCCTTACTCGAGGTTTCAAAGTTTCAGCTGGTTTTGTCCACGTATCGTCCCAGCCATCCATGTGGGCTAGAAACTTGTGCTTTAAAAAAGGAGGAGGAGGAGGAGGAGGAGGGCTGTGGTTATCAAGAAGGTAGATGATCTCTGTACCCAGGACCATCATTGCTTTTTCTTTGCACTGACATAATCTCAGCATCCACACAACCCTGCTGGACAAGCAAAATCTGACCAGCCACCCTGCATTGCCACAAGAAGACGGAGTGGAAGAAAGAAGTTCTCAGAAGCTGTCTTCTCCTTTACAAACCTGTTGTTGATTAACAGTGGCCTCGGAGGTCCTGCTCTCTCCACCGATCATACAAGAGACGGGGCCTTTTCAGTGGTGGCACCATAAGCATGGAACTTCCTCCGGATGCAAATAGGAACACAGGGAGCTGCTTTACACCAAAGTCAGCAGCACATCTAGCTCAATACTGTCTTCACTAACTGGCCACGGGTCCTGAATGAAGAGTTGCTTTTAAAGAAGCTGCCTTTTACCACAGCAGTCCATCTAGCTCAGTGCCGTCTACTCTGACTGGCAGCAGCTCTCCAAACTGTCAAGCAAGGGCCTTCCCTATCCTGTACCTGGAGATGCTGACAGGGGTGCAATCTGAGGCCCTCCACATGCATACCCTACAAGTATCACGAAAAAACTGAGACATCCCTTTTTTATTGCGAGAGAACAGCGGCCATTTGGGCTGCTGCGATTTCGCAAAATTTCGTGAAACAATTCCCCCCTCAGAAAACATTGGGGGGCACAATCTCACGTGCCACTCCAAAATGCACGTTTTGGGGCGCTGTGCCCCCCCAAAATAGGGTTTATGGGGGAAAGCGCAGCGTGAAATCGTGCAAGATCACAGCAACTAAAATGGCCACTGTGCCATCGCGATAAAAAAACCAGGAAGATGGCGTCTGGGAAGATGGCGTCCCGGATTTTGGTTTCAAAGCGTTGAGTTGTATGCTGCATGCAGACTGGACCTCTGAGCCACTTCTTAATTTTCCTGGCTTCTTCAGATCTCTTGGGGGACACGCACCAAGTTCAAGAAACACCCCTCTCTTCCGAAACGTAACCCTGGGGAGGGTGCTGAATCTCGAAGAATGAGAGCTCTAGCAACTCACTCTAATGAGTACAACACAGTGTTAACAAGGCCTTCTTACAAAGGCAAAAATAGAGTACAGGGCTCCGAAAATAGGGACTGTTGCTGGTAAACAGTGAGGAATCGGAGCGTCTGTTCTCGTTCTCCGGCTACCCTGCAATCCGCCAGAGCCCAGGGTGCCTCAACAACTGCCTTCTCCCGTATAAAATCATTGGGCCACAGAAGTGGAAGGGACCTCGAAGGCCATCGACTCCAATCCCTGAGGTTCTGCAAGGTAAAATGAGACTGCGCTACAGCACCCCTCGCTGCCCGTCTTCTGCTACCCTCCATAGTCTTCTCCATAATCTTCTCTTCCCCAGGCTAAGCACACCCAGCTCTTACAACCATCCCTTGTAGGATTTGGTTTACAGAATGTTCCTCCTCCGGACGGTGCTCCAGTTTGCCAGCGTCCTTCTAAAAATGTAGCGCCCTGAACTAGGCACAGCACTCCAGTTGTGGTCGGAACAGCACAGAGCAGAGTGCAGCTACCACTTTGTTTCTGAGCACAATTCAAAGTGTTGGTGCTGACCTTTAAAGCCCTAAACGGCCTTGGTCCAGTATACAGTACTTGTGTACAATATTGATATACCGGTATCATCCAGCCCTACCTGTGAATGTAATGTATCAATAGTACCGGTACCTGAAGGAGCGTCTCCACCCCCATCACTCAGCCCGGACACGGAGGTCCAGCTCCGAGGGCCTTCTGGCGGTTCCCTCGCTGCGAGAAGTGAGGTTACAGGGAACCAGGCAGAGGGCCTTCTTGGTGGTGGCACCAGCCCTGTGGAACACCCTCACATAAGATGTCAAGAAGATAAAGAACTATACAACTTTTAGAAGACATCTGAAGGCAGCCCTGTACAGGGAAGCTTTTAATGTGGCTAGGGAAACCCAGCCAGATGGGCGGAGTATAAATAAGTAGTAGTAGTAGTAGTTACACTCCCGTTAATGCAAGTCCAGAGTGCGTTGGCTTTTTTAACTGCTACATCACACCACTGGCTCATGTTTACTGGCATTACCTGCTTCAACATTTTCCAGAGTCCTTCTCTGATCTCCCCTGCTGTCTGGGTTACAGCTAACGGTTGCCTGGGAACAGGCCACCCAAGCTGTTTTTTAAAGGTGATTCTTTTCCAGAGCACCTTTTGAGGCCTCTTGTTATGTCCGAGGTTGGGGGGGCGGGGGGGGGGCTGGAGGCTGCTTATGTCGTTCCTGGGTTGTTGTTTCCACTGCCTGGCTATTTATTGTGTATCTCCTTGTTTTTGTCCTTTCCCGGCTGCCTGGTTCCGATGCTATCTGTTTGGTTACGTTTTTCATCTGTGTTTCCTTCTGAATTTCAATTATTGTTTTGTTGTGGGCTGCCTCCGCTAGGCCCGCATGCCGAAAAGGCAGGGTACAAACGTTTTCAATAAGACATTTCAGAGAATTGTGAACCCACTGGATGCTGGGATTCTTCTCTGCCTTATTGGAAAAAGAGGGGTTGGTAATTGCCCCGGGAATTGCCCCGTCTCTTCTCAGGGAATAGATACGGCAGCTATCTGGTCACACAAGGGCCTTTCCAGATGTCCCCACCCCAAAATAACAACCAGGTTTTAGTCTTAATGCTAAAGCGGGCTCCCCCAACTTGGATGTTGTGACCCCAGAATCCAGCAGCAATCCAGACATGGAGTGGGGGGGGGGGGGTACAGAGTTACCACCTAAGGAGCAGGGACAAGGAGCAGGGACAGATTCAGGACTCTGCACCTGCTGCTGAGGACTGGAGAGACCACTGAGACTAACGGACAGGAGACCCCAAAGAAATCTCCTGTACAGCCAGACCCAGGACCCTCACAGGCACCTTCTGTAATGATGTAGATAGCTTCCTCACGAGTAAGCAGCTCCAAACCCTGTGCTTGGTTTTTACAGGGTTTTCTTATATACATATGTACAAGACAGAGCATCAAAAAGCATGACCGTCCTAATCCAATTCAGAATCCGGAAGCGCCTCCTTTTGTGATTTCCGCCAGCATAACCCCCAGGGTACCCTGAACCTCCTCCGTTGGTCCCTCCTCTTTCCCCCCCTCCTCTGTTGGGGTGAGGGTGCTGGTGGCGCACCCTCTCCGCTAGAGCTGCTCAGTTGAGGGACCGGCGCTGTGGCTCTTGGAGCCTCCTCCTCTTGAGTGCTTGGGTCCACCCTCTGCAACTCTCCCTCTGGGGCTCCCATCTCCCCAACATCCCTAAGGGTTTGCATCTCCTCCTGAGCCCCGGTCCCACCTTCCAGAGGAAGCTGCCAGCCCCCCCCCCCCCCGAGGAACCAAATGCCTCCTGCAGGATCTCACCGATCCAGCAGAACTGGGTGTGTATCAAAAGAGAGGCTATGAAGTGGAGGACTGAGAGGCCAGAGGGGGCTTCTTACATTGTTAAGGCAAAGCAAGCAATTTCTGGTCTGCATATGCAGAGCACACTTGTTGTTGTTGTTGTTTCTTGCCTGCCTGCATCATTTCATAATGTGTCTGAGATATATCCCTAGTGCCAAAAGGACACTAAGGGCACTAAGACTACCTGAAAGATCGTAACTCCCTACACAAACCTGCCCATATGGAAGGCACCAGGCGCATAGCTGCCAAGTTTCCCCTTTTCTCGCGAGGAAGCCTATTCAGCATAAGGGAAAATCCCTTAAAAAAAGGGATAACTTGGCAGCTATGACCAGGCGAGCCTCCCTGGGGGCAGCATTCCACAAACGGGGAGCCACTGCACAGAAGTCCCCGTCCTTGTGTTGCCGCCCTCCAGACTTCACGGGGAGGAGGCCCATGAAGAAGGGCCTCAGGTGATGAACACAGAGTCTGGGTCGGTTTATATGGGTAGAGGTGGTCCTTCAGGTACTGCCATTTAAGGCCTTTTCTAAGTCTCATCAACATGAGAGGCATGCTTGGTGGTGACAGCTTTTTTTTGGCTGCCCCCAGAAGGTGGGATTCCCTCCCAAGAGATGCTAGACCAGTTCCCTCTCTGCGATCCTTCCACCAGCCACCTAAGACTCTCCCGTTCAGATATGCCTTTGGAAACTAAGGTGCAGACTCGCTGTCCTGCTGTCAGGGCAAACTGGGTTTTAAATGTGCTCTGATGCCTTTGAATTATGGTTTGTTCACTAGCCTGTTTCCGTTAGCTTGCATTTTTAAATTTTAAACCAGCTGCCTTGAATCCCAGTTTGGGAGAGAGCCGGGATAGATGTGCGTTAAATAACAGCAATAGAGATAGCACTGTTTAAACCCTCATACCTTTTGAATCTTGCACACTGACCACTGGCCTGCTCCGCCCCAGACAGAAAGCCACAGCCGTCAGTGAACGCAGATCCCACGAGGGTTACGCTCTTCAATTAGGGTCCTCATTATAAGACTAGAAAACTCCACTCTGTCGTCTGTGCACATAACACAGAAATCTTCCCCCCTCCCTCTTCCCCCTTTAAAAAGAAGAAAAGGAGGAAGGGGGAGGGAAGAGGAGCTAAGACGCATCTTTAATGCAAGAGACGGGTCTGCTGAGATTCGGTCTTATTTTGACTTTCATCTCGAAAAGCTGCCTTGGGAATCCATTAAGCCCAATTTAAATTGACTCTCCGCCCCCACAGTCCTCTCCCCGCCTCCCCTGCCGTTCTGGACTTATGCTTCCCTAAGAAACAACAACAAACAACGTCATTAAAATAAATAAACGGGGAGAGCGGGTTGGGGGGGGAACCCTCCCCGAGCAGCTTTTTACTCATCAGGTATTGGGGGTCAAATGGACCCCAAGTTCAGGGCAGTTTGAGGAAACAGCAACATGGGAGGCCCATTTGATGATTCCGGTTTAGCTACAAGGGTGGAATCGGGAGCCTGTAATGCTCAACAGCCTCGCAGAGCTATGGATGACGAACACCATCAACATATGCAGTTACAATACGTCAGGGAATGGCTGTAGCTCAGTGGTAGAGCATGTTTCTTGCATGCGGAAGGTCACAGGTTCGATCCTCTAGCTGCTCTAGGTAGGGCTACAAAAAGGTTTTCTTCTTTTTTTGCCAAAGCCATTGTAGCAGCCATAGCAAACCGAATGCGCTCCTTGGGTTCAGATCCCCCACTCCGTGAAACTCCGTTGGGTAGCCTTGGGCCTGTCTGTTTCTTGCTCTTTCAGCCTAACCTACCTCACAGGGTCGTTGTGAAGCTAAACATGGACTGACCCAGTATGTAAGTACATTAACCATGAGCTTCCTGAAGTAAGAGATATCAGCAAGATTTTTAAACCTATCTAACTGTATAATATTAAATATTGTGACATCCTGTTTTGTGGCTTGGCAGGGATTTAGCAAGAGATAGATTTGCATCTTTTCGGCCCCTGGTCTAAAGTCAGAGGCTGTTTTGGGTTTAAGTG
Source organism: Zootoca vivipara (assembly GCF_965207765.1). Taxonomy (NCBI): domain Eukaryota; kingdom Metazoa; phylum Chordata; class Lepidosauria; order Squamata; family Lacertidae; genus Zootoca; species Zootoca vivipara. Next base: position 48,077,485 of record NC_142596.1, read on the forward strand.
TATGAGAAAGGGTAGGTTCAATTTTAAGGTCCAAAGGCCAGTATATCCACAATTAAATTGCAAAAGACGAAAACAAACCCACCCCTCAAACAAACCAAAAACAAACAGAGCGTTTGTGGACTTTACTTTTTCCATGCCTTGCAGCACTCAGAAATTATATACTCCCTGAAGAATAACCACATGCAATCTGAAACACAAGAGCAGGAGGCAGCTATTAACCTTGATAGCAAGAGATAGAACTGCCATGTTCAGAGGCAGTCTATCTCTGAACCCCAGGGACTGGGGTCAAAACAACCAAGAAAGGCCACTTGTGAGTTCCCTGCCTTGTGGGCTTCCTGGAGGCATCTCTCTGACTGCTATTAAAAAGAGGCTGTTGTTGGGCTAAACCTAGAGCAAAGAGCCTCTTCCCCCCCACCTAACTGCACACAGCCGGCCTACAAACAGCAGTCTGTCCACTACGCCAAACACTGCAGCTTTGCCTTCCTCTCCTCATTTTGAAACCTGCCCACCTGCCTCCTTTGTCACAAACCCACCATTGCGACGATTTGTGCATGCCACAAAGTTTCGCCCCACACCTTATCCGTGCTGCCTCTCTGAACGGTGCGTTTTCTATGCCTTTCCATAGATGGATTTACATTTGTGCTTTCTTTGTTTTTGTTTTTCAAAAGGTTCAATATTTGCACGGCGAATTCCAAGCGCACTGATGTGCCCATCTGCACACACAGTGACACAGGTGCAACGAACCTATCTGCTCCCATCCGGGTCGCCTCGCTTTGTTGGTTTTAATGGGGTTGCTCTGGAGTCGAGGCTTTTTGTGGATCTCGGCCACCACACCTGCGCCAAACGCACACAATTGCCTGCTCTGAGTAGCTCTTCAATGGCAGGGGGTGGAGGACGGCATCCTGCTGCTAAGTCATAGGCTGGCTGGCAGTTTGGCTGTAGCCGATTCCCAGCTCTCCTTCTGCAACAATACTTCAACACTCTGCATACATTCCCAGTTTCTTCCTTTTCATTTTCTGCAACAGCAACAGCAGCAGAAAAAGAAAAAGGACGGGAAGATCACAGAGGCTCTTTTGTAGGTTGGCGACGCTTCCTTGAGGCTCTGGAGAGCCCATTTATTTATTAAATAATAATAATCGTGTCAGTGGGCGGTTTGTGTCGGGAGGGGGCAAGACATTTGTCATGGGAAAAAGAGAACCCCAGGGAGACCTCTAGAAAATCTCTCTCTCTCTCTCTCTCTCTCTCTCTCAGCATGCCCCCCCCCCGGCCCTGGGGGGATTTCCAAATGAACCATCACAGCTGTACAGTACAAATGCTAGCTACAATTTATGGTCTTCCTAGCTCAGAGGACTCAGAGGAGAGACCGATTCTCTGGGAAAAGGAACCAATGGGGAAACACATCGATCAAAGCCGCGCATGGAAACACTGGCGAGAGATAATGGGATGCTGGGTCTCCATCCGACAACTTTACCGAGACCTACGAAGGCATCATCCAAAATAACCTTCAATCTCAGCCTTGCCACCAATTTAGCATTCTTTGAACTTTTTTTTTTTTTTAAATGCCACTCTCCAGAGACACCAAACATCTCCCCCACCCCTGCATAAAAAAGAAGCAGCATCCCCTCCCAAAAAAACCAAACTTCTTTTCCACACCTGCACTTGTGCGTCCAACCAGATTTAGAAAGAACAAACGAACACATGAAAGGAAAGAAGGAAGGAAGGAAGGAATGCAGCTTGCTCGGAATTCTGCAAGGAAATCCAGAAGCCCTTTTCAAACAATCCACTTGGAAGGGAGACAATATACACACTCACCAACTCTGCCAAAGCCGAAAGACCAACGCGGCTGTCTCTGAAGCGCTCCCCCGCCCCCCCCCCCCAATATCTCCAAAGCGCAAATGGCGTAAGCAAGAAACATAAAACCAAGGAGAGAGGGAGGGCAGGGGGCAGGGGCTGGGTGGGAAAGAAGGCGAAGGGAGCTGATGAATGAGAGACCAGCGTGCAGCAGCCCCCCCACCAAGGAGACATGAAAGCACCCCAAAGAGAGATCTCCTTTCGCCCTACCTGCAAGCTCTCCTCTTCTCTTCCGTCTCCTCTTTGGCGCTCCCTCGCTCTTTTCCCTTGCCGTCCTCCCAGAGCAGAGTGGTCACAGATTTAGATCCTTAAGGAGGAGGGGAAAAATATGGGGAGAAAAATATGTATATAGCACAATTCTTTTTTGTTGTTTTTATTTTTTTGTTCCCCCTTTCTCTCTCTCTCTCTCTTCTTAGCAACCTCTTTGAGCTCCTTCAGTAGTCATTATTCATAGACCACTAGGGGATAGGAGGTAATTAGGAACGGCCCCCGTAGCCTGCAGTTTGAAAATTTAATGTCAGGGGTAGGAATGGTGAACATGTGTGTGGAAGAGGGAGGGAGGGCACGCACGGCTGTGTGTATGTGTGTGTGTGTCGGGGGGGGGGCTGATTGGTTGGCTGCAGGCTGCTAAAAGGGTGGGGGGAGGTTGTGCTGATGGAGATGAGGGAGAGGTGGGGGGGAAGGAGGGGAGAGGATACGGAGGGAGTGGTTTCAGGTTCTCTCGCTCTCGGTGGCACTATAAAGACATCAGGATGTCCAAGGAGATTGAGGGACCAGCGGTAGAAGATTTTTCCTCTCTCTCTCTCTCTCTCTCTCTCTCTCTCTCTCTCTCTCTCTCTCCCCCCCCCCCCCACCTTCTTGTTTTCTGTTGTGGGTGGGTGGCAGCCTTGTCGCCGGTGTGTGATGTTTGTGATCCGTGTGCGTGTGTGCGCGCGCGCGCGTGTGTGTGTGCCAGGAATAGCAATCAGAAACAGAGGCAGCCTACGAAGCATAAAAGCGCCATCACGCAGGGTCAAGAAAAGCTACAGATTTAAAATATGAAATGGGAGAGAGAAAGAGAGAGAGAGAAACACCCTCCGCAGTAAGGAAAGGGAGGCAAAAGGAAAAGAAAGAGGAGGAGGAAGGTGGGGTTTTTTTTGGGGGGGGGGTTGCCCTCCATCAGTCTAATTTGGCCACAGCCATCCCTCCTCCTGAAATGTAATCCCACGCATGCACAACAAAGCCACGGCGGTTGAATGAGCAGAGCGGTGTGTGAAAGCTTGAATGAGAGAGGTCTGGCTTAGGGAGGTGGGAGCTGCGTGGGAGTGTGCGTCGGGGAGGGGGGTTGCTATGGGGGAGAGAGGGAGGACCAAAACGGGGGAGGGAAGGGGCCTGGGGGGGGGGAGAGAGGGAGGATTCCTCGTCCCTCCACACCGGGAGACTCTCCTAACTGCGCGCAGCTGCAGCCCAGGCAGAGATTGACACAGCAGGCGGAGGAGAGGGGAGCTTTTTTTGGGGGGGGTGTCCCTGCGTGGTGGTGGTGAAGTCATGCGCGCAGCCCGCTGGCAAATGAGAGCCGAGGGCACCTGATTTCCCTTGGGTGGCTGCTGGGCATCAGGAAGGATTGAACGACAGAGGTTAAAAGCATAGAGCTGGAAGGGACCCCCGGGGCCATCTCGTGCGCAACCCCCCCCCCGCAATGCAGGAATCTTTGGTCCAGTGTGGGGCTCGAACCCTAAGAGTCTCATGCTCTACCGACCGAGAAGGAATAGCCTTCAACCATTCCTGCCATTTTCTACCATGAACCACACAGAGCAGAGGGGAGTGCCCTCCTCACATCGTTTTTTTACGGGGGGGGGTGATCCAGAGTACAGAAACCCAGGTGCCCAGTTCTCTCTGGCGCCCCAAAAAGTAAGTGGCAGCTGCCAGAACAGGGTCCGTCTGTTCACTGGCAGTGCACCCAGCTTTCCCACCAGCCTCCCACAAAATCTGCCCGGCTTCTAACTTTTGTGCAACAATCAAAGTAATTGTTTCTGAGCCTTAGCCTTCCTGCAAAGAAACTGATGATCCCACCTTCCTGTTTCTAGTCGTACAACAACACTGCGAGGTACCTCAAGGCAGGCTTTCCCCAACCTGGCACCCTAGCCAGACATTTGAAAGACTACAAATCCCATCAGCCACAGCCGGAACATAGGTGTTCTGTGTTGGAGAGGTGGGAGTTGTAGTCCAAAAACATCCAGAGTGTACCAGGCTGGGGAAGGCTGCAATAGGGTGAGAGAAAGTGCTTGGCACATGGTCACTGAGTAAGAAGCAGGGGCACTTACCGCAGGGCCTGGCCTGCAGCACGCCCGAGCCACGCTTCTCTCCTGGGAGTGACGCAGTGGGTCGGGGGCCTGGGCTGCCCAAAACGGCAGTGTGGGGCTTGCATCCGCCAGGCGGACTCCGTGGGCAGCTCACTGCACTGCCCCCCTGGGCAGATCGCCTTGCCGCCCGCGGGTCGCCCCGCTGCCCCTGTGTGTGGATCTCCCACGCTCCCCCCTGCGGATCTCCCTCCACCCCCATGCAGTAGCGTAGGAAGATAGGGGCGGTGGGGGCGGGGTGCCCCGGGCAGCGCAATCCCAGGGGGGCCATCGCGGCTGCCCATTCCGACCCCAAAATGCACGCCCAACCCTCCAAACGCGTGCCGCGCCCCCAGAATGCATGCCACGTCCCTGGGGGTAGCATTGCCCTCATGGCCGGATCTGGGTGCCAGAGCGGCTAGCTACACCCCTGGTGAGAAGGAATTGGAACCCGGCTCTCTCTCCAACCCTCATCAGCCCTTCTGTTTGTTTTTTACATTTATTAATCACCCGTCCTCCTAGGAGCACAGGGTGCGTACAGCTCGAGATAAACAGCAAAATGTCCGGTAAATAAGCACACATGCAAAATCACAGTACTGTATTTATAAAATAACAATCACTAAAATTTATCCATTTATTTGAGTTCTGTCCCATCCAACAGCATAAGAAGAGTGTGCTGAATCAGACCAGTAGCCTATATAGGACAGCATCCTGTTCTCACAGTGGCCAAAGTGATGCCTGTGGGAAATGCGCAAGCAGGATTCAAGCACAAGAGCAACACTCTCTCCCCCTATGGCTTCCAGCAACTGGCATCCAGAAGCATTTCTGCCTCTGACTGTGGAGGCAAAGCTTAGCCATCACTACTAGTAGCCATTGATAGCATTATCCTCTGTGAGTTTTTCTTGTCCTAATTTAAAGCCATCCAAGCTGGCTTTACTCCAAGGATCTCAAGGATCTCAAGCAGACTTTTTATTCCCTCTCCCCAACCCCATGAGGTAGGTTAGGCTACGAGACAGCAACTGGCCCAGGATCACCCAGCGAGCTTAATAAATGAGTGGGGATTTAAACCCAGGTTTTAGAGGACCTAGCCCAAATCTCTAGCCACTGAAACCCATCAGCTCTCAAATTCACTTTGCATTTTAAGACAAGCCGGCCTCATTTGCAGTTCCTCAACCATACATGGTCCCATGTACCCGAAGGAGAGCCTTCACCCCCATTGTTCAGCCCAGACACTGAGGTCCAGCTCCAAGGGCCTTCTGGTTTTTCCCTCACTGCAAGAAGTGAGGTTACAGGGAACCAGGCACAAGGCCTTCTCGGTAGTGGCACACCCGCCCTGTGGAATGCCCTCACATCAGATGTCAAGGAGATAAATAACTACGCAACTTTTTGAAGACATTCGAAGGCAGCCCTGTTCTGGGAAGTTTTTAAGGTGCATTGTGGCAATATTATGCAAAAACGCATGATATTAAGGAGCACAGCTTGCGGGAAATGTGCATGGTAGGCAAAATTGAATACCAAATGTGTATATCGGGATAAATATAAACTCAAATACTGACAATATTTTTGCGAGGGCTTTTGAACAAAAATCACAAGTTGGTGTGGAATTGTGATGAAGAAGAAGAAGAAGAAGAAGAAGAAGAAGAGTTTGGATTTGATATCCCGCTTTATCACTACCCGAAGGAGTCTCAAAGCAGCTAACATTCTCCTTTCCCTTCCTCCCCCACAACAAACACTCTGTGAGGTGAGTGAGGCTGAGAGACTTCAGAGAAGTGTGACTAGCCCAAGGTCACCCAGCAGCTGCATGTGGAGGAGTGGAGACGCGAACCCGGTTCCCCAGATTACGAGTCTACCACTCTTAACCACTACACCACACTGGCTCTCCAGAAGAAGATTGGAAAGAAAGCGAGAGAAAACGGAATAGACAAATCGGTGCCTCCCTGGGTAAACGAAAATATATTCAACTGATGTCTAAATCCCAACAGCAAAAGGGACAGATGTCAACTTGAGGCGGAGACCACGGAAAATGCAAGTCGCAGTGATCCTTGAGAGCACGGGTGGCATGGCCTGTTTCGACTCCTGAGGCAAGGAATGTTCCACTCCCTGTCCCCTCCTGCCCCCACACCCTGTACCCCCACTTCTGCCACCACTGGCATGCCCGCCCTCGCCAAACTTAGTTGAGAGCCAGGGTGTTCCACAAGGCATTGCCACTCATCTCCTCTGCCCCAGGGGTGATGACCAGCAATGTTGAGCACGGGAAAGCCTTCTTCCCGCTGGTGAGGAGGTGGTGTTCCGGCAGCGGCAGGGCACTGCCTCTTGAACTTCCGCCGCCTGAGGCAGGTGCTTCACCCCACCTCATCAGTGGGCTGGCTCTGCTTGAGAGAATCATGAGCAGAGCATCCCTTCTTGTTCTGGTCACTGAGGTCCAGCTCTGAAGGCCTTCTGGCGGTCCCATCACTGCAAGAAGTGAAGTTACAGGGAATGAGGCAGAGGGCCTTCTCGGTAGTGGTGCCTGCCTTGTGGAACGCCCTCCCGTCAGATGTCAAGCATATAAACAGCTATCTGACTTTTAGAAGAAATCTGAAGGGAAGTTTTTAATGTTTGATGTTTTATCGTGTGTTTTTTTATATTTTGCTGGAAGCCGCCCAGAGTGATTGGGGCAACCTACTCAGATAGGCAGCATATAAATAAAAAAATATCATCATCTTATGGAATGGGTCAGCTGGTTTTGGGTGGGAGTTGGCGCTGTGGGTTAAACCACTAAGCCTAGGGCTTGCCGATCAGAAGGTCGGCGGTTCGAATCCGTTTCCGTGCACTGCTCTGGTTTGCCAGAAGCGGCTTAGTCATGCTGGCCACATGACCTGGAAGCTGTACGCTGGCTCCCTCCACCAATAATGCGAGATGAGCGCCGCAACCCCAGAGTCGGTCACGACTGGACCTAATGGTCGGGGGTCCCTTTACTTTTACCTCCTGTGGATAGTTGGTCCCTGAGCCATTTTGGGCTTTATCAATTATTACCAGATCCTCGAATCTGCAAGCTAGTAGTTCATGTTGCCAGTGCAGGACCTTCAGGCAACATGATGGTTGCTACAATTCTGCCCTAGCTGCAGGCTGTTTTCAAAGGCTGAGCGCATTGCAATCACCCAAACATGTGGTCACCCGAGCGCAAGTGGCCTCTATAGTCACTATACCACACGACTCTAATGATTTAATGTAATAATGATGGTTTGCTACAGCAACAAAGCACGAGGTGCTTTTCAGAGTAACGCAAATAAAAATGATGCAATCCGTGGGACAAGAGACTACAATCCAAACAAAGAAACCAAGGAATGAAAGCAGGGGGTGGGCGGGTGGGCTGCTGCAGGTATCCCGATTCCAGTTCTATAGGAACTGGAGATCTCAGCCATCAGATGTCTGGCACATGAGCCATGTGGGCTGAGAACATGGAAACAGGAGCAGTGTCAGGTTTCAAAACAGGAGAACAGCAAAACCATCAAGCTTAGGTGCAAAAGCTCTGTTGGTTAGAACATGGTGCTGATGATGCCAAGGTCGCAGATTCGGTCCCTGTATGGGACAGCTGCATATTCCTGCACTGCAGGGGGTTGGATTAGATGATCCTCAGGTCCCTTCCAGCTTTACAATTCTATGAGTCTATGAACCCAGAGTCTTCCTACTTCCCCTCGTGGTCAAAGGCAATCAATCCCGCTTCCTACAGTAGTCGTGCGGCAAGTCGGGTGCACCCCAGAGAGGTGATGGTGAGGACTGCAAAATGTTCTGCAAAACTTGGAGCCAGCCAGATTTAGAACTCAAGGGAGAGGAAGGAAAGGGACCTAATATCTTAAGCTCACAGGTGAGGCCACTTTTCCAGCTTGCCGGGGGCGTGGAGGGGGGGGGGACATACCAGTTGTGGTCGGGGCCAAATACAAAAATAAGTGTGGCTACAGGCAAAAGTGGGTGAAGCAACAAATGGAACAGCTGGCTAGCTGCTATCCAAAGGCCCTAAGTTTCTATATATCCACACATACACCTCTGCATCCCCCATCCAGGCAATCAGGACGCATTATTTTGACACAGCCCAGCCAGACAAAAGCCCTTGAGAAAGGCTGGCGAAAGATGTGGTCTTGGCAGAACCCCAAGGGCAGGAGAGAAGGGAGGGCGGAGGGCTACAATCAGCCATCAGGCCTGAGATTCCCCATCCCTGGTTCAGATAGATGAGATACAGGAGATTCCTTATTGGATCTCCTGGCACTGGTGGTCCCCCCACCTTCTCCTCCCCACATGCATACAATCAAAAAGCAGTCAGGGGAGGCTCCAGTCTCAATGAGAAAAGTGGTTGCTGGTGATGGGTTGATACTATCTCCCTGCGCTGACTTTCCGATCAGAATCACTCACCCACCCACCCGCTGAAGCTGCTGTGAGCTCCTGCCACTATCAGCAGCGGAGGTGGGGGTTTGTAGGCACAATATCGGCACCTTTTTCTGCTTGGGGTCCTAGCAGTTTGGGTGGGTGGGAGTCCGATCATGGAAATGCCATGGCAGGAAGGTTTAGACCCCCTTCTCCCAGCACCGCTGTTTTGAACAACATTGGAGCCCAGCTTGCCTGAGTTTTAGTGGAAGGAAGGGAGGAAGGAAGGGAGGGAGGGAGGGAGGGAGGGAGGGAGGGAGGGAGGAAGGAAGGAAGGAAGGAAGGAAGGAATTCCAGGATCAAGAGGACACCAGACTTCTCTGGCCTGGTGTTCCTGGACTACAATAATCTCTGCCACTGGCAGTGCTACCTGACGCAGGTGGGAGTTTGGAGTCCAGTGAGATCTGGAGGTCCACTAGTAGGGAGTGGACAACTTTGGCCTAGAGCTGGGATGCTTTGGCCAACCCAGATGTTGCTGACTTGCAACTCCCATCAACACTGACCATTCTGGGGAGCCCAAAGTTCCCCACTCTTGGCCTAGAAGAAAATTGCCCTAAGGCAGTGTTTCTCAACCTTGCGTCCCCAGCTGTTGTTGGACCTACATCTCCCATCACTCTTGACTACTGGTCTTGCTAGCTAGGGATGATGGGAATTGTAGACCAGCAACAGCTGGGGACCCAAGGTTGAGAAACACTGCTCTAAGGGAATAAGCACTACTTCTTCTACACCAAACGGTATACTGACATCTCAAAGGGGAAGTCCAACCGCCTGGATTTCTACAGCGGCCACTTATAGACTCACAGTGGGACAACAGTCAGCTACGGGAGAAGACAGTTGGGTGTACCACCTGTGTACGTGGAAAGGGAAACTTTCTCACGCCCTTTTCAGCAGCTGACTGGAGACTTCAGAAGCCAGTTAAGTGGTGACCCCCCACCCCACCCCCAATGCAGTTGCATTTGTTCCAAAGATAAGTTTCTACCAAAGATCGGGGACCCTGTGGCTGGATCTGGCTGGAATACAACTCCCATTATTCCTGATTATTGGCCATGCTGGCAGGAGCTGATGGAAGTTGGGAGTCTGGACAACTCATGACTTTTCCTGTTTATGCTGCTGTATTAACCAGCCCCAGGCAAATCTCCACCCCGATTTTGCCTCCTGTGGGAACTGCTTTGTCCTTGGTTAGCTTCCTCGTTTCTACTGCCTTGCAGCCATTCTTCAACACCCAACTCTCTCCAGGGCAAATCTCAGAACTTAAGAAGCTGCCTTCTACTGAGTCAGGCCACGGATCTAATTCAGTGTTGCCACCCCTGACTGGCAGCAGCTGTCCCAGGTTCCAGACAGTCTTTTCAAGCCCTGTTTGGATATGTCGGGGATTGAACCTGGGACACTCTGCAGGCAAAGCATGATGTATGCCATGGAGTTGTGGCTCCATGCCTAAAACTAAAGTAAGACACCAGTCCTCATTGTTACGAATAAAGGAGTAAATTAAATGGAGCCTAGCCTAGCAAGTCAGCCCATTGTTTCAGCTGGCACATCATTGTTTGCATTGATTGGCATAGGGTTTCATAGAATCATAGAACTGTAGAGTTGGAAGGGATCCTGAGGATCATCTAGTCCAACCCCCTGCAATGCAGAAATAATCTATAACATTTGCATGACTGCCAAACAACGTTTTCTGACCAACAAAAACACTTACAGTGGTGCCTCGCTTAACAAATGCCCTGCTTAACGAAATTTCCGCTTAACGAAAGGATTTTTCAAGCGGAGGTTGCCTCGCTTGATGAATGTGTTTTATGGAAAATTCGTCTAGCGAATCGCGGTTTCCCATAGGAATGCATTGAAATTCAAGTAATGCGTTCCTATGGGCAAAAAAAAATTCAAAAAAATTCAAGGCATTCCTATGGGATTCGCTAGACGAATTTTTCGCTATATGAAAAGACCCGTGGAACGAATTAATTTCGTCTAGTGAGGCACCACTGTACTTGCAAATCCTAGTCCTACCTGAAGATGCTGGGAATTGAAGTTGGACGCTGTTGCGTTCCACCATTGAAATTGAGCCCTCCTTCTGACGGGGTGTGCATTGCAATGGATCGGCCTTGCGTCTGCTGCACATGCAGGTAAACACATGATCCATAAACCCTTAAATGCCATGCCTAGAGCAACCTGCCATTCACACCCGCCGCAGCTGCTGAAGTAGATTCTGACTGCAAGACAATTACGTTTTTCAAGCAGGTCGTTAACCGAAGGGTTGCAGCTCTCTGGGCTTTTCAAATCAATGGTGGGAGGGTTGGGCCACAGAGGGGAAATTATCACAGCAGAGAATGCTTGGAAGAAAGCCTTCAGCTATAAGGAACAAGTTGGGCAAAGGCTGGGCCGCAATCCTTGGCTGAGGGGTGTGTTACAAACATGCCCCAGATCTCCTTCTGTGTGGAATGTCGAGGGGTATGGTCCTCAAGGAGCATGGAGTACTGGTTGAAGTGTCAGGCTAGCGCTGAGGAGTCCCGAGTTCAAATCTCCATTCAGCCACACAGCTCACTGGGTGGCCTATGTTTTCCCCCCCTCCTCCCTCACAGGGCTCTTGCAAGGATTACAAGGGGTTACAGAGAGAAGGACTTCGGTTTTACTGTCGTTTATTTATACCCCGCCCTTCATATAAATCCCAAGGCTGCCTTAAGCTTCCCAGAGGAAAGTAGAGGCAAATGCAGCCCAATGTTTTTAAAAAATTAAAAATGGTTGCAGGCAGGCTAAGGAAAGATGGGATCTGGCCAGGGCCGGCTCTACCATTAGGCAAACTGAGGCAGGCGCCTCAGGCAACTGATTTTGGCTGCCACGAAAGGGCAGCAAATTGCTGACTACTTAATTTATTATTGGGGCATTTTTTTTTTACTGCTGGAGAGGAGGCGAGGAACTCATGAGATACCTGCCTCAGCTGTTCAAATTACTTGGCTGGCTTTGGGTTATAGGCACCTTGACCCGGAATGGGAGGAAGCAAAAAATGAAGTACAGTGGTACCTCTACTTACAAATAACTCTACTTACGAAATTTTCTACTTACGAACGGAGCTACGTCCGCCATCTTGGATGCGGTTTAGATAGGATTTTTTCTACTTACGAATTTTTAGATAGGGTTGCTTCGACTTACAATTTTTTTCTCCCAATGCATTCCTATGGGATTCGACTTACACATTTTTTCGACTTACAAATGTGTGATCGGAACACATTAAATTCGTAAGTAGAGGTACCACTGTACAGCCACGTCTGCACTATACATTTAAAGCCCTACGAAACCGCTTTGAGCAGTCATGTCTTCTCCCAAAGATTCCTGGGAACTGTCGCTCGTTGAGGGTGCTTAGTGCTGACCCCTCGCCGCTCCACAGAGCCGCAATTCCCAACGTTTAGCAACCATTCCAGCGGCCATTTTGGACAGGCGGAAGCTGGAGCACGTTGCCGTCATAAATGCCATTATAAGTAATTTGCCAATACCCGAATCTGTTTAGGAAACAACAACAGCCGCCACCGCCGTTCCTTCTTCCCAGGGAACTCTGGGAATTGTAGCTCCGTGAAGGGAGCAGGGGTGTCGTTACAACTCCCAACACCCTTAACGAAGCGACAGTTCCCAGAATCCTTTGGGTGGGTGGCGGGGAGCCATGACTGTTAGCCTGTTAGTGCTTCAAAATTATAGTGCAGATGCGGCCTTGCTCATGAGAAAAGCACTACATGGCGGGAGGCAAACGCAGGCCCCCATCTGAAAGACCTACATTGGCTCCCAGTACGTTTCCGAGCACAATCGTTTAGCCCAGACACTGAGGTCCAGTGCTGAGGGCCTTCTGGCGGTTCCCTCACTGCGAGAAGTGAGGTTACAGGGAACCAGGCGGAGGGCCTTCTCGGTGGTGGCACCTGCTCTGTGGAACACCCTCCCATCAGATGTCAAGGAAATAAACAACTATCTGACTTTTAGAAGACATCTGAAGGCAGCCCTGTTTAGGGAAGTTTTTAATTTTTGAAGTTTTATTTTGTTTAATATTCTGTTGGGAACCGCCCAGAGTGGCTGGGGAAAACCAGCCAGATGGGCGGGCTATAAATTATTATTATTATTATTAGGTGGCTCTACGCACACCTGCACCACCACGGATGATGGCCCTTCCACTCAGGCCAGCCTCCTGTTCTGCAGGAGGACGGACCCCCCCCCCAACACCTCTGCTCCTCCGCAGGCAGGAGAGGAAGAGAAAGGAAAGCAATTGTCCTTTCCTCCACCCCTCTTTCCCAAAGGTTTCTCATTTCTGCAACAACAAAAAAGCCTCCCTTTTCTTCCCCAGCCCTCCTGTGGTGACCTGGGCGAATCTCGAGTGCAGCCCTCGTCCCCTTGTTTCCATGGAAAGGGTTAATGGCGGATCCTTCCCGGCCGTCTATTAGAATTCCTTTTATTCCGCAGCCAAGCGAAGGGAAAGGCTTTAGATGTGGGCCTAATGGAACCAGGGGAATGGGGCGGGGGGGGGATTTGCACCTCCCTGCTCGAGGAAGACGGGGGGCGGCGGCAATTGAGGTGTTGGGGTTGCGTATTACCGAAAAACAAATTCCCATGCAGGTTGCTGCTCCTTCCCACCTAAACCTCGTCCCACCCTGCTTTTTCTCTCAGAAGCCATCATGAAGCTTGCAGATGAAAACCAGCCTTTATTTTAAAAAGATGTTGGGAGAGGCCAGCCAGGAACGTTCCCGAGCCAGGAGCAGCGGAAACCTCCTTCCCCTCTCGTGGCTTGCTCACTGGCCTTCCAACACCTCACTGCCTCCTCCCTCAGCCAAGAACATGGCTTGCTTCATGAACGACAAAATGCACGCCTACCACACAGTGAGGGGCCGTCCATGCTTGCCTACAAAATCCAGAGATTCTGCAATTGGCTTGTCACTTTGAAGTCCATGCCTAAAAACTAAGACAAGCTTGTTGGATCAGGCCAGTGGCCCATCTAGTCCAGCTTCCTGTTCTCACAGTGGCCAAACAGATGCCCGTGGGAAACCCACAAGCAGGCTCTGAGCCCAAAGATCATTCTTCCTTCCTGGAGTTTCCAGCAACTGGTATTCAGGAGAGAAAGTAACTGCTAGGGCTAGTTGCCTTCAACAGCCCTCTCTTCCATGAATTTGTCTAACCCACTTCAAGGCCATCTAAGTCGGTGGCCGTCGTTGCCTCCAGTGGCAGTGAGTTCCGTAGATTAACACTGTGCTTTTTTACCTGTCCCCGATTCTTCCAGCATTCTGCTTCATTGGATCCCCACGGATTCCAGTGTTATGAAAGAGGGAATCTTTGGCATACGGTTTTTAAAATGTGAGGTTTCTGCATCGATCCTCGGGTTTTCCATAATTCGCTCTTTCCAGCACTGCCAGCCTCCAACCCTCACAGACTGACTTTCCACACATCGGAGGGGGCACCGGGACAGACAGAAAACATCCACACACCACATGTAGATGTGGTTTTAAGATGACCAGAGTTCTTTCTTTGGATTTTCTAAGAGAATCTGGCTTTAGTGTGGGGGTTGGGCTAGATGATCCTCGGGGTCCCTTCCAACTCTACAATTCTATTAAAAGCTTTGTGGAAAAGATGGGAGGAAGGATTTCCACAGGGATGGGAGAACGGGAGAGCATGGGAGAAAGCCTAGAGCAGGCATAGGCAACCTTGGCTCTCCAGGTGTTTTGGGACTACAACTCCCATGATCCCTGACCACTGGCCCTGTTAGCTAGGGATCATGGGAGTTGTAGTTCCAAAACATCTGGAGAGCCAAGGTTACCTATGCCTGGCCTAGAATCTATCAACGGAGAAAGATGGGGCTCTGGGAAGAGGTTCCCCAGCATTAGGGGTGCATGAAAAAGTAGGATCAGAGTTTGGGGGGGAATGACCTGGCCTCTCTGTTGGACCAACCATCTAAATCTATTTCATTTCCCCTCTTTCCCGAGATCTCTAAAGCTCATTCTTTTCGGCAACGGCTATGCTTCCTAATAAATGCATTTTGCATTTGACTAAAACACAGCGCCTCTCCACTCGCAGCTTCCTCATTCTGGTTCAATACGCCCACCAGACCCCTCTGAAGCACCTTTCCCCCATTTCTCCCTCTCCCTGACTTACGAAGGTCTCTCTCGCTGGAGAGCCTCGCAGCTCTCACTGCTAGGAAGAGCTGACAAAGATCCATGCAAAAGCCCCCCCCCCCCAAACGTCTCCGAGCGGCCCCTGCCAGATCTCATGTAGTGGCTTTCAAACCCTGCCCCTCTGGGGAACCCTTGGCACGTCAATTTCTTTGCCAAGGCGCATACGTCACGAGGCTGCTGCGCATTGCAGGAGGTTCTGGGGAGCGCAGCGGGGTGCATGCTCGGTTCATGGGGGGGGGAAGGGAGGGTGCTTTCGCCTCTTGCACATCACGGCCACTCCATGCGACCAGGAATCGCTTTGCATTCATGAACCAACTGTCCTCTGTTTACCAGGGCTGCCTCTGTTTTCTGGAGGGCTTCTATACCGCTTTATGCATATTTTAAAGGCGGGGGTGGGGGTGGCGATCTCAGAGCGGTTTACAACACTTTAAAGCATCAAATCCAGAACAACAACAACAACAAAAATCAAGGTTCCAGGAAAATATTTCAGATCCTTTTCCAAGTAACGTTTTGCTTTCCCCATACCGGTATCTATTTACCTACTTACTTCGGGGGGGGGGGGGATCTTGTAGGTCACAACCACTTCGTGGATTCCACCAAAGAATCGTGGGAACTGTAGTTTGCCCTTTGCAGAACTAAAGTTCTCAGCACCCTTAATGAATTATACATTCCTGAAAGTTCATTGGGATAAGAAATTGGCCTTAAATGTACTCTGAATGTGGATGACCTAAATGATAGCATTTTGAGTTTGTGCAAAGCGCTTTTTGGGGGGGGCGCGATTTTGCGAGGCACCCCAAAATACATGTTTTTGGGTGCTGTGCTTGCACCTTCGGGGCTCCGTGATCTCACATGGGTCATGTGACTCGCATAGGAGCACAGCCGGGAAGATGCGCATCCCGGTTTGGGGACCCAGCATGTTGGAGGGTATGGCATCATCATGATCATTGATTAACCCCGCTTCACCCTTAGGTCCCAGGGCAGATCACAACATCAAAATGCAATACTAAGAACAGTGTGACGCAACCGACAACCACCAAAAGAAGACAGGTCCTTAAAAGCCAGGGCAAAAAGGTGCGTGTTCAGCACTCGCCAGAAGCTGTACAATGAAGGTCCAATGCACGCCCTCTCTAGGAATGGAGTTCCACAGCTTAGGAGCCACCACAGAGAAGACCCTCTACTAGGCCACCCACCCTGAGCCTCTGAAGACAGAGGAACTAGTAAAGGCAGAAGGACAACAAGGAGGAGGCCAGTCTAGCCTCTCTTGGGAGGGAATCCCGCAATCTGGGGGCAGCCACGGAGAAGGCTCTCTCTCATGTCACCGCCAACTGCGCCTCTGATAGTGATGGGAGCGAGAGAAGGTGTTCAGCTGAGGATCTCTGCACCTGGGCAGGTTCATATAAGGAGATAATGATCTTTCGGGGCAAGGCATAGAGAGCGCATTCTCCGGTGCTAGGCCATTCTGAATGCGTTTGAAAGAATTCACGTGTGCAAATTCACCTTGCCTACAAAGGTCCGTATAGTTAAAGCTATGGTTTTCCCAGTAGTGATGTATGGAAGTGAGAGCTGGACCATAAAGAAGGCTGATCACCGAAGAATTGATGCTTTTGAATTATGGTGCTGGAGGAGACTCTTGAGAGTCCCATGGACTGCAAGAAGATCAAACCTATCCATTCTGAAGGAAATCAGCCCTGAGTGCTCACTGGAAGGACAGATCCTGAAGCTGAGGCTCCAATACTTTGGCCACCTCATGAGAAGAGAAGAATCCTTGGAAAAGACCCTGATGTTGAGAAAGATGGAGGGCACTAGGAGAAGGGGACAACAGAGGACGAGATGGTTGGACAGTGTTCTCGAAGCTACGAACATGAGTTTGACCCAACTGCGGGAGGCAGTGCAAGACAGGAGTGCCTGGCGTGCTCTGGTCCATGGGGTCACTAAGAGTCGGACACGACTAAACGACTAAACAACAACAACCCTCGGATGGATTCTGGCAACAACTCTCTGCCCCTGGGCGCCTCCTCTACCGGCTTAAGCGGCAAGAGCGAAATGGCTCACCACAAGCAAATCGCTCCGCAAAAGGAATCACATCTGTTCTTCGTTCTGCAGCCCCACCTCACAGCCTTCGGAGACACCCGCTGATCCCCAACAGCCCCAAGGGAGGCAGGCACAGGATTGCTTGCCGTTGTACCGGGGACGTTGGCGGCAATGTATTCGTAGGCCCCTGGGAGGGAGAAGCAGAACGCTCTCTCCGGCGTCCGAGTCACAGCCAGCCACTAAGCCACCCTCCTCCTCCTCCCCTCGACCTCTCTCTCCTATCTGAGTACTTTTGCCATGACAACAGGCCTGTTGCTCTTCTCTCTGCCATCTGTTCCGGCTTGGGCATCGGCAGAGATGTGACGGGCATTAGCCTCGGCCCGGCTTGGACACCTCTCTGGCTACTTGCCAAGGCCAGAACATTATTAGGACCTCGGCTGAAGCTGCATCCCTTGCATTTCTGACAGATTTGGGACATGCCTTTAAACCCATTCCTCCTACCTGAAAACCGACTTTTAATAGTTATTTTTATTCTTTGCCTACCCGCCGCCCCCACCAACCTGCAGGAGCATAGGGGTACTGAGTTAGCCCATTAGCCCATCTGGCTCAGTATTGCGTTCGCTGACTAGCCCAGTGGTTCTCAAAGGGGGGGGTGGCATGTCCCACCATACCTTGCAAGTGCCCTGGAAAAAACGGGACACCCCATTTTTTTCTTGAGAGAGAGAGAAAGAACAGCAGCCATTTTGGATGAGAGCTTACAGGCATCCTGCCCCATTGCAGGTAGGAAGAAGAGTATGCAGTGACAGGAGAAATAATAATAATAATAATAATAATAATAATAATAATAATAATAAATCTTATTATTTATACCCTGCTCATCTGACTGGATTTCCCCAGCCACTCTGGGCGGCTTCCAACATATATAAAAACATAATAAAACATTTTAAAAACTTCCCTATACAAGGCTGCCTTCAGATGTCTTCTAAAGGTTGTATACTGTAGTTACTTATCTCCTTGGCTTGAGGGTCGCGTAACTCCACACCCTCCAACATATCTCTGATAAAAATAGGGGTGTCCTAAGGAGATGCTGGGATCAAACCAGAAACCGCTTCTGTGAATTTGGGGCTGTCCCTGGAAAATAGGGGTGCTTGGAGGGTCTGGGATATGACATCCATAGGGCTGCCATATGTCCGGGTTTTTAGCCGGAAAATGGCATCCAGGTGGATTTTCGGCAAATTGGCAAAATGTCCGGGGGGAACCCAATCGTATGGCATGGGGGTGGGGGAGAGTTAATATTTAACATTTAAAATTTTGAATAAAGGCCAAAGCTTAGATTTTGAGGGGAGATGTTCCAAGAAAAGCTCAACAACTTTATATCCTTGAGAAAAAGAAAAAAGAAAAAAGAAACTTTTGGGAATAGGGCAACCCTAGACATCAAAGAGTCCCCTCTATACTGGTTCTGAAACTCCATGGTGCCATTGCTCCTGCTTGTCTAGCAATCATGCCTTTGTGGTTTGGCTGCAGATGGCAGATACTTCCACACCAACCACTGTGTGCTCTGCAGGAGAGGAGGGCACCCTGCAGATACAACCCTAGCACACCATGTCAGAATCAGGCCTTCAGTGTCACATGGGATGTTGCAGCTCCAGACATTGGAGGGTACCGAGTTGGGGAAGGCTGCCATACACCATGTTAGCGATGGGTCATTCAGCTGAAGAGTGCAAAATGACAAAACCGTGTGCCGCACAGGGCCTTAAAGTTCTTGCTCACAGTCTGAAAGCCCACGCACGTCAATGGGGCGCATGGGAGCGGCCATCTTTGCCAACCCATCTGGTACGCAGGCTGAGACCCTACCTGCCCGCAGACTGTCTGGCCAGAGTGGTGCACGCTCTAGTTATCTCCCGCTTGGCTACTGGAATGTGCTCTATGTGGGGCTACGTTTGAAGGTGACCCGGAAACTGCAATTAATCCAGAATGCGGCAGCTAGACTAGTGACTGGGAGTGGCCGCCGGGACCACATAACACCGGTCCTAGGAGATCTACAGTGGCTCCCAGTACGTTTCCGAGCACAATTCAAAGTGTTGGTACTGACCTTTAAAGCCCTAAACGGCCTCGGTCCTGTATACCTGAAGGAGCGTCTCCACCCCCATCGTTCTCCCCGGACACTGAGATCCAGCACCGAGGGCCTTCTGGCGGTTCCCTCACTGCAAGAAGTGAGGTTACAGGAAACCAGGCAGAGGGCCTTATCGGTAGTGGCAGCCGCCCTGTGGAACGCCCTCCCAGCAGATGTCAAGGCAATAAGCAACTATTTTACTTTTAGAAGACAACCGAAGGCGGCCCTGTTTAGGGAAGTTTTTAATGTTTGAAGTTTTATTCTGTTTAATAAGGGAACCACCCAGAGTGGCTGGGGAAAACCAGCCAGATGGGCGGGGTATAAATAATAAATTATTATTATTATTATTATTATTACCCAGAATGCCCAGGGAACAACAGAACATCATGACACGGTGACATTCCCATGGGATTATATAGCGAGCCCATGGGATGATCTAGGGAGCTGTAAGGGTGCTGTTGCAGCTACTCTCGAGTAAAGACGCCCATGTCCGCTCTGTCTTTGAAAGTTTTATTGTGCATAGTATTTACAGTGCAGAGATAGCAGAAAACATGACCTCTCAGTCACTCGCAGAATCCGGGAGTGGACGTTTCCTGTTGCGTGACCAGCATAAGAGCTTGGGCACCCCGAAACGCCTCCTCCTGACCTTATGTTTAGTGGCGCACCTTAATTCGGGCGCCAGAAGGGGCTGCTTGTTCCCCTCCACCTCTTGGTCAAGGCGGTGCAAGGGCTCTCCCACATCATTGAGCCCTGACACCTCCGTCCCACTGCGAGAAGCCAAGTTACAGGGAACCTGGCAGAGGGCCTTCTCGGTAGTGGCACCCACCCTGTGGAACGCCCTCTCACGAGATGTCAAAGAGAAAAACAACTACCAGACTTTTAGGAGAAATCTGAAGGCAGGCCTGTTGTTGTTTAGTCGTTTAGTCATGTCTGACTCTTCGTGACCCCATGGACCAGACCATGCCAGGCACTCCTGTCTTCCCCTGCCTCCCGCAGTTTGGTCAAACTCATGTTCGCAGCTTCGAGAACACTGTCCAACCATCTCATAGTCTGTCGTCCCCTTCTCCTAGTACCCCCCATCTTTCCCAGCATCAGGGTCTTTTCCAGGGAGTCTTCTCTTCTCATGAGGTGGCCAAAGTCTTGGAGCCTCAGCTTCAGGATCTGTCCTTCCAGTGAGCACTCAGGGCTGATTTCCTTCAGAATGGATAGGTTTGATCTTCTTGCAGTCCATGGGACTCTCAAGAGTCTCCTCCAGCACCAAAATTCCAAAGCATCAATCCTTCGGCGATCAGCCTTCTTTATGGTCCAGCTCTCACTGTTTAGGGCAGCGTTTCTCAACCAGTGTGCCGCGAGACGCTGGCTGGTGTGCCACGACGAGAAGGGCGATTTGCATTGTCACGTCGCTGACCCGCCGGAAAGGAAGCCGGCCGGGTCACGACACGAGGCGAGCGCCCGCACGTGACAATGCAAACCGCCCTTCTCGTCGCCGCACGTCGCGGCAAATTACAGGCTGAGGTCACGCCAGCTTCCCTTGGGATTTTCTTCCTCCCGTGTAAATGTGTCCTAAGATGTGCCGAATCCCAATTATTTGAGAAGAAACGTCCCAATGGCCTCCGCGGAACCGGCTTGCACACGCAAATCTGATTTAAACTGCAATCCGGTTGCAGCCACTAGCCAGGTAGCAAGCCCCACTAAAACTCAGCGGCGCTTCCTTCCGAGTAGAAATGCCTAGCTTTGCGTCGCCAGGTTGAATGCTGATGCTTGCTTGGGCGGCGGGGACTGAGGCCCACCGAACTGAGCGCGAGGTTTACTTGCGAGTAAATGTTAGACTAGGGACGGATTGTAACGTTTGTGGGTTTCAAGCAGCTTGGGAACTTCAGCTGGGTGGTGGATGGGGCCCGTTTGGGTAAAAAGTAGGGGCTATAGACAAACTAAACTAAATATAGGGCGGCACAGAGTTGGTGTGCCGCGTGATTTTTTTCATAGAACATAGTGTGCCGTGGCCCAAAAAAGGTTGAGAAACACTGGTTTAGGGAAGCTTTTAAAGTTTAATAGATTACTGTATTTTAATGTTCTGTTGGAAGCCGCCCAGATTGGCTGGGGAGGCCCAGCCAGGTGGGCAGGGTATAAATAAATAGGGCATTATTATTATTATTATTATTATTATTATTATTATTATTATTATTATCTGGGTTGTAGGTTCGAGCGGCGCATTGGTTAAAATAAAAATAAAGCATTGCATGGGGTTGGACTAGATGACCCTCAGTGTCCCTTCCAACTCTACAATTCTTTGAGTCTATTATTCCCCACCAGCCACGGGATGTCCTTCACAGGCCTTTTCTTGTTCTCCCATTGTCTAGCTGAGCTATGATGATGCCTCTTCCTTGCCTGGAAAGAAAGATGTGAGTTTGGATGTATAAAAGTACCGTACCCTTTTTTTTTTTTTTTGCATGGCTGGACTGTAACCGATGGCCTTGATGTCAGGACAGCATCTCTTCCCATTCCTTCTTTTTGCCTCTGGCCCCATCCGCCTCCTCCTGCCTTGTGGCCCTTCCCTCTGAACATTACCCGCAAGGCAAGGCACCCCTCGGACTATTAAAGGTTTCCCAACCCCTATTCTAGAGAATCTCACCTGGCACTGAGAGTGAGGCCATTTGGACACCAGCCAAATGTGTCTTCTTCTATCTAGGCCTTTAACAATGCCAACCTGTATGTGTCTACCGGTACTCACAATAAAGCCTAGTTAAGTTAAAAGAAGATTCCACCTAAACATTAGGAAGAACTTCCTGACAGTAAGAGCTGTTCGACAGTGGAATTTGTTACCAAGGAGTGTGGTGGAGTCTCCTTCTTTGGAGGTCTTTAAGCAGAGGCTTGACAGGCGTATGTCAAGAATGCGTTGATGGTGTTTGATGGTGTTTCCTGCTTGGCAGGGGGTTGGACTGGATGGCCCTTGTGGTCTCTTCCAACTCTACGATTCTATGATTCTAAGTCTCCCAAGAAAGTGTAGATATTTAGGATTGCAGCCTAAGCCGCCAGATTTGTGTACTGTTTCAAATGTGATCTTCCTTGTTTTGCTGTTGGGGTTCTGATTGTTTTTTGGCTGGGGGGCTGGGGTGGTGGTGGTTTAGGAGGTTAACACATTGCTGTTATAATTTTTTAAAAAAACAAAAACTGCAAAGCACTCCGAAGTCCACAGATGCAAGATATGGCAAGAAATGAAAAAACACACACAAAAACTACAGTTCCCCTTCACCAAAAAAATTGCTTTTGCAAAAGAAAAAAAGCTGCATCAGGAAGGGAAACCTGAGCTCTCTGCATCCAGTGAAGAACATCTTAGCAAAAGCGACACCCCGAAAGCTCATTTTAAAAGACTGTTAACAGACAATTGTGGGTGTATGTATGAAAAAACACATTGAGGGGGGGGGGGAAAGGGAGCAACGAGGGACGACAGATCTGGCCCCAATCGCACCCCTGTTTTTCAAAGCCATTCTGGTCTTAGTCGAAAGGAGGACTGTGTCCCCGCTCCTTGCAGCAGAAGGGGAGATGCAAGGGATCTGCCTATTTTATTCCACACACGGTGCGCTGAGCAATTAGGAAGGCGCTGCAAATTCAAGCACACGGCAGACAGGACCGGATCCATCAAAGGAAGGAGGAAGGCCTATTGGGGAGTTTTTTAAGGAGGGAGGGAGGAGAGAGGGAGAGAAGCGATTGGAGAGGTGCTGAAGGATACACACCAGCAATGACAGCAATAAAACTCCAGCGGCAGAGCAATCTCCTGGCAGAAGCCACCTTCTCTTTAGCGTGATGTACTGAAGCTAAATGGCCCCAGGCGTCCAAGCATAGATCCTTCCTCCTCTCGTTTCCAACCTCATCAAGGAGCCAGCCAATAATTTCTTTTTAACAAAAGAAAAGAACCCACCGACCCCTAGCCTCCCAGCAGATGTACCTCTGGGACCGTTCTGCATCTTCCGGGCTTTTCTCTCCCCAAAAAAACCTTCCTGTATTAGCAGCGACCTTGCAGGAGGACGAGCCTCTGTGCACAGCGCTGGATCTCGCCCGTCACGCTCAATTTGCGCAAGGGGTTGAGGGCTGAAAGCTCTTTTCCCCTGCCGAGGCTCGGTTGCGGACATTGCCTCCCCCAAACGTGACTAAGCATCTCTGGGTTGGTTGGTTTTTCAGAAATCGAGCCGCCGTGGCAGAGGCCAAACCTTCAACGGTTCCCGGGAAAAAAACACAATTTTCCTTTGCGCCCATGCTGCGCTGTTTCCGCACTCCTGCGGTTCGTCTTCCTCCAAAAAAGCTCGAGTTATTCGCTTTGCTGTCTGCTGCGGCGAAATTGCGCGGCTTGAGAAATGTACGTCGTTTTGTAAATTGCTCGATTTACGTTGTTGTGGTTGTGTTCCTCATCTCAGTGCAGAAGGAAACACAACACAAATGCAAGCAGCAACAACAGCAAATACTGGTCCTTTTGGGTGGATAAGGACATAAGAAATGCCTTGTATCAGGCTAGCGGCACACTCAGTCCAGCATTCTTTTCTCATAGTGCCCAACCAGATACCCGGGCACAACAGAACTCTCCTCTCTGGTAACTGGCATTCAGAAGCATCAAAGTATTTAGCTGTGGAGGAAGAGCATAGCCGAGATCCCTCTCCTCCAAGATAAAACTGCATTGGAAAACTTATCTGTGGGTCCTCCACGGGTGCAATTAGGAAGTCAGGTGTGAAACTTTTGCTACAGGGGCACCCACATTCGCACGGGCTACCAAGCATAGCTGCCAAGTCTCCCGTATTCCCCGGTTAACCCCCGTTTTTCCAGCTGTTCCCAGCTGGGAAAAAAATGAATTTTTTCCCCCCCGGTTTACTTAACGCCCGGGGGAGGCTCCTTCTGTGCATGTCTGGAGTCTCTGGACATGCGCAGAAACGTTTTCTGGCGCGACGGCCATTTTGGAACTGGGCGGAACATGCTCAGAAGCGACTTTTGATGCTGCTCTGCCCATTTCCAAAATGGCTGCAGCTCGACTTTTGGCGCGGTGGCCATTTTGGAACTGGGCAGAGCAGCATCAAAAGTCGCTTCTGAGCATGCTCCGTCCAGTTCCAAAATGGCGGCAGCGCTACTTCCGGTCTGCTACTTCCAGTCCGATCCTTTATTTTTCCGGCAGGAACTTGGCAGGTATGCTACCAAGCCAAGTTCAATGTGTTCCTAAAGGTAAAGGGTAAAGGGACCCCTGACCATTAGGTCCAGTTGCGGACGACTCTGGGGTTGCGGCACTCATCTCGCTTTACAGGCCGAGAAAGCCAGCGTACAGCGTAAGCTTACATGTGAATCGCCTTGAGACAGTGGTTTAGCAGGTGATTAATAAATTGCCGTATTTTCCATGTATAAGACTATATTTTCCCCTAAATTTTTGAAGTTTAAAATAAGGGGTTGTCTTATACATTGGGGAGTCTAATACACGGAAAAATACGGTAATTGTACTAACAACAACAACAACCCTCTTCATCTTTCCAAAGAAGGAGAGGGGAAGGACAACTCTCAGCTGCTGTATTTTCACAGACTGGGCGACAAAGACATTTATGCAGGAAAAAGGCTGCCTCTCTTTCAATGCACGCCCCCTTGGTTGGAAGCACTGACCCTACGTAGAGGCCGGGTCTCTCCCCAAAGCCCTTTGTTGCTTGGTAACAAAGAAGAAAAAATAATAATACAGCAAATGTTCCTTTTCTCCCTGTCCCTGCCTCTCTCTTCAGAAGAGTCTTTGATGCGCAACCGCTGCCGTTCAGACAGCCTAAACGTCACGTGGGACTCGTGTGTGTTTAAATTTCCAGGAGCATTTATTAGTGGCGCTCAAGCAGGTCTGCCCGCCTGGACACCCCCACCCCCAAGGGAAGAGAAACTGACTCAATTTGCAGAGTGGAGACTGGGCGGGGCGCCGGGGCATGGGGATGGGACACGGTCTTGTGAAGAAAGTACCGTCCGAGGTCTTGACGGAAGGGCCATATGCTCAGCTGTAGGTGCCAGCTCCCTTGAGCCCTGGGTACCCCAGCACCCACAAAATTCCCCACGAAGGGCACCCACGAATTTCAGTGCCAGTGCCATGGACGCTGCATGGCAACCAGGACCCGGGCCCCCGCGGCTGCGGGGCCAAGCTGGCACTCCTGAGCTCAGCAGTGGAGCAGCTGCATGCAGAAGGCCCCAGATTCAATCCTCAAATCACAGTTGTGTAGAGTTGGAAGGGTCACCCAAGCGTCATCTAGTCTGACCCTCTGCAATGCAGGAATCTAAACTAAAGCATCCATGGCAGATGGGCATCCAACCCATGTACAGCTGGCCAAAATCCTCTGCAGTGTTAGAAATTTGCCAGGCGTCTTTTACGACAGACGCAAGTCCAATTCTGCTCCTGCGGAGATCTTCGGCTGCCAGCTTGGCGACTGACATCTCTGTTAGGCTGTCCTCTCCAGCTTTCTTAAGCAGTTAAGAGCTTATTATGGTTCACCCTCCCCTCCTCAGTTAATCCCCACAACGACCCTGTGAGGTATGTTAAGAGGCTGTGACTGACTCCAAGGTCACCCAGTGAACTTCAGGACAGAGTGAGGATTCGAACCCTCATCCCCCAGTTCCTACCTAGTCCAACACTCTAACCACTACACCACTCTGGCTTCCTAGAGTTCTTCTGCTATGGGGCAGGTAAATAAATTAAGTAGGTGAATAAATATGGGGAATGCAAAATGGCATTTAGAAAAGGATCTGAAATATTTTCCTTGAATCTGTTTTATTCTGGATTGTTTTATTTGATGTTTCAATGTGTTGTAAACTGCTCTTAGATTTTCCCCCCTTTACAATATTAAGCAGTACAGAAGTAATAATAATGATAATAATAATAAATTCCAGTGCAAAAAACAATGGTGATGAGACAGTCCATTGTGACCATAACCAAGGTTGAAAGTGCCATTTAGAGATTAGCTTACATCAGGCATCCCCAAACTGCGGCCCTCCATATGTTTTGGCCTACAACTCCCATGATCCCTAGCTAGCAGGATCAGTAGTCGGGGAAGATGGGAGCTGTAGTCCAAAACATCTGGAGGGCTGAAGTTTGGGGATGCCTGGCTTACATATCTGAGTTTCTAATCCGCTGATCCGCTGCCTGAAGCCCTGGATTCAGACTGTTGCAGTATCCAGCTGCCAGGTGAATGTCAATGGTGTGGAGGGCGCAGAAGACTCATTCTCTTCTAAGTTTGGCTTCCAGAACTATCCATATGCAGGGCAGTCTCGAGCAGGTCAGGCGCCCTGGCGCTGAGGGGCGGAGATTGCTCCGGCGCCGCTGCCCTCGCAGGGCGCAATATGGTCTCCGCGTGGCTTTGCCGCGCAGCGCCCCGCCTACCGGCCCAGCGCCCTGGCACACTGCGCCACTGGGAGTCTACCTAGAGCCGGCCCTGTCCATATGCTTCTTATTAAAGGGCGGGGGGGGGGGGTCAGGAGAGAACAGGCCCTCTGTTCTGCATGCACCTCTACCCAGGCCAGGAAACGTGACGTCGGTGACAGGCTAAAAGAAACAAGCCAGAAGGAACTGTCATGGCGCCTGGGGGTCTAGCAGTTGGGTGAGACTCCATATGCCACTTCCCAGGGCATCTGTACAGAGAGCTTTAAGGAAGGGGCAGCCATATGTCCTTCCTGTTCCTTGCCCCATCCCATCCCCTCTCGTATCCTGCATCAAGCATCGAGAAGGTCCATTTTTACATGCCTTTTACGCCTGCGCTATATTTCATTCTGATTCATTGGGATCTCATGCAATAAGGAATCACTCTGGAACTACTGGGTATGATCCCATGATCGGAAATACTCAATGAGAAGGGAGTCCAAGGAGGATGGGAGTTTCTAACAGGAGAAATACTGAAGGCCGAAATGCAGACAGTTCCAACAAGAAAGAAAAGCGAGAGGCATCTAAGGAATGGCTGCATAAGGAGCTTGCAGATGAGCTGAGAGTTAAGAAGGGCATGTATAAGAAATGGAAGAGAGGGGAAATCACAAAGTAGGAGTAGACACAAGTAGCCAACAGTTGCAAGGGGGAGGTCAGGCTGCCTAAAGCTCAGAATGAGCTCAGGCTTGCAAGAGAGGTTAAAAATAATAATAAAGGTTCACAAAATCAAAGAATCATAGAGTTGGAAGAGACCACAAGGGCCATCCAGTCCAACCCCCTGCCAAGCAGGAAACACCATCAAAGCCTTCTTGACATATGCCTGTCAAGCCTCTGCTTAAAGACCTCCAAAGAAGGAGACTCCACCACACTCCTTGGTAGCAAATTCCACTGCCGAACAGCTCTTACTGTCAGGAAGTTCTTTCTAATGTTTAGGTGGAATCTTCTTTCTTGTAGTTTGAATCCATTGCTCCGTGTCCGCTTCTCTGGAGCAGCAGAAAACAACCTTTCTCCCTCCTCTATACGACATCCTTTTATATATTTGAACATGGCTATCATATCACCCCTTAACCTTCTCTTCTCCGGGCTAAACATACCCAGCTCCCTAAGCCGTTCCTCATAAGGCATCATTTCCAGGCCTTTGACCATTTTGGTTGCCCTCTTGTCAGTATCCTTCTTGAACTGTGGTGCCCAGAACTGGACACAGTACTCCAGGTGAGGTCTGACCAGAGCAGAATACAGTGGTACTATTACTTCCCTTGATCTAGATGCTATACTCCTATTGATGCAGCCCAGAATTGCATTGGCTTTTTTAGCTGCTGCATCACACTGTTGACTCACGTCAAGTTTGTGGTCTACCAAGACTCCTAGATCCTTTTCACATGCACTGCTCTCAAGACAGGTGTTTCCCATCCTGTATTTGTGCCTTTCAATTTTTTTGCCCAAGTGTAGTACTTTACATTTCTCCTTGTTAAAATTCATCGCCCAAAAGGAAAGCGATGCCCAGCCTGGTGATAACAGAATAAATGATGTAAAGAGGGAGCTGCAGCCCAGTTTAGGAAAAGAGGCAGTAAGGGAACACCTAGCTACTTTAAATGAATTCAAATCTCCGGGGCCTGATGTGCTGCACCCAAGGGTACTAATGGAGCTTGTGGATGTAATTTCAGAGCCTTTGTCTCTTTGAGAATTCTTGGAGAACAGGTGAGGTTCCTACAGACTGGAGGCAGGCAAATGTTGTCCCTATCTTCAAAAAGGGGGGGGGAGGAAGACCCAGGTAACTACTTGACGTTTGATACCAGAGAAGGTCCTAGAACAGATAATTCAACAGTCTGTCTGTGAGCATTTAGAAAAGGATGCTGTGATTACTAAGACCCAGCATGGGTTTCTTAAAAAGTAGTCATGCCAGACCAATCTGATTTCTTTTTCTGATGGAATTACAGACTTGGTGGATCAGGGAAATGCTGTGGACATAAGTGTATCTTGATTTCAGTAAGGCTTTTAATAGAGTCTCCCATGATATTCTCGCGAGGAAGCTGGTAAAATGTGGGTTGAAGGAGGTAACTGCGAGGTGGATTTGTAGCTGGTTGACTGACCGAACGCAAAGAGTACTCCTTAATGGTTCCTCGTCATCCCGGAAAAAAGTGACAAGTGGGGTGCCACAGGTTCTGTCCTGGGCCCATTGTTGTTCTTGGATCAAATGACTTGGATGAAAGAATTGAGGGGATGCTCATCAAATTTGCAGATGACACCAAACTGGGAGGGGTAGCTAATGCTACAGAAGACAGAATCGGGATTCAATATGACCTTAACAAATTGGAGAGCTGGGTGCAAACTAACAAAATGCATTTCAATAGGGACAAATATAAGGTTCAGCATTTAGGCAGGAAGAACCAGATGCACAAATATAGGATGGGGGACACCTGGCTTATTAGCAGTACATGTGGAAAGACTCTAGGGCTCTTGGTGGACCACAAGCTGAACATGAGTCCACAGTGTGATGCAGCAGCAAAAAAACCTAATGCTATTCTAGGCTGCATCAACAGAAGTCTAGTGTCCAGATCAAGAGAAGTAATACTACCAGTCTGTTCTGCCTTAGTCAGATCACACTTGGAATACTGAGTCCGATTCTGGGCACCGCAATTTAAGGAGGATGTTGACAAGCTGGAATGGGTGCAGAGGAAGGCAACCAAGATGATCAAGGGTCTGGAAACTAAGCCTTATGAGAAGCGCTTGAAGAAGCTGGGTGTGTTTAGCCTGGAAAAGAGGAGACAGAGAGGAGATAGGATAGCCATCTTTAAATATCTCAAGGGCTGTCAAGTGAAAGAGGGAACAAGCTTGTTTTCTCCTGCTCTGGAGTGTAGGACTCGAACCCATGGCTTCAAGTTGCAAGAAAGGAGATCCCACCTACGCATTCGGAAAAACTTTCTGACAGCAAGAAATGTTCGGCAGTGGAACAGACTCCCACGAGAGGTGGTGTACTCTCCTTCCTTGGAGGTTTTTAAACCTCCATCCATCTGTCATGGATGCTCTAGCTGAGATTCCTGCATTGCAGGGGGTTGGACTAGATGACCCTTGGGTCCCTTCCAACTCTAAGATTCTATGATGCTGTGATTCTAAGTGCTGATGGATTAAACGGCAACAACAGGCATCTGAACAGCTTCAAGGAAGACACAGAAAGAAGCCTGGAGGAGTGGGGAGAGAATCTGAAAAATTATTGTTGTGATTTGGGGGGGGGGGGAACTGCCCTAGACCCTAGAAATTAACCAATTGTACGACTGTGATTATTTGGAGAGCTGAAGGGAAGATTGCAGGCCAGTAGAAAAAAATCACACTAAGCTTCCTTTCCAAGCCAGAGCCTTACCTGAGATAGAGGCGTTAACATGAGAAAAGGTGTTGATGGCCTGTCCAAGAGCAATCGTGGGCCTGCGCAGACAGAAGTTGCCAAGGTGATGGGGTGTGTGAGAGAAACGTGTCAGGAAAAGAGTGCCTTGAGCAAGGTTTGCTGGAAAGAAGAAGGGTGAACAAAGATTGAGCTCCATCTGTATTCTGCTCTGGTCAGACCTCACCTGGAGTACTGTGTCCAGTTCTGGGCACCACAGTTCAAGAAGGATACTGACAAGCTGGAACGTGTCCAGAAGAGGGCAACCAAAATGGTCAAAGGCCTGGAAACGATGCCTTATGAGGAACGGCTTAGGGAGTTGGGTATGTGTAGCCTGGAGAAGAGAAGGTTAAGGGGTGATATGATAGCCATGTTCAAATATATGAAAGGATGTCATATGGAGGAGGGAGAAAGATTGGTTTCTGCTGCTCTAGAGAAGCGGACACAGAGCAATGGATTCAAACTTCAAGAAAGAAGATTCCACCTAAATATTAGGAAGAACTTCCTGACAGTAAGAGCTGTTCAGCAGTGGAATTTGCTACCAAGGAGTGTGGTGGAGTATCCTTCTTTGGAGGTCTTTAAGAAGAGGCTTGACAGGCATATGTCAATAATGCTTTGATGGTGTTTCCTGCTTGACAGGGGGTTGGACTGGATGGCCCTTGTGGTCTCTTCCAACTCTATGATTCTATGATCTTGGGCAGGCTGGCTGAAGCCTGGCCTGTGAGTGTTGCCTCGGACTCCATGGCTGCCCTGCTGTGGGGATCAAGCCCTTCTTGAGATGACCATGTTGTAAGGTCTGGACTCCCTCCATGCAAACTGAAGGCGTACAGTCAATTCCCCATTCATGCGGGGGTCACATTCCGAGGCAACACATGCTTAAGTGAAATCATGTGTATTTGAAACACCATTGAAAAAGCCTGCGAACACCCCGCTGTTCCACCCCTTTTTGTGACATTTTCGGGTCACTCCCAGCTTCGGCGTGATGCATGCAGTCACAGTCGCACACATATTGGACACACCTAAAATGGCTGCGCCTGTAAATATGTGAGTAAACCACATTTCTTAAAGCTATGGCAGTCTCTGTCGCATGCTCAGTTCTCCAAAGGAGCAGAGAGACTGGTTGAGGGTCCAAGACCCCTGGAATCCCACGCACAGTTCTGAAGGCACCGGGGTGGCCAGTAACATTTGTTGGGACCCCACCCAATGAGGAATAACTCTGGCAAGTGCTGCTGGATTAAATGCCAACAACCAGCATCTGAACAGCTGCAATGAAGACACAGAATGAAGCTTAAAGGGGGGGAACTGCAAAATTATCATATTATCACTATGTATTTGACACATTTGTGCACTACCCTTCTGTGAGCCTACCAAAGGAGGCAGCTGGAGACTATCTTAAAAGCAAGGCCAGGTTGAAAGGGGGAAGGGCTACTCCTTGAGTTTTTGGGGTCCCCGAGCCATCTGGGGCTTTAACAGTATGTACCAGCACCTTGAACTGGGCCCAGAAGCAAACAAAAGCCAACAAAACATAGAATCGTAGAGTTGGAAGGGCCCCAAGGGTCATCTAGTCCAACCCTGTTATTTTTAAATGGTCAAAGAGGGTTGTGCTAATCCCATGCTGCAAAACCCGTGCACCCCTTTAGAATTTAAGTTTAAATTTAGGGTTATGTGCTGGTCTCAGGGGTTACCCAAGAGGGGAAGTCCAAGTCTGGTCTGTGGTTCGTAGGCTCAGGGTAAAGACAGTCTGAAGAAGCCGAAGCTGGGAGCAGGGCAGGGCAGGCCATCAGGTCAGGTCAGGAACAGGGATATAGGCCAGGAACTAAAGCAGGTCAGGATCACAGGTAGGGTTGCCAGACTCAATAGTGGACAGGACTTCTGTGCCTTTAATTGCCCTGCTCTCTTTTGAGTCTGGAAACTTTAAAGAGAAACCAGCAGACCCTTTGCTTGGACATTAAACAAAGGGTCTGCTGCTTTCTCTTTAAGGTTTCCAGACTCAAAAGAGAGCAGGGCTATTAAAGGCACAGAAGTCCTGTTCACTATTGAGTCTGGCAACCCCAATCACAGGCAGGGAAATGAGGCAGGAAAGCAAGGCAGGTCAAAGGCAGGAACACTGGCAGGGTCTAGCAACCAACAATGTTGCTCCCGCAACCCGGGGCGGGGTTTGGCCGCCTTTTATCTTGAACGGGGTAACGGACGGCCCCGATCCCCTGGCGACTCACTCCCTCGCCTCGCCTGGAGGCGAGCACTCCTCCTGCGAGTACTCAAGTCTCTCCTTCTATCAGCCCTGAGTCTCTGCAGCTCGGGAGATGCCAGTGAGTCATAGCTGCCAAGTTTTCCCTTTTCTCACGAGGAAGCCTATTCAGCATAAGGGAATTTCCCTTAAAAAAAGGGATAACTTGGCAGCTATGCAGTGAGTTACTGGACACAGGAGCCGCCTCAGCCCCAGCCGGCAGTGGGCCAGCTGCTGGTGACGACCCGGCTGATGGCAAGGAGGTATCCTCTGCATCTGGAACCAAGGCAGGCTCAGGCCCCAGACTCAGCTCAGCTGATGCTTGTTGCAGAGGAGGTTGAGCGGACGGAGGCTCCTCAGGAGACAGGCCCCAAACTTGGTTCAGCCGATGTCCCAGGTGGAGGGTTCGGTGTAGGCTGCGATTCCTCTGGCTCTGAGCCCGAGTCCCAGGCCACCACAGGTCAACAGCAAGCCTCATTTTTTGGCTCTGACTTGATCCGCCCAGGGTCACTGTAAAGGATGCAAGGCGGGCGCCAGGAGGTCAACAAAGCTGGCGCTGCTACGGACGTAGGAAGAACCTAGATCTAGATGCTATACTCAATAGGAGTATAGCATCTAGATCTAGGGAAGTAATAGTACCACTGTATTCTGCTCTGGTCAGACCTCACCAGGAGTACTGTGTCCAGTTCTGGGCACCACAGTTCAAGAAGGATACTGGCAAGCTGGAACATGTCCAGAAGAGGGCAACCAAAATGGTCAAAGGCCTGGAAACGATGCCTTATGAGGAACGGCTTAGGGAGCTGGGTATGTTTAGCCTGGAGAAGAGAAGGTTAAGGGGTGATATGATAGCCATGTAAAGGTAAAGGTAAAGGGACCCCTGACCATTAGGTCCAGTCGTGACCGACTCTGGGGTTGCGCGCTCATCTCGCATTATTGGCCGAGGGAGCCGGCGTATAGCTTCCAGGTCATGTGGCCAGCATGACTAAGCCGCTTCTGGCAAACCAGAGCAGCACATGGAAATGCCGTTTACCTTCCCGCTGTAGCGGTTCATATTTATCTACTTGCATTTTGGCGTGCTTTCGAACTGCTAGGTTGGCATGATAGCCATGTACAAATATATAAAAGGGATGTCATATAGAGGAGGGAGAAAGGTTGTTTTCTGCTGCTCCAGAGAAGCGGACACGGAGCAATGGATTCAAACTTCAAGAAAGAAGATTCCACCTAAACATTAGGAAGAACTTCCTGACAGTAAGAGCTGTTCGGCAGTGGAATTTGCTGCCAGGGAGTGTGGTGGAGTCTCCTCCTTTGGAGGTCTTTAAGCAGAGGCTTGACAGGCATATGTCAAGAATGCTTTGATGGTGTTTCCTGCTTGGCAGGGGGTTGGACTGGATGGCCCTTGTGGTCTCTTCCAACTCTAGGATTCTATGATTCTAACCTGGGATCCTGCTGCTGCTGCTGCTGGTGACCTGCGCTCCTGGAAAAGTTATCCTCCCCCTGGAGAAATACAGTGAAATTTCTCAGCCCGCAAACAAGGCAGAGAACCGAGAGGTGATTTGCGCACAACTCTAGTCCAAATGGCCGACCAAAGGGGAGATGAAGGGCATGTGTAAAAGTCATAAACCACACGGAGGAGGAACAGGGCAGGAAATCTGGCGACCTGGGGGGGGGGTCCTCCTCCCCCCACCCACCCAAGGGGAGCCCTTGCTATGTTTGCAGGCGAGCAGGAGAGGCATGTAGGACAGCACACCCTCCCAGCTAATAGCTGCAGACTGGAGCTGGAAATGAGCAGGTAAGAGGATCCGCTAAGCGGCGGCGTTGGAAGAATAAAAGCAACCATCTCAGAAGAGCCGTAATGAATCCGTAGCCCATTAGAGCACCATTAAAGGAAGCAGCGGAGGCAGCACCTAGGGAGGGTGACATCCGATGGGAAGGCCGACTTGTGGGGATCCGCCAGCCTTCGTGGCCAATTTATGTAGTGGCATGTAATCTGCTCCAGTTATAAGCGGTCCGTGTGGAAGCGTCACTGTGCTTAGAAGTCATTAGCTGGGGACGCAGCTAGCGAGAGACAAGAGGCCGGGGACGGCTGGCAGGGAGAGAAGGATGGGCGGGGAGATGAGGCAGAGATAGGGAAGGGAAGGAATTAATTTAATTATAAAAAAACCTTCAGAGCCTGCCTCTCGATTCGTGCGGTTTTGGGGCTTGGCAGAGCTACCAAGAATACCAAGCAAGGAAAAGGAAGGTTACTGGATGCTTTTCTTTTTGAAAGGAAGAAGAAAAGAGAGAGGGGGAGAAGAAATAATTTTCAAGTATGGGCAGATAAACCCCCTCACCAACTTCCTCAGTCTCAAGACAACCCAGCTATTTACTGACAGTTTTACTGTTTTTCTCCTCTTCCTTTTTTAAAAAGATCCCTCAAGCTCCTTTCAACTTGATCTCCAAATCCTGAATATGATTAACACCCGTCATTTGCAGCCGATGTTCTGGCTAATAAATGTGACATTAGACAGAAAAAAGTATTTGGCTCCGTGGTGGCGTACCCGAGGAAATGTTTGTCGGCGGTAAGACTTCAGAGTTGGGCATGGAGGAGGAGAAGGAGGGGTGGTGCTTTGTTCTCACTACTACATGCCCCCACAAATATGGCAGTTTATTTTTCTCCTTGGGTGTCGACAGCAATAGCTGGTTTTATATAGGAGAAAGGGATGCGTCGCTATTGATAGGCACCAGGCCTAAACTCTTGACACTGGTGCCCTGGCCATAAATGCCTGCTCCGGTGGCACAGCCCTGCCTCTTCAGACAGCCTTGTGTTCTGTCTCTTGGTCACACTAGGATGTGACGGAATTGAGTTACTGACTACCAACAGTCGATGACTGGCAGATGAAGATGATGGAGTTTATGGAACTGGCTGAGATGACCGGAAGAATCCGCAACCGGGGAGAAGAAGCGACAGAAGAAGAATGGAAAGATTTTAGGCTATATTTTAAAAAATATGTAAAAGTAACATTTCAAGATTAGATTTAGATTAAAAAGAAACTGTAAATTGTATGAATATGTTAAGTGCAAAGGAGTAAAATAAGGCTAGAAAAAGTGAATAAAATGGTTTAGAAATTGCTAAAAAGTTTAATTGGCCAAAGAACCGCAGTGGACGGGAACCCGAGGGTGTCCCCATATATAATGTGAAGGAAAAAGGAATAAGTAATTTGCATTTGGGTGTTTATTTTTCTTTTAATGTTGTCATTGTTGTTTTTCTTCTTTTTTATTGTTGTTTTTGTAGTGCTTTCTTGTTGTGTTAAAAAATTCTAATAAAAATTATTTTTTTAAAAAAAGGAATTGAGTTACTGAGAGAGAGGAGCCAATGGTGAATAGCGACAAGCTTTAGCACTAGATAGATAGGATTTGGGTGGATTCCCCACCCTGACCCTTTTTTTTTAAAAAAAAGCAGAGTCAAATATCCTGCTTCTGCAGCGATAACTAATGTTTACCACTTCCATGTGTGTGGCCGTCGCTGCAGCAGCCTCTCAAAACTTCCCAGACGCTGTAATAAAAATGCTCTTGGATTGCAAAATCCAGAACCGGGTTTTGTAAGCTCTGGCCCTCCCGTCCAGTTGATGCAGAGTAAGGGCACGGAGAGGTCACCCTGCAGGGTCACATGGCCCACGACAACAACCGAAAAGCAGCTTCCCTATTGGCTCACTGCAAGAAACACTTCTAAGCAGATTGTCAGCGCTGCTTTCTGTTAACCTTGACATCTGATCGATACATCTGTAATTGATTGTTACTGGCTGCCTCTGCATCTCTTGGGCATCTGGGCTGACTGCTGTGGTCCTGATGCTGGCTGAGAGCTTAGCATCTACAGGTTTCTGGGGGGGCCTTGGGCATGAGGTGCCAGGAGGGTCCTCGCCCCCTGCTCAAACCACTCTCCTTCTGCACCCTTGGCCCCTCCCCTTCCCCTCTGTGCTTTTTTACTTTCTCAGATATTTCTCCCCTTTCTCTAGATAAGCTACAGCTATTCTAGGCTGCATCAGCAGAAGTATAGTGCCCGGACCAAGGGAAGCAATAGTTCTGCTCTGTTCTGCCTTGGTCAGACCACACCTGGGGCACTGCGTCCAGTTCTGGGCACCACAATTTAAGAAGGATGTTGACAAGCTGGAAGGCGGGCAGAGGAGGGTGACCAAGAGGATCAAAGGTCAAGAAACCAAGCCTTATGAGGAGTGGTTGAAGGAGCTGGAGATGTTTAGCCTGGAAAAGAGGAGACTGAGAGGAGATATGATAGCTGTCTTCAAATATCTCAAGGGCTGTCAAGTGAAAGAGGGAACAAGCTTTTTTCCCTCCTGCTCTGGGACTGGGGTTTAGTAGTTTTATCAATCACTAGCCAAACCTGAGGATTCACCCATTCCTGAATCTGATTTTTCAGCCACCTCTTCTGATAGAAATCCTGTGGCTGTTCCATGTTTCAATTTATCGTACTGTTGTTTTAACCGGGGCAAGATTTGGGATAGAGAGGGTGCTTCGGGAAAAAGAAAGGATGGATAGGATGGAGTAAGGAAGATGATGAAACAAGTTACATTCATGGTTAACTGGTTGGCAGAGGAAGAACTGGGCCTGTAACGGCAATGCGGAAGAGGAAAATTTGCGCAGAAGAGCATCTCAGCCCACCTGGCAAACTCTTCCACTCCACTGCTTAATTTGCAAGGGCCCTGCTGTCTTCGGTTGCATCTATTCACCTTGACTTAGTGCTTGTCCTAGTATCTGGGAGGAAGTGAAGGCATAAGCAAGGCACTGAGGATCAAGAAGCCACATTGGGGAAAAGATTCCTGCCTTGCAGGGGTGTTGAACTAGATGACCCCTGTGACCCCTTTCCAGCTCTGCAATTCTATGATTCTGTGATAAGGCCCCAACCTCAGAGCTTTCCCCTTAGCAAGAGTAACTTGAATCTGGTGCGGAGACAATGCCTTAGGACAGGGGTTCCCAACAAATTTTTCTCGAGGACCCCTCATCGAGCCGCTATTGTGACAAGGGCCCCCATTAATTCCTAATCCTAAAATTAAAAAGTGAGAGCCAAATTAAGAGTCTTTTTATATTTTATATTTATACGTTTTTTACAGTTACGATTTAGGTTCAATGGACACTGACAAGATCGGTTCGAGAGTCACTGACTTACTTGCTTGAACATCAAATGCATTATCTTCCTCTTCATCTGTAGGCCTTTGTCGTTTTAACGAACCACTTTTTAACCAACGGTTCATTTTTAACTACGCGAACTGTAGCTTCCGTGAAAAACAACGCTTTGTTTACAAACACTACTGTTTTGCAAAGAGGCAGCACACGCCAGGGAGGAGGGAGGGGAATGGAGAAGACAGGGTACCTGCACAGTAGCGCACAAATGAAGCCGACGCGTGCAAAGCATCTTGGGGAGGTGAGCGTTAGTAGAATGCGTGCGCTGCCTCTTTGCAAAACAGTAGTGTTTGTAAAGCGCCACCTAACGGCATACAGCAGAACTACTGCCTCTATCTAATTCTAGTTTTGCGCTAGACTCTGCTCATGCAGGAAGCGGCCAAAACAAAAAATCTGTTATCATACGAAATATATTTAATATATTTTTTATTCTAATAGCATCTTGCGGACCCCTCTGGCATAGCTCGCGGACCCCCACCTGTTGGGAACCACTGCCTTAGGAACTGCTGGCTAAGTGTTCGTCCTGGTCCCTGCCCGTTTTTAACTATACACCTATAACTTGCGCCTTTGAATCTTCGGCATACAAACGACTCGCTTCGAACCTGGAACCTGACTGATGCTTAGAGGAAGTCTTTTTTCACACAGCGCATAGTGAAACTATGGAACCCCCTCCCCCCCCAGGAGGCAGGCTTCTGGATCCAAGCTTTTGGAAACCACAGGAGGGGAGAGTTGCTCTTGTGCTCAAATCCTGCTCGCTGGTTTCCCATAGGCATTTGGTTGGCCACTGTGAGAACAGGATGCAGGACTAGATGGGCCACTGGCCTGATCCAACAGCCTCTTCTTATGTCCTTATGCCAACCTCATTCAAGGTGCAAGTCGGCAATTGGAATAATAATAATAATAATAATAATAATAATAATAATAATAATATATTTGTACCCCACCCATCTGGCTGGGTTTCCCCAGCCACTCTGGGCGGCTTCCAACAAAAGATTAAAAATACATTAAAATCTCAGACATTAAAAACTTCCCTAAACAGGGCTGCCTTCAGATGTCTTCTAAAAGTTAGATAGTTGTTTATTTCCGTGACATCTGATGGGAGGATGTTCCACATGGCGGGTGCCACTACCAAGAAGGCCCTCTGTCTGGTTCCCTGTAACTTTGCTTCTCGCAGGGAGGGAACCGCCAGAAGGCCCTATGTGCTGGACCTCAGTGTCCGGGCTGAATGATGGGGTTGGAGACACTCCTTCAGGTATACTGGACCGAGGCCGTTTAGGGCTTTAAAGGTCAGTACCAACACTATGAATTGTGCTTGGAAACGTACTGGAATTAGAGGCTAGTACTATTTGGTGCATCTAGTCCCTAATGCTTTTCGAGGGCACTGCACTCTCTGTTCACCTGCCTTTGCTTCATGTTTTAGTACCA
This sequence comes from Zootoca vivipara, assembly GCF_965207765.1. Lineage (NCBI taxonomy): Eukaryota > Metazoa > Chordata > Lepidosauria > Squamata > Lacertidae > Zootoca > Zootoca vivipara. Next base: position 48,115,941 of record NC_142596.1, read on the forward strand.
TACTGGCCCGAATATAAGCAGCACTCCCCCCCAAAAAAAAATTCAGACCCTGAAAAGTTAAAGTGTGGCTTACATTCAAGACCTTACGCCGCAGCTCCCCCTCCCCAGAGAGCAGCCCGGGAGCGCAGGGCAACGATGTGCAGCCCGCCGGCCGCTCCCAAGCCTCCCCCTAGCCACCAGAAAGAAGGGGAGAAGGGGGAAGGGCCCCCCCTCCCAGGAAGCAGCCCGGGTGTCGTCTTTTTTTCTTTTGCCCCTTCAATTTTAAAGATGGGGCTTATTTGCAGGTGCGACTTATATTTGGGCCAATACGGTAATCTTGTCAAGCCCAGACATCAGCCGATGACCCAGGAGTACCTGGTTGCAGGTACCCCTTCATTCCTGCCACAAAAGGTGCTGGCTTCCCAAAAAAACCAATTTTTTTTTAGTGACAAGAGAGCCACCTTCCCTTTCCAGCGCATCAAAGCCAAACAAATAACCGCAAGCTAGCGAGCGTCATTAATTAGCGGCAGATGGCAAGCGATGACAGGTAGCACCATACCTGCGTGTTGCATCCCCCTACTTAACAGACTTGCGCTCGGAGGGTCTCCCGGTTGCAGAGCTGGCTTTTTGCCGGCTGAACGGGGGGGGGGGCAGCCTCCGCCGCACGTTCCAGTTTTGCAACTTGGGGCAGCGCATGTAGAGGCATTAATGGCAGACGAATGCCAAGCCGGGATGGTTTTGCATTAGCACAACAGAGGGGAGGCAGTCAGGGAAAGGGAGGGGGGCAGGCGAAAGAGCCCTTTGTAGCTCAGACAATCAGCCGCGTTTTCAAACGGCGCTGGAGAGATAACACCGCAAAAGTGGGGGGGGGGGGAGAGGAAGCCTTGTGTCTCGCTTCTTCTTCCCGCAAAGGATTTACTGGCGGCGCATTAATGGGGCTGTTCAGTATTCTGCTCCAGACGGCGGATAATGCCTTTGCCAAACTAACTGCAATAAATTAATTAAATTAATCTGCTGTGCTGTGCCTGTCCCCACCCGACGAGAAAGCTGTGGGCGAGTGGAGATTGCCACTTTCTCCTCTTGGCTGGCAAGCTCGGGAATCTGGCTTCACCTCCCTCTCCCTCCCCCCCCGACGCCCCCCTGCCCCTCCCCCGTGCTCCCGAGTCTTCAGCCCGGTACGCCACCTGCCTCATTCAGCTAATCGCCGTCCTGGCAGTTTAGATCACATTAGTTTCCCGTGTAATTAAGACTGTCCAGGAGGGCACGCAGCTGCTTCGCCCGGCCGTTCCCTCTTCCACGTCAATGTGCCTCCTGCACAGATAGGTGCAATTAACCAACCCTGTTCACAGTCATTAAGCATTAATGCACCTCATTAGCATAAGAACTGGAAGGGAGCTTTGATGCTGGGGGAAACCCCTGTAGGAGAGAGAGAGAGAGAGAGAGAGAGAGAGAGAGAGAGAGAGATGTACAAGGCAAAGGATCCGGCCCCCAAACCTCCTGATGAGGTCAAACAGACAATTCGGCAGCCTCTCCAGAGCAGAAAACGCCACCTTTGCCTTTCTTCATCTGCACATGAGGGTTGGGCTCCCTAGATTTCCCCAATATTCAAGGAATATGGGCAACTGTTAACCAACTCGCAGAATATTATGGGCTTCTGCGTCCCTTTCGACATGCTCAACTCCGAGAGCACGGCACGAGAAAGGTGAAACAAATGGCACCTCTGACAAAGAACTTCCCACATTGTCAAACTCAGCCACATCACGAAGTTTACGGGTGTGCCTTTGCGCGCTAAGCTCTCTCCGCAAAAGCGGCGTGCCACCTTCCTCCAGGAATTAGCTTCGCTCAGATGCGGAGGCGCTGTGCAAGAAGAGTTCGAGACAGTTGCACCAATGCCCTTGGAAATCAAAATGGCCGCTGCTTCATCGGTCAGGATGGGCAAACCATGGCTGGGATGGCCACTCCGCTCTTCAGGCCGCCAGCATAGCAGGGAGGGTGGAGGAAGCTGGCTGTCGTTCTTAACAGCTGTCCAGTTATTTAAGTAAAGTTGACCACATAGTCAAGGCTTCACAGTATGGAGCACAAACCTTTGGGCAGTTAGTCGTTTTTGACTGCGGGGCTCAGGAACAAATGCACTCCCAGGAAGTTCTAAAGAGGGTTGATGAATGCTATCCTTCACCTTTTCATAATAAACAGGATGCAGCAGTATGAGCTCTTTACTGGCGTCAATCACACGACTAGGAATGGGCAAATCTATCCATTTTGTCTTCTCATTTCCCCCCAGTCTTAAGCCCAGTTCTCCAAATCTTTGCATCAGTTTGCTAATCTTCCCCCCTCCGCCATGAAAATTCACCAACCTTTTAGCGTGAATTTTCCCAGACATACACTTCTTCTTCTTCTGCATAGCAATTTTCCCCAATACTATGCATTTTTCCTATCTCATTTTCTCTCTGCAGGTGCATTTCAATGCACATTTCACCCTGTACCCATTTCCTACCCGTCGTTTGGCTGAAGAATTTCATGCTGCAAAATTCGGAGAAGTACAAATTTCGGAAGGGGGGGGCGCACCGTGTTTCAGTTCATGCACCGTTTCGGAAATTACGAACCAGGCAGGCTCCACCTTTAATGTGTACTGAATCAAATTCCCCACCCCCTTCCTTATGCGTTTGTTTTCAACGTAGGAAACCAGCCTGTGTGTGTGTGCTTTCAGGGCCCTATCTGTGCAGCCGGGAGCCTTGACCTTGCAACTCTGCAAATGCTTAAGAGCCATTTCAGATGCAGAAAAGGAACCTGTGAAGGCCAGGGCAGAGCCTGGTGCTGGGACACGACCTCTCTTGCCTGCACCCAGTTATCCCCCCCCCCACAAAATAACATCTGTAAAATGCAAATGAGATGAACATGGAAGCTCTGGGGTATTGCATACCTACGTAAAAGTGCACTCGTTATGTGTTTGTGTTCTTTAAAGAACCAACACCTGGGTTTCTAAAAACTGGGAGACCTGGAGGACCAAGCCAGCATCTCCCCACCTGTATCCTGGGAGAAGGATGGACACTGGCCAGGGGTTGGTGGGCTTGCAGCGGCCTGCTCCTTTCAATTTGCTCTTGTTTCTTTCTTTTTAACAGGGGGTGGGGGTGGGGAGAGACCTGCAATTACAATTAGCCAGGAGAGCAGCAGGGGTGGGCAACAGGAAAGCCAGCAGCTAAGGGAGGGGGAGGCTTCCTCCGTTGCTTTTCTGAAAGGCCGGCTAGCAGCTTGTAGCATTTGCAGGTCTCTGCCTATTGTGCTGTCGAGAACATCTGAGCAGACACGTTCCTTCAGGCACTGGGGTTTTATTGTAAGCCGTTTCAATGGCAAACGAAGGGGGAAGGACGGAGGAGAGGCGGAGAGAGGGAGGAAGGGAAAGGGGTGGGTGGGGGGAAGATGAAATACAGCCTTGGGAGAGGGAGAGAGAGGGAGAGAGAGAGAGAAGAAGAAGAAGAGAGAGATTGCACGCCAAAGAGTGAGAGGTGGAGAGGAGGTTTCGAAGGCAATCAATGACTCCTTGTTGCTATCACTCAGGTTCTTGGAAGGCAGTATCCCTCCCGCGGCATCGCTTACCCCATAGCTGTGACTTTGCCGTAGCGCTTGGGGGGCTCGGCTCTCTCTCTATCTCTGGCACCAGCCGGGCTTCTTTCTCATTATTGGCCGAGATCGCAGAGGTAGCAGCCAGCTCTCCCGGTGCAGAGAGATTACTGCTTTCTCTTCCTCCCCGCCTCTCTCTCTCTCTCTCTCTCTCTCTCTCTCTCTCTCTCTCTCTCCCCCAGCCCGCACTGCCACTTTGGCAGAGCCGCTTTGCTAAAAAGTGGCAGGGAGCTAGGTAACTGGTTGTTGTTGCTGTTGTTGTTGTTTTTTGTCTTCTCTTGCAAAGGCGAGAGGCAGGCACACTAGAGTTTCAGGCTGCTCAGGGCAAAAAGGTATTGGAAGGATCCAGTAAGAACCCTGCCGGATCAGGCCAACAGCTCGTCTAGCCCAGCGTCCTGTTCTCACGGTGGCCAACCAGCAGGGTTGCCAGCTCAGGAGCACCCCAGACCCTGAGATTTCAGGGCACAAACCTGAGACCTAGAAGCAGCCCCATGCGATATCATGGGCGCAGGCCCTGGAGACGGAAGTTAATTGGGAGAGGCGACTGATGGAGGGGAAATCCCCCCAGGGTGTCAGTGCTGTAATGCTCAGCCTGCTCCTGCTGAAACCTGCAACCCGCATGCACAGTCTTCTTAATGCTTTTTTAAAAATAAAGGCGACAGGCAAACCTGGAGACTTCAGATCAGACCTGAAGGTCTACCGTGTTACTCCCAAAATAAGACACCGTCTTATATTTATTTTTCCTCAAAAAAACACACGGTGGCTTATTTTCAGGGGATGTCTTATTCTTTTTATTAAGTATGGTACAGTTTAACCTACAAGGGTAAACTGCCTATCACTATGGCTTATTTTTGGGGTATGGCTTATTTTCAGGGTATGGCTTATTTTCGGAGAAACACGGTAGCAATCCTACCAACCAGATAGATGCTTGTAGGAAACCCAGAAGCAGGATTTGAGCACAAGAACACTCCCCACACACTGTGTTTTCCAGCAACTGGCATTCATAACTGTCAGAGGTTCTTGCGACTACTCTAGAGTAACGACACTCCGCATGCTTGTCTTTAAACAGTTTTTATTAGTGCAGTCTATTTACAGTGAGACAGGTGTGTAAAACATGTCTGCTCATTCCGATGCAGAATCCGGCACTGCCCCCCCCCCCACGTGATCTTCTCCAACATAGGAGTCTCGGGACAGTGAATCTCCTCCCTTTCTTTCTCCTGCGTAATTCCGGAACCGGAGGAAAGGGTCTACGCTCCATGCTTTCATTTTCTCCCTTCTCCCCTTCTCTTTCCTCCCTCCTGTGTAGCCGGGGCTCTCTCGTGTTGCTGGAGCCCTGGCCCTCTCTCTCCACTTCCTGACTAGCCTCCTCCGAGCCCTCGCTTCCATCGCTGCTTGGGGAGGAGCTACTTCTGATGCAAGGGGGAGGTTCTCTGTACTTTCTCCCCCTTACAATAACCATTAGTGGCTCAAACCGTAGAGGCAAAGCATAGCCATAGAAGCTATTCATAGCCACATCCTTCATCTATTTGTCCTGTCGTCTTCCACAGCCACCCAAGTTGGTGGCCATCACTTCCTACTGTGGGAGGGAGTTCCATAGTTTAACCATGCACTGCGTAAAGAAGTACGTTATTTTGTTTGCCCTGAATCTTCCAGCATTCAGCTTCGTAGGGTGTCCACGGGTTCTAGCGTAACGAGAGGAGAAAAGCTTTTCCTTATCCACTTTCTCTGCACCATGCATGCTTCTACGAAGAACGGGCTACAGGTTCCGCAATGGATTTCAGCAATCCACACTAGGTATTTCAGAGAAGCCCACCCAGCATGGCCGGGGCTTGTCCTTGGGACGCACACAGCCTCGACTTGGAAAAAAATGCAGAATCAGGGCTGCTATCAACCTCGTCCTTGGCCAGGCCTAGCCTCTGCTGGAGACCCATGTGCAGGCCGCACTAGGCCTTAGCTCATGTGCAGATTTTGGAACGGAGCCGGAATCTTCCGGGTTCCAAAAGTCATGGTAGAAATGGGGCCCTCCGTTTCCCGATCAAATTCTAACTAGGTTGGGATCTGCCATCTCCCTTGTCCTAGTCTGGCCTTTGACAGCAGCAGCTTTGTTCATAAGTGGCTCAGAGGTCTACTCTATCTCAGGCTTTTTTATTTTATTGGAGGAGAGTTCCTTCACACAGCTCCATCTACAGTAAGCGGTGTTGCAGCCCAGAGCCATAATGGGCTCTGTAGAGCGTCCAGGTTCAAAGGCAATTGCCAGTGGAAATCGAGATGTTGTTGTTGTTGTTGTTGTTGTTGTTGTTGTTGTTGTTGAAACAGCAGGAGAGCGCTACTGCCTTCCAGCCTGCTTGTGAGCTTCCTGGAGTCGTATGGTTTGGCATTGTGTTGGGCTAGACCAGGAGCAAGGAACCTTTTGCAGCCTCGGGGCCGCATTCCCTTCGAAGCGACCTTCTGAGGGCCACGTGCCGATGGAGGCCAGGCCAAGGGACAAAATATGCTGACAAAATGGACGTACAGTAGGCTGCTTTTGACACACACTCACACAGCCCTAACTGTCTTCCACTCAGGCAAGCAAGAGTCACCATCAGAATTCAAGGACTTGCTCCAGTGTGGCGGAAACAGTGAAAGACCTGGGCTGCTGTAAGGGCGCTGAATGACTTCTCACGAGTAAGAGGCTCCAAACTCCGTAACTGGTTTTTACAGAGTTTTATTTATGTACAAAGCAGAGCAATTATGCCCATGACCGTTCAGTCTGAGTCAGAATCCGGAAGTGGTGCATGTCTAGATTGGCGCCAACATAGGAGCCATTAGTCTCCGCCTCTGTTCCCTGCACTTGTCCCCCCTTCGCTCCTGGGGTGAAGGGGCGGGAACATTCCCTTCTCCCCCTGAACTGAACTGTCGAGCAGGTTCCCTGGCCTCTGATGCCTCCCCTTCCACAGCACTCAGGTCCGACACTTCTGACCTTCCCCAGTGCTCCTGTGAGCTGTCAGCATCCCCAGAGCCCCTCTCCACCTCAGGAGCCTCAACACCACCTTCTGACCCACCCGCCTCCTGGAGACCCGGCGTCGCTCCGCTGGGCTCCGCGCTGGCACCCGGTGGTCCCCTGATATCCGTTGAGAAGAGTGTCCTGGGAAGAGATCCGAGGGCGAGACAGACCTCTGGTCCGCAGACTTGATGTTCCCTACTTTAGGACAATATGTCTTCGGCCCAAAATACCTGAAGGAGCGTCTCCACCCCCATCGTTCAGTCTGGACACAGTCTGGACAGAGGGCCTTCTCAGTGGCGGCACCCACCCTGTGGAACGCCCTCCTGTCAGATGTCAAGGAAATAAACAAATACCTGACTTTTAGAAGATATCTGAAGGCAGCCCTGTACAGGGAGGTTTTTAATGTCTGAGGTTTCATTATATTTTTATATGTGTTGGGCGGCATAAAAAGAATAAAATTACTACTCTTTGGGCCTGATCCAGCACGCAGGGCTGTTTCACCCCGCCTCGCCCTCTGTTTGAGAGAAATAAGCCTCCACCTTGCAGCTCCGCTGGCACTCAAGAGCCACCCGTCAAACGAAGAGCAGGCTGCGGCAGCCGTTGGATGCCAAGCGGGAGCTTGGTTGACGGCAGGTCCCGACACGAGACTCTCCTTTTAATTTTTTTCTCCATCTGAGGAGGGATCCCGGCGGAGCGCCACATGCCGGGGCTTGTCGCCCCCGTCGGCTTTGGCAGGCTGTTAAAGGGGAGGCCGCCTCGCGGAGAGAGAGAGACCTCCACCAGCCTGCGGCCTGCTCTGCGATTGGCAGAAGAGGCTTCCTCGCGCTCTTAACACCTGCAGGAAGGCAAGAGGGTGGTTGGAAACAGGAGGGCTGGCAGATGCTCTCCCCGTGCCAGAAAGCTTGAGCAAACGAGGGCTTTGAATCCTCAGCTCCAGCTTGGAAAGATCCCAGCCCTTAATTCATGCGCTGGAGAAGGGAACTGTAGCTGGGCACAGAGGGGGCTGCAAAGACGGGGGAAGGCGAAATCTCTCCAGTTTCTGTCGGAGAGGAAAATTCTAAATGATCTCTCTTAGGCCGGCAGTTTGAGAAGACAAGGGGGGGGGACGACGACACCCAACCAATCCTATTGTGCCCGGCATAAATCTTTGCACCGGGGCCTTCACGCCTCCGCGCTATTGATAAAGCGAAACAAGTCTTAAATGTTTAATGAGCAAATAAACCTGTTAAGGGGATATGATTAACGGCCTGCCTCTGCTCGGCATTTAAAGCGTCCCTGCTGCACCTTTCGGTGGAGGTGGGCGGCATCGGGCGGGGGAGGAAGCCGGCTTATTTTTTCAGGGGGAAGAGAATCATTCCATGGGCCGCGCATGGAGGGAGATGGGAATTCTAACCATGTCCCTTTTTGCTCAGGAGTCGTAAACGTGCCGGGCGAGTTTATGTTATTGCGGGGGGCGGGGAGGAGGCGTAAAGGGGAAAGAGAGAAGAGGCCTTTGTCGTCTTCTTCTTTCTCCCCCTTTTGCAATGTGGGAAGGAGACCACACAGCAGAGGAAATTGCATAACAGGCAGGAGGTGCCAGCTTGCCAGTGGCTAAGGGAAGCGACAGCTCTGCCCACGTGCCAAAACTTCCATATTTACTCTGCTACCACTTTGCCTCCCAAGCACAGACAGCGGGATTTCTGTCCGAGCTTCCAGTGCCCGGCGGTTCAGAGGGAAGGCATCTCCCTGGCTTTGCCCACCCGCCAGAGGCCTCAACAGCTGCGCCGATTGTCCGGTGTCCTGGCTGGCCAACAGGATGCCCATCTGAACTGCCAGGGCCCGGTAGCTGGGGGAGACAGGAGAAAGCAAGCCGGGCTCTGCCTGAGGCTTCCACCGCTGCCCTCCCTTTCCCAGAACCGCCAGAGTTTATGTGCCAGAGCCCTCAGCAGGGTAGCTGAATGCACGAGCCTTTCTAGAGGCACTTGAACCGCAGCCAAGGAAGCTGGCAGCGGAATCGCTCGAGGAAGAAGCGCGTCGAAGGAGGCGCACTGAGCATCAGCTGGAGATTGTGAAAAGTTTGGCACGTCAATTGGTGGCAGAGGCATTTATGTTTTGCACGAGGCTGCGTTGCTCCTTGCCGCAGGCAGAAGCGATACCTATGCGAGGACGGAGGAGAATTGTGCTAGGTGCACATATTTAAGGAAACTGAGCTAGGCCACATCGGCACCTACTGTTGTACCACTTTAAACTGACATGGCTTCCCCCAAAGAATTCTGGGAGCTGTAGTTTGGGAAGGGTGCTCAGAGATGTTAAAGGTAAAGGGACCCCTGACCATTAGGTCCAGTCGTGACCGACTCTGGGGTTGCGCGCTCATCTCGCATTATTGGCCGAGGGAGCCGGCGTATAGCTTCCAGGTCATGTGGCCAGCATGACAAAGCCGCTTCTGCCGAACCAGAGCAGCACATGGAAACGCCGTTTACCTTCCCGCTGTAGCGGTTCCTATTTATCTACTTGCATTTTGACATGCTTTCGAACTGCAAGGTTGGCAGGAGTTGGGACCGTAGCAACGGGAGCTCACCCCGTCACAGGGATTCGAACCGCCGACCTTCTGATCAGCAAGCCCTAGGCTCAGTGGTTTAACCACAGCGCCACCTGGGTCCCTTGCTCAGAGATGTTAGGAGACCCCTATTTCCATCAAAGAGCTACAATTCCCCGAGTGGCTTAACCACCAACCTTTCTTGCCAAGGAACTCTGGGAACCGTAAATTTTGTGAGGGCAATAGGGGGCCTCCTAATAAACCTCAGCTCCCTTAACAAACGGCACTTCCCAGATTCTTTCTGTTCAAAGTGGTAATGATCCTGCTTTAAACGTATAGTGGGAATGTGGCCCTAATTCACGCCTCTCAGATGAAAACATGGATCGGAACATAATTATCTTTCAGGTTTTACACTTCTCCGAATTGTGCAATTGATTTCTTCACACACACACAAAATGTGTGTTTCAGGATAAAATACGTTTGAACTCGTAAGTGTTCTGGTATGGTGCAAGGGGCTGTAGCTTGGCAGCAGAGCACATGTTCTGCATGCAAAAGGTCTCAGGATCAATCCCCAGAATATCCAATTAGGAAGATCAGTTAACAGGTGGCGGGAAGGCCTGTTTTCTACCTCAAACCCCGGAAAGCCATTGCTAGGCGACTTGCTGGTATGAGGTATAACTGAACTGTGCTCCCTGATGAGATGATAATGCCATTTGAAAGATCTCCATGGGGTTTGAGTGGGATTGCTCATCCACACATGCAAGTCATAACATGATGTTATGTCTGTGTGAATGTGCATTGTGTCGCTCCAAAGCAAGCTTATATTTGAAGGAAGCCTTTCTTAAGAGTTCATAAACAGCTCTCCTCTGCCTTGCCTTCGCAAATACCCACACTGCCAATTCTAGATGTTCTTCGCATCTAAATTCTCCCATGGTGTCTGGTCCGCATTCTTCCTTGGTGAGAGGGAAAACGGAACAAACTTAAAACTATCCGGAGCACAAAAAACACAACAAATTGCAAGCCATTCCATTACCCCAAGTCTTTCCCAATTGATCTATGTTTCTTTAAACAATGGTGCCCATATAGGTACTTCTCAGCTTTCCCTTGCAATTGGGGAACAAATTGCGCTCTCTTTTCTGCTATGGGAGATCCACACTCACAGACACACACTGTAAACAATCTTCGAAATGCAAACTCATTGCGTGCAGCAGAGAGGATTGATCGATAGAACATTGACAGCTAGGACAATGAACGAAATCAGAAAGTTTCACAAAACATCCCACAAAATATTGGGTTTTTTAATAATATTGGGTTTTTTATCACCCAAACGTAGGAACTTTGGAAGGAAGCTGCCTTATACAAAGGCTGACCATTGTTCCGTCTAGGTCAGTATTTGTCTGTATTGATGACAGTGGGTCTCCAGAGATTCAGACCGGGGGGGGGGGCTCCCACACAGTCCTTCCTGGAAATTCCAGGGCTCGAACCTGCAACCTTCTGCAAGCAAAGCTGATCTTTCACCACTGAAATACTACCCTCCCTCTTTCCTCTCACATTATCCTCCACTTCCCTTCGCAATGGCAGTGTTGATCGGCAACTTCCCCTCTCAGAAGTTGGAATATGTATGACCATCCCATAGCAATCTTGGGGACAACCAAACACTTTCTGGCTTCAAATTCCTTTTCCAAACCCATCCTTAGCGCCGACAACCCTGAGGAAGACGGGCCAATGAATGGTCTGACCGGATATTTATTTTATATTTTAGAAGAATTTATAGACAGCTTTATCAAGTAATACCTAAGGGGTGTACCTAGAACAACTTGAAACAACTATCCACATACCAATACAGGTGAAACTCGGAAATTTAGAATATCGTCGAAAAAAGTGCATTTATTTCAGCAATGCAACTTATTATTATTTTTAATTTAAATTTTTACAAATGCTTTCTTTTGGAAATCCCACAGCGATAAAACAAATAGTTTTCAATAATACAAACTAAACAAAAATAAACACCGCTATTACATTTCATTAATTACATTCCATTTGTAATTGACCCGCCGAACGACAAATAATTACAATTGCAACAAATCAAGGCTTGACATATCTTGCTTTGCATGTCATGCATCTATCTCATATATCGGTTTCACCTTTTAAGCTGCGTCACTGAAATAAATGCACTTTTCGGCGATATTCTTATTTTCCAAGTTTCACCCGTAAAACAAGCGGAATTTAATCATGGCAGCTGCCTGCAATCTCACCGTTTATTTATTTATTTATATCAAATTTATAGACCAGCCTTTCTCCCAGGGTCCCAGGGCTGTTTACAGCATAAAAATACATTAACGCAATACCCAGTGTGGCTCAGTTGGTTGGTGCATAGTGCTGAGCACATCAAGGTCGCAGGTTTGATCCCCATATATTCCTGCAGTGTGTGTGTGTGTGTTTGGACTAGACCAGGCATCCCCAAACTTCGGCCCTCCAGGTGTTTTGGACTACAATTCCCATCTTCCCCGACCACTGGTCCTGTTAGCTAGGGATCATGGGAGTTGTAGGCCAAAACATCTGGAGGGCCGCAGTTTGGGGATGCCTGGATTACGATCCTCCGGGCCCCTTCCAGCTCTACAATTCTATGAATCATCTATGAATTGTGTAATACCATACGAAACAATAGCCCTTCCCATTTCGCAGCAAGAACAAGGCTTCAAGAGGATCGACAGCTTTCTCCGCTGGAACACGAGAGCGCTCTCCCTTCCTGTGGCTGGTGGTACCCATCAACAGCCCTCTCTTCCATGAATCTGTCCAATCCTCTTTTAAAGCCATCCAAGTAGGTGGCCATCACTGCCTCCTGTGGCAGGGAGTTCCACAGTTTAACTACCGGTATGCACTTTGACCCCTAAACTCATGTCCCATTTTCTCCTGTTGCAAGAGTCGCCACATGACCTCTGCCTGTTTCTATTTGCAAGGAATTCCTGGCTTTCTGGTTCCCCAGCCTGGCATATCATGGCCCATGTTTCTGTTTTCTTCCTTCCTTTTAGGGGATGCATGAGTTGTTAGGGAGAGTTGTTTAGTGTTGTCCAGATTCTACTCCAGGGAAGTTAAATTTCCATGGGGGGGAAGGGATGCATCTTCTCTCCCTAGCACGCACATTGCTAAATGCATGTGCACGGACAAGAAGGAGCCGTTCAGTACGCAGCCTGCCATTTCAAATCCTCTTGCAGCTGCCGAGGTGAATTTTGAACTGCTGGCAACGCATCACAGGCCAATTACAATTTTCAAACATACTTTTAACCCAAAGAACGTTTGTCGTCCTGGATGTGAAATTGCTGAAGGAAAGCCCATCACAGAATAAACGAATCAGGGAGGGAGCTGTAGATCAGTGGCAGAGCACCTGTCTTGCAGGCAGAGGGTCCTGAGTTCAAATTTTGACACTTCCAGGTCCAAAGTTCAAGTGGAAGGTAGCGGAAGGTAGCGGGAAGGACCTCTGCCTGGGATGCTACCTATGAATACAGCAGACAGTGGGAACTGGAAGGATTTCAAAACAGAAATCTGCTGAAGCCAGCAACTGAGGAAACACGGAAGGAACAGAGGAACAACCAGAACCAGCGGGAATTATTGTCTGCGCAGTTTTAATACCACAAAACCCATGATGCAGTGTGACAGCCAGTGATAAAGCATGAGAAGAATGACTGTTCTGCAAATCCTATGATGCATTGGCCTGAAAGTTAAAGATCACAGACAAAAAAACATCCAGGGGCTTAAGACAAGTAACTGAAAGCAAGGGGAACCAGACACACAGCGGGAACGAGCTGAATTTTAAAACAGAAATCTGCTAAGGTCATCAGTTGAGAAAACACAGGAGAAACAGACTTACAACCAGAACCAGAAGAAATTAAAGCTGGTGTTTGTGCTGTTTTAATACTGCAAAAGCCACGATGCAGGTGACAAGCCAGCGAGAAAGCGTAACGAGAATGGCTGTGCTCAGTAAGACTACAAGTCCTATGATGCATTCCCCTGCAAGCGAAAGAGCATGCACAAAAGACATTCTTGGTTTAAGGCCAACGACGGAAAACATGGGGAGAACAGGCGCACAGTGGGAACCAGACAAATTTCGAAACAGAAATATGCTAAAGCCATTAACCGACAAAAACATGGGAGAAAGAGAAGTACAACCAGAGCCGGCAGAAATCAAAACTGGGTAAGAGATTTCCTACGGCAGTCTACTGCTTGTCTTCTTCTACCACCAACCATCACCTGCGAGATTCTGCCAATCTCACCCCACTATAGTGGACGCTTGGGTTGCGAACGTGATCTGTGCGGGATGCACATTTGCAACCTGCAGTGTTTGCAATCCGCGTCTGCGCACGTGCGGGTTGTGATCCAGCGCTTCCGCGCATGCGCAAAGCATGATTTAGCGCTTCTGTGCATGCGCACATGCCGAACCCAGAAGTAACCCGTTCTGATACTTCCGGGTGCAGCACGGAGAGCAACCCGAAAAGACGTAACCCGCAGCGGACGTAACATGAGGTATGACTATTCAGAATGCCATTAAACCAGCTGTGTACTCAACTAAGACCAGACAGCAAAGACCTTAGAAGAGCTTTGGTTTGGTTTGGTGCAGCTCCTTCCACTGTAGGTCAGGCTTTTAGATGGGATAGGAGAGAGAATAAATATAAGAAAAAGCAAGGGAGCCCTAGAGACCACCTAGTTCCTGCCTCCCTTGGATACAACCAGGTTGTTGTCTTGAGCTCGACATGCTGCCTTCCTAGTTGCGTTGGACTCCAGCTCCCATCAGCCCCAGTCAGAACCGTCCTGGATGATGGGAGATGTAGTCCACAACACCCAAAATGGGCCACCCCAGCACAGAGCCACACAACAAAGAGTCATCAGCCATGTCATGGAGATGAGCTTGGAAAATTGGAGGGTGTTAAAAACACAGGGAATCAGCCCTGAATGCTCACTGGAAGGACAGATCCTGAAGCTGAGGCTCCAATACTTTGGCCACCTCATGAGAAGAGAAGACTCCCTGGAAAAGACCCTGGTGTTGGGTTGGGAAAGATGAAGGGCACAAGGAAAAGGGGGCGACAGAGGACAAGATGGTTGGACAGTGTTCTCGAAGCTACGAACACGAGTCTGACCAATCTGTGGGAAGCAGTGGAAGACAGGAGTGCCTGGCGTGCTCTGGTCCATGGGGTCACGAAGAGTCGGACACGACTAAATGAATAAACAACAAAAACACATCTGGACAAACCAGCCTTTCCCAACCTTCCTCAATGCCTTCCAGATGTTTTGAACTACAATCTCCATCGGCCTCAGCTAGGTTGGGAAAGGTGAGTGTGGTGTAGAGGTGCCCACGGACCGTCTCGCCAGAGTGGTGCATGCTCTGGTTATCTCCCGCTTAGACTACTCCAATGCACTCTACATGGGGCTACCTTCGAAGGTGACCCGGAAACTACAATTAATCCAGAATGTGACAGCCAGACTGGTGACTGGGAGAGGCGCCGAGACCACATAACATCAGTCTTGAAAGACCTACATTGGCTCCCAGTATGTTTCCAAGCACAATTTGTAGTGTTGGTGCTGACCTTTACAGCCCTAAACGGCCTCAGCCCAGTATACCTGAAGGAGCATCTCCACCCCCATCGTTCAGCCTGGGCACTGAGGTCCAGCTCCGAGGGCCTTCTGGTGGTTCCCTCACAGCGAGAAGCAAAGTTACAGGGAACTAGGCAGAGGGCCCTCTCGGCAGTGGCACCTGCCCTGTGGAACAACCATCTGACGCAGGCTTCCTCAACCTTGGCCCTCCAGATGTTTTGAGACTACAATTCCCATAATCCCTGAACACTGGTCAATATTTTGTTGGAAGCCGCCTAGAGTGGCTGGGGAAACCCAGCCAGAAGAACGGGGTATAAATAATAAATTATTATTATTATTATAAATTAGTATTAAAGCATCAGACTAGGACCCGGGAGACCTGGGTTCAAATCCCTCACTCGGCGACAAAGCTCACTGGGTGACTGTGGAAGCCAGTCACTTCCTCTCAGCCTAACCTACCTCACAGGGTTGTTGTGGTGATTAAATGAGGATAGGGAGAACCATGTCTGCTACCTGGACCTCCTTGGTGAAAAGGATGGGACAAGACAAATTTAAGGCTGGTCTGCTTCCAGTCAATATCGCATTCCTATGCAATCATCAACCAAGTCCACCCTGTCCCAATTCTACACTATTATTCGCACTGTATTTTTAAAAATACAGTACAGTGTAAATGGCCTTGGCCACCATTGTCCAGTCCTGACACTGAAGTCCACCTCCGAGGGCCTTCTGGCAGATCCCTCACTGTGATAAGTGAAGCTACAGGGAACCAGGCAGAGGGCCTTCTCGGTAGTGGCACCTGCCCTGTAGAACGCCCTCCCAGCTGATGTCAAGGAAATAAGTAACTATAAAACCTTCAAAAGACATCTGAAGGCAGCCCTGTACAGGGAGGTTTTTCAATGTTTCATGTTTAATTGTGTTTTTCTATATGTTGGAAGCTGTCCAGAGTGGCTGGGGCAACCTAGTCAGATGGGCGGGGTACAAATAATAAAATAATAAATAGTGAGTGCGATTTTTGTAGAAAAAGAGGTGCTGGAATTCACCATGAACGCCTCCCTTGTTCTCTTATAATGGCAATGACTTCCACATTTGGGGGGGGGGGCTCTGTTAATTGTTGTTGTTATATTTCTCTCTCAAACGCACCTTTTAAAATATACAGTGGTACCTCTGGTTACGAACTTAATTCATTCCAGAGGTCCATTCTTAACCTGAAACCGTTCTTAATCTGAGGGACCACTTTACCTAATGGGGCCTTCCGCTGCCGCTGCCGCCACCGGCGCACGATTTCTGTTCTCATCCTTCTGGGTTAGCGGAGTCTGTAACCCGAAGTGTTTGTAACCCGAGGTGTTTGTAACTCGAGGTGCCGCTGTATTTTGGAGGTGTTTATAAATTGCTAAGAGACATAACCTTTGGGAAAGGCAAAATCCAGTGCAGAGTGAAGTTCTTATCTGGACAGAAGTGGTTGGGTTGGGTTAAGTTAGGCGGTCTCTGGATTTGCAGACCTTGAAATCCCCAGCATCTCTTCTTAGAAGATTTGCCCCAAGTTCTATCTGCGAAATGTTTACCAGTATATGCCAGCCGAGTGTTTGCTTCTCCTCCTCTTCTTTTTATGTCTCCTTGCTTTTCGCAGCCGCCTCCTTCCACAGCTCTTTCTTCCGACCCCGGGTGTGTGTGTGTGTGGCAGAGAGTGGTGGTCTCTGCTTTCCTCCAAAGCCACTCATTTGGAGTTGTCGCTCTTGGGAACTCAGTTCCAAGGCGGGTTGGTTAAGCAGCCCCCTTTTAACTGACAGGGGTTGTCCGTTCTGGACAAGGTTGCCTTTAAAGTTCACTCATTATACAGCTCGCAGCGAGCCTCCCTGTCGGATGGCGATGGTGCTCCACAAAGGATGAAAAGGCCAGCAGTGGCCTTTCTCCGATTGGCTTGGCTAAGCACCACCAGGCAACCAGCCACCATTTCCTTGATGGGAACTGAGAGAGGGCAGGGGGAGGACAAGAGGTCAACAAAAAGGGGCAATGAAGGAATTCTGGAGGGGCCGCCCTCCCCTCTCCTGGCTTTGATACGGGAGGCAAAACCGGCAAGTGGGGAAGGGAGGAAGACAAGACTCCATCTTGGAAAAATCCCTCTGGATCCAGGTTGTTTAGCAGAGGATGTAGCAATGCATACTCGGCTGTTTTGTTTATCATACCCTCCAACATTTCTCCAATGAAAACAGGGACATCCTATTTAACAACAACAACAACAACAACAACTTTATTATTTATACAACAACAACAACAACATTATTTATACCCTGCCCATCTGACTGGGTTGCCCCAGCCACTCTGAGCAGCTTCCAACATATATAAAAACATAATAAAACATTAAACATTTAAAAACTTCCCTATACAGGGCTGCCTTCAAATGTCTTCTAAAGGCTGTATAGTTGCTTCTCTCCTTGGCTCAGGGGTCACATAACTCCATACTCTCCAACATTTCTCTGATGAAAATAGGGACGTCCAAAGGACAAGCGGGTCATTCTGGGATCAAATCAGAAACTGGGGCGGCTTCTGTAAATCTGGGACTGTCCCTGGAAAATGGGGACACTTGGGAGGGCCTTGTATATAAGATCATCTGGTCCATCACCCTGTTCTTGCAGAGGCCGACCTGATACTGCAGGAAACCTGCAAACAGGGCCTCCCGGTGGTGCTGCGATAAAACTGCTAGCACATTTGCAAAGCTAAGCAGGGTTCGGTATGGTTCCAAATTGGATGGGAGACCGTGTGTTGAGATCCCTGCATTGCAGGGGGTTGGACTAGTTGGCCCTCAGGGTCCCTTCAACAATTCTATACCTGAGCATAACAAGAGCATTCTCCCCACCTGGGCTTTCCAGCAACTGCTACTCAGAAGCCCTACTTCCCTATACAGTATAGGGAAGTTTTTAATGTTTGATGCTTTATTATGCTTTTATATTTCTTGGAAGCCACCCAGAGTGGCTGGGGCAACCCAGTCAGTTGAGCGGGGTACAATTATTATTATTATTATTATTATTATTATTATTATTATTATTATTATTATTATTTAGTACTGCCCCCAACTGTGGAAGCAGAGCACAGCAATCACGGCTACTAGAAAGCCTTCTCCTCCATTAATTTGTCCAATCCAATTCTAAAAAGGCGAAAGATGATAGGACCTGAAGAAAAACTCTGGACTATGTCTAGAATTGTCCAATCCAATTCTAAAGCCATCCCAGTTGGTGGCCTTTACTCCTCTTGTGGGAGTGAGTTCCACAGTTTAACAGTGCTGTGTGACCAAGTACTGCCTTTTATCTGCCCCGAATCTTCCAATATTCAGTTTCATCAGATGTCCACAAGTTCTGGTGTTATGTGAGGGAGAAGAATGGCACTCTGGGGGTTTTCTTGCCCCAGACGTTCTAGGCATCTCCATGCTTTCAAGCTCCATATCTGAGTGCTCCCCCACATTCGTCTTTCCCGGGAAAAGATGCTCTTTAACGCGGAATCGGAACAAACAGTAATTGGGCTTTCCATGGACTGCTGTTTGCTCCAATTCAGTGGTAAAGATTGGGTATTTTGCAGGGGAAAGCACATGCAAAAAAAAAAAAAAAGCACCCAGGCACTTAGCTTCAAAGCATGTAAATTGTTATGTACTGAGCTGAATCCTAGAACAATAGGATCCAGAATGCAGCAGTCTGATTGTTCCACAGGAGCCACCCAATCCAGCTCCAGGTGGAAGTGAATCAGCAACCTGATTGGCCTACAGGAGCAGCCCTGATGTAGCCAATCACGCAAGGCCCATTGTGTAAATAATGTATATATAGCAGACGTTTTGGGGAAAGAGCCCTTCTTCTTTTGCTACTACAATCTGAATAAAGAGCATGGAATTCACTCTCGACTCATATAGCACAAAATGAAACCCGGATGAGCCCTCAACTAAAGATAGCTTCTTGCAAAATAAGTAGAATCAGAACAAAGGTTTCCATCAAGTCTAGCATCCTGTTACCAACCCTGGTCAGGCAGATAATAACATTTAGGTCACCACTCTGGAGACTGTAGCTCTGCGACGGGAATGGGAATCTCTTATTCATGTCTCTCCTGCTCCCCACAAGCGGTTTAATGTGCAATCCTTCTTCCCAGGGAACTCTGGGATTTGCAGCTCTGTGTTGGGAGCAGGGGAGCCTCCTGACAAATCTTCGCACCCTTACAAACCACAGCTCTTGTTGGGTGGGTGGGGAGCCATGACTGTTTAAAGCAGTTTCAGGGCGCTTTCAATGTGCGGTGTGAACTCTACCAAATGACCTCAGGGCTAGGCTTGGAACGAGACCCGTTCTTACAAGAGTTAGCAAGATAGAATGGGAGGAGGGGGGAAGCTAGGACCCTGGGAAAACTGCACCACTGTGGCAGAGGCAGAGCATATAAAAGGGGCTGTGCAAGAGGCTGAGGAGAGCAGTGTGCTCTGCAGGCTGGAACTGGCAGCTCTGAAAGGCAAGATGAAGCAGCCAGTATTGCACTGAGGGCCTCCATGCGGGGCTGGTGGTGCCATAATATGACTTATTGAAATTAGCACTTCTGAGTGCCCAGCACATGATGTCACTGCATGATGTCATCTCGGTAACTCTTACAACAAGCCTGCGAGGTAGGCTAAGGGGACGGTTCCCCATGTTGCAGGCAGAAGAGGGACGAAGAGATGGGTTGCACAAGGTCCATAGCTGCCAAGTTCCAGATTGAAAAATCCGGGACCAGCAGCGGCGCTGCACCGGAAGTCGCTTCTACGCGGCTTCCGGACATGCGTAGAAGTGACTTCTGGTGCCGCTGCCATTTTGGAAATGGGCAGAGCGGCACCATGCGTAGAAGCGACTTCCGATGCCGGCGCTGCCTGATTTCCGGTGCCCATACCTGGGCAGAGCGGCACCAGAAACATGGCCGCCGGCAGGAGCTGCTTTCCAGGGGATTTACGGGATATAAATCCATTCGGGAGACCAGCGGAAAACAATAAGAAAATACAGGGGTTTCCCGGGGAAAACGGGGTACTTGGCAGCTCTGACAAGGTCCCTCCACACAGTTGCCCTCCCACCCTGCTGTCTCCCTTGGAAGGCTGCACTGTTCAGGGCACATGGGAGCTGTGGCCCAAAACACCCGGGCGGAGTGGGCACCCGGCTGGAGTAGATTGATGGGGTGAATTTGTGGCAGAGGCAAGGTTTGTACCCCAATTGCAAGAACAGCCCATGAGTAGACACGGGGAGAAAGCTGGTAGTAGAAGGAGGGACATCATTAGCCGGGCTTGCAGTCCACCCGGGGCAAAACGGGGCAGAATGTCACGGAAAGAAAACATCCTTCCCGGCATTTTGCCCCGGCCCTACCGTTGGCAGGTGGAACATTTGTCCAGATCACGAGATCAGCAGGCGTGCGCAGCCACCTCCTTCCCGGCTTGGCCAGGCCAGTTGGGTGGGAAGAGGAAACGCTTAAGGGATACAACCGAGTCTCCAAATTAAGAGCAGAAGCCTGGGGGGAGAGGCAGAACCCTAAAGATTGGAGATGGGGAGAGAGAGAGAGAGCTCAGGCAGCGCCGAGATGCTGCATTTGCTGCCCCAGCTCTCCCCCGGTGGCTTTGCGGTATAATCTGGGGCTCGTTCCAGCTCCGCCGCAGCTGGAGGCAGAAGGTTTGTCAATGGCATTTGCTGCCGAGCGGCTGACATTGAACTCAGCCAGTCAGAACATCTCACTGGCAGCAGGAGCAGCGAGCGGGAGGGAGGTGTCGACGCCAAAGTGGCAGCCAGACAGCTGCTGCCTCCTCCTCCTTTCTTCCTTCTTGTTTGTGTGTGGGGGTGTTTCCAACCCCCTCCCCCGTTTTGTTTGTCAATCAAACAGATTGCTTCTCTCTCTCTCTCTCTCTCTCTCCCACTTCCTCCAATGCCTTCCCCTTCTCCTTCCTGCAGGCCAATTGTTTCTGCTCCTGGAAGATAAGGGCTCAACGCTGGCTAGATTTGTATAGCTTAGCTGCATCTTGGAGAGATGTCGAAAAGCAAGGAATTGTGTGTTTGGTGGCTTCCCTCCGTCTCTCCCCCTCCCGCTTCCCTGCCTTCCTTCGCTCCATCCTGATCTTTTGCCTTGAGCTACTTTAGCCTCACAGCTCTCTTGCTATTTAATCTCCATCTCTCCCTCTGGGCCCCGGGAGGGCTCTGTCGCATCCTTCTCTTCGCACCAGCTGCCCGGAGAGAGGAGTCCTTCTGACATCGCCTCGGCCCCCTGGTACCTCTTCCCCCCTCCCTCCCTCCCTCCCCTTTCCTCCTTTCATAGACCAAAGGAACACTTGAAGGCAGAATCGTGAGGCAGGAATGAAAGCGAAGAGAAGAAGGCAGAGCCTGTATTAGGTACCAGGTTCAATCCGCCCACATTCCCAGGTAGGGCTGGGGAAAGACCTCGGTCCCTGAGAACTTCTGCCAATCAGTGGACCAATGGCCCATGTTTGTCATAAGACAGGTTCCTCATCTCTGGGGAAGCGTCGCAGCTCTGCAGAATGCTGCAGGTTCAATTCTCGGCGTAGGGCTGGGAGAGGCACCCACCCACCCATTCGAAACCCTGGAAAGCCATTGCCAGTTAGGGGCTTGCCCCGCCGTTTCCCCATGGGAATACCTGCTCCCAATGCTGGAACATCAGTTGGGTTTGCTGGGAATTGATGCCTGCTCCAATTTGAAGGTGAAAAGCAGGGGGAAATGGAAAATCACTCGGACCAGCGCCCCAAAAGCGTGAGACAAGCAGAAAGCTTCTCAGACCTGTGGTTTTTTAAGGCACTGGGCAACCAGAAGTGTGGCTGGATCCTTAGTGTGAACGCTACTGTATGCTTGTGAAACATGGACCACTTATAAACGCCACCTCCAGCTCCTCGAAAGATTCCATCAACGGTGTCTCCGAAAAATTCTACACATCATTTGGCAAGTCAGGTGATCTACTGCCAGTGTACTGGAAGAAGCAAAGATCACCAGTGTCGAAGCAATGATCTTCAACATCAACTTCGTTGGAATGGTCATGTTGTGCGGATGCTGGATTATTGCCTTCCAAAGCAACTACTCCATCACAAACTTAAAAATGGAAAGCGTAATGCTGGTGGTTGACAAAAGAGGTTTCAAGACTGTCTCAAGGCAAATCTTAAAAAATGTAGTATAAACACCAACAATTGGGAAACACTGGCCTGCGAGTGCTCTTATTGGAGAACAGCCTTTACCAAAGGTGTCCTGGGGTTTGAAGACGCTCAAACTCAGGACACAAGGGAGAGACGTGCTAAGAGGAAGGCATGCTTGGCAAACCCTCACCATGATCAACTCCCGCCCAGAAACCTATGTCCCCACTGTGGAAGATCGTGTGGATCCAGAATTGGCCGCCAAAGTCACTTACGGACCTACTGTTAAAACTGTGCTTATGGAAGACAATCTTACTCGGTTACGAGTGATTGCAAAGAAGAAGACTGAGCTAGATGAAGCAGCAGCCTGACTCAGGGCAACGCAGTTCCATACGCTCAAATGCCAAATCCAGGAGCACCAACGAGACTCCAATGAGCGCATCTCTTTGCCACTCTGCTCATGGTAACTGGGTGCCCTTGCCCCCATCTGCCATACCTTCAGGAAGGTCCATAACTTGGTGGAAGGGGCACATCCTTGTTATGCTAAAATTCTCAGGGTCAATCCTGGCATCCCCAGTTGGAAGGGTCAAGGTAGCAGGTCATGGGAAAGACTTCCTAGAATCAGAACTCTAGAGTTGGAGAGTCTAGAGCAGGCACCCCCAAACTGTGGCCCTCCAGATGTTTTGGCCTACAACTCCCATGATCCCTAGCTAACAGGACCAGTGGCCAGGGATGATGGGAATTGTAGTCCAAAACATCTGGAGGGCCGAAGTTTGGGGATGCCTGGTCTAGAGGGACAAATGCAACACAACTTCCGAAGTTATCAGGAAGTTAACTAACCATTCCTGGAAGCCCTAACCATGACCAACTGGCAATTCACATGAGTGTGGCACCTTGAGACCCTTTCCTCCCAGTCCAGTTTGCCATGGGTCCCATGGAAACGTCCTGGCAGGAGGGGAAAGCCAGAGGGGAAGGAGGGGTGGGAAAAGACTGGGGAACTGGAGGAGCCCAACCCAGGGGAGGAGACCCGGAGGAGTGGGAGGGGATCAGGACCTGGGGGAAGGCTCCTCTCTCATCGCACTAGAACTCCTGGAAGCTGAATGTTGGAAGATAAAAGGACAGATAAAAGAAAGCAGCCCATTCCCAAAATGCAGTGAATCTTTGGAACTCACTGCACCAGGAGGCAATGATGCCCACTGCCGTAGACTGGCTGGACGCACAGGAATGGTGGGAGGAACCAGCTGGGAACACACACACCCCCCAAGGGGAGAAGACAGAGTCCGGGGAGTGGTGGTGGGACAACAATGAGAGGTCAGAGAGTGGAGGGGGAGAAGAGGAGGTGTCAGAAGATGAAGGGGTAACAAGGCTTTTATGCGATCCTACTTGGAGTGGGACAAGAAGCTACAGTTAGAACTGGATATGGAACAACTGACTGGTTCAAAATTGGGAAAGGAGTACGACAAGGTTGTATATTGTCTCCCTGCTTATTTAACTTATATGCAGAATACATCGTGCGAAAGGCTGGACTAGATGAATCCCAAGCCGGAATTAAGATTGCCGGAAGAAATATCAACAACCTCAGATATGCAGATGACACAACCTTGATGGCAGAAAGTGAGGAGGAATTAAAGAACCTTTTAATGAGGGTGAAAAAGGAGAGCGCAAAATATGGCCTGAAGCTCAACATCAAAAAAACTAAGATCATGGCCACTGGTCCCATCACCTCCTGGCAAATAGAAGGGGAAGAAATGGAGGCAGAGATTTTACTTTCTTGGGTTCCATGATCACTGCAGATGGTGACAGCAGTCATGAAATTAAAAGACGCCGGCTTCTTGGGAGAAAAGCAATGACAAACCTAGACAGCATCTTTAAAAGCAGAGACATCACCTTGCAGACAAAGGTCCATATAGTTAAAGCTATGGTTTTCCCAGTAGTGATGTATGGAAGTGAGAGCTGGACCATCAAGAAGGCTGATCGCCAAAGAATTCATGCTTTTGAATTATGGTGCTGGAGGAGACTCTTGAGAGTCCCATGGACTGCAAGAAGATCAAACCTATCCATTCTGAAGGAAATCAGCCCTGAGTGCTCACTGGAAGGACCGATCGTGAAGCTGAGGCTCCAATACTTTGGCCACCTCATGAGAAGAGAAGACTCCCTGGAAAAGACCCTGATGTTGGGAAAGATGGAGGGCACAAGGAGAAGGGGACGACAGAGGACGAGATGGTTGGACAGTGTTCTCGAAGCTACGAACATGAGTTTGACCAAACTGTGGGAGGCAGTGCAAGACAGGAGTGCCTGGCGTGCTCTGGTCCCTGGGGTCACGAAGAGTCGGACACGGCTAAACGACTAAACAACAACAACTTGGAGTAGGGGCTTGAACCTGCAACTTTCTGCATGCAACGCAGCTGCTCTCACACCGAAGGCACAAGAACCAACGGGATTTCTCATTTGGCAGAAAGATCCTTCCTGCGGACTGGCTGGGTTTTGCATTAATTCTCCAGCCCTCGGAAGTGGAGGAAAAGCAGCTCTCTCCTTTAGCTCTGGAGCATGGCACCAAGTTCCTGCTCACCGGCTTCCAAACGAAGGGCGAGATCCAGTCAATTAATTTTGCTCGGGGTGTGTGGGGAGAGCAAAAGCAGGGGGGGGGGAGTCTGTCTTTATTGCCCTTTCATGCCTTTGGTATAGATTTCCTCAGCTTGTCTCAAAGGGAGAATAAAACCCGGCTTGGCCTTTTTACTTTTACTTTTTAAAAGCCTCCCCTTCGCCCCAGTCTGTCTGATATTCTGCAATCTGCCGTGTTTTGCTGTGCAGAGATGTGTGGGGTTTTTTCCCCCTTCAAAAAAAAGAAGGGTACAGGTGTCATAAAGGCTCTGGGAACCACTTCTGCTCTGAGCAAGAGCTCTCAGAGCCCAAGCCTTGGAGAGCTGAACCTGAAATGGATGCAGTCCAGGTCACAGGCCCTGGCCTATTTGGCAAAGTGGCACAAACCGAAGAGGCCTCTGCACCGACAAAAGCAATGTCTTCCGGCAGAAAACAACCCAGCCCGCCCGACGGAAAGCCGTTTCATGACGGTGGTGGCTGCTAACGTGGGTCGGCCTGGGCTGCGTAGACTACAACTCCCAGCAGGCCATGTGCCATCTTGATTTGAGCAGCTTCAGCAGCTGCCGAAATCAAGATGGCACATGGCCTGCTGGGACTTGCAGTCTCCGAGAGTCGGGGCCTCCCCACATCGAAATGGGTCTGCTTCCGTGCAAACAAAATGGCTGACTGGCAGGGTCCGATCGGGGCCTTAAACTTAGCCGGTTGGCTTGTTTCGACGTCGACAAAAGCAATTAAAAGAAGAGATTCACTGGTGTTGTTTCAGCTGGCAATTGATTTTCACCAGGAGATATCTGGAGAACGGCTTGTCTCTTTCGTTTAAGGATGCCGAAGGAGTCGTACAGCCTAACATCTGAAAGCTGGAAAACAGACACACTCGCTTGGCTTGAGCGTTTTTTCAGCTGTGTTCCGGGGACCTTAGGATTCCTTGAAATCTGCTCCTCCAGAGCAAGGTCAACAACGGCAGGCTTGCTTCCATCGCAGGTAGCCGGTCCACAGCTATTGATCCACCCTTGCACTGGAGGAGGCGCATGCCAGGGTGCACTCTCGAGGCCAGAGAGTAATTGCATGGAAGCAATTAGCATAGACATTAAAAGAAAAATAGCCACCAGGGAGGGCTGGTTAGGACTGAGGGGTGGGGTTGGTTCTTTGCCCCTGGGATAAGGTTCTATTAAAACATCCACTGTCCCACCCACACAATAGCTTCCTCCAGACCTATGTCACGTTCGAATCTTCTGCAAGCCACCTTGGAGATCCTTTGATCGAAAGACGGAGTATAGATCTCCCAAACAAATAAATGCAGCTTAGAAAGCATGAGGGGGGGGCATGAAAGGGAGACGTCTCCTCAGCAGAGATGTTGACATGGTTTTGAGTTGATTTATTATATTTCTTTGCCGCTTTCCCTTCAAATGAATCGCAAAGCGGCTTTCAAACAATAGAGCCATCGCAAATATAGAATCATATATAGGATGATGAACAAACCACCAGTAAAGCGAACACAAGCGTGGGAAGGGGTTTGCCAAAGGTATAGAGTTTGAAAATTGCTGCATTAGGCGAACAAGGAATTTCACAATTAGACGTGGATTTCAATTAGCAAAGTGCAGAATTAAGGTTGAGTATCATGATTCCTGCCTTGCTGAATCCTGCTGAATCTGGCAGTTGTAACACAGTCAGCTTAAAAAAGAGAAAAATCTGTTGAAAACAACCACAGCAGGCTAGGAAATGTTCATTGTTGTCATGTTGAGAGGCACTGGATATTCTCACAAAAATCTGCATTATTGTTTTTATTATTATTATTATTATTATTATTATTATTATTATTATTATTATCATTTAGCAGCGTTTTCACAGTCTTATTCCTATCCATCTACATGTCCCCAGTGTTTTCTTTAGCCAGTTCTTGCCATCTCAAGTCCTACAATACAGGGTGCAAACGAGAACAAAAGATACGCATAGCTGAGAACAGTAAAATGACAGTGTGACTTCTATACTGCAAAACCCATCATGCAGCGCGACAGCCAGCTAGGAAGCATAACAAGGACGACTGCGCTTAGTAAGGCTACAAACCCTATGATGCACAGACCTGCAAGTGAAAGAACATGCGGAGAAACATCCAGGGCCTTGAGTTAACGCAAATAGCTGAAAACAAGGTAAAACCAGACACCCTGCGGGAACCAGCCAAACGGAAATCTGCAGAAGTCATCAACTTAGAAAACACAGGAGAAACAGGCGCACAGACACAACCAGCAGGAATTAAAATTGGGCAAGAGATTTTCTGCAGCCATCAACTGCCTTTCTACCTCCACCACCACCTGCCCTCCCCGGGAAGAGTTTGCCAGGCAGACTCCATGATTCTCAAAGCAATTAAACCAGCTATGTAATCAACGAAGACCACCAAGCGAAGACCCTTAGGCAGGTACCTTGGCCTTGTTGCAACTGCCTCTGCTACACATGGGTGGACCTTCTGTAAAACTCAGGCCGAAGACATCAATGTGAGCTCAACAGAGTAGGGGGAAGTAAGAAAACAAGGCAATGCTTAGCAATGCAAAATGGCAACTCTAGAATGGGAGCTCTTGAGGACATCTAGGTCTGGCAACACGTGGGTATAATCAGATAGGATCTAAGTGCTTTCTTTCTTGAGATAAGACGCTCATGTCTGCAAGGAACCTTAGTAGGGCATTAAAGAAGGCCAGACATCTGCTCGCATGCTTCCCACCCAGGGTGGAAAGGAATAGCCAACATGGTACCCCTGCGATGTTGCTGGATTCCAGCTCCTAAGATGGCCAAGGGATCAGGAGTGATGGGAGTTGGGAGTTCAACAAGATCTGGAGGAGGACACTAGGCTGCGGAAGGGTGATCTATGAGGGCAAAGACAGCCCAGCCAATCTCAGCCTGGCCTTCAGCCACTTTCCTGCTTTGAATCATAGAATCATAGAGTTGGAAGAGACCACAAGGGCCATCCAGTCCAACCCCCTGCCAAGCAGGAAACACCATCAAAGCATTCTTGACATATGCCTGTCAAGCCTCTGCTTAAAGACCTCCAAGGAAGGAGACTCTACCACACTCCTTGGTAGCAAATTCCACTGTCGAACAGCTCTTACTGTCAGGAAGTTCTTCCTAATGTTTAGGTGGAATCTTCTTTCTTGAAGTTTGAATCCATTGCTCCGTGTCCGCTTCTCTGGAGCAGCAGAAAACCACCTTTCTCCCTCCTCTATATGACATCCTTTAATATATTTGAACATGGCTATCATATCACCCCTTAACCTTCTCTTCTCCAGGCTAAACATACCCAGCTCCCTAAGCCGTTCCTCATGAGGCATCGTTTCCAGGCCTTTGACCATTTTGGTTGCCCTCTTCTGGACACGTTCCAGCTTGTCTGTATCCTTCTTGAACTGTGGTGCCCAGAACTGGACACAGTACTCCAGGTGAGGTCTGACCAGAGCAGAATACAGTGGTACTATTACTTCCCTTGATCTAGATGCTATACTCCTATTGATGCAGCCCAGAATTGCATTGGCTTTTTTAGCTGCCGCATCACACTGTTGACTTCACACTGCATCACACTGATGCACACTGCATCACACTGTTGCTTTCTGAATTGCATCCAGTCTAGGGGGTAGCACTGACTGCCAGCTCCCCCCCCCCTTTTCCTTGTTCTGGCATTGCCCCTTGCAGAACTCAGCAGCAAGCAGGAAGGGGGCCAAGCTAGAATCTGTGGGCTCCAGAGCTCTGAATGGCATGGGCTCCACCAGTCCTAGAATCAGAGAGTTGGAAGGGAAGCACAAGGGTCATCTGGGCAGGAATCTTCTGCCCAACGTGGGGCTTGAACCCAGGATCCTGAGATTAAGAGTCACCACCGCTAAGGCTGGTGAGTGTCTCCAGGAGGCTGGAGGACCCGAAACACTTTTACATCACCTAGTAGGATTTTTATTTCCTAGGCTAGTTTGCACTTAAGTTGCTCAGTATTCACCATCCACGCCAGCACGGGTAATACAAATGTCTCGATTTATATCGGCGCATCATTTCTGTCTCTTATTCTATACAGTCGTACCTTGGTTTTCGAACAGCTTAGTTCTCGAACGTTTTGTCTCCCCGCATACCCGGAAGTGACTGTTTCGGTTTGTGAACGTTCTTTGGAAGCCAAATGTCTTACGGGGATTCTGCGGCTTCCGATTGGCTGCAGGAGCTTCCTGCAGCCAATCAGAAGCCGCGCTTTGGCTTCCGAACATTTTGGAAGTAGAACGGACTTCCGGAACGGATTTCGTTCGACTTCCAAGGTACAACTGTGTATTTTTTTTTGTTTGATTTGTATATTGCATGATGAAATACCCTGCTGCTGCACGTTTGGGTGAGTTATGTTATGTTATGTTCTTATGTTTTATGTTATGTTATGTTATGTTATGTTATTGCAACCGTATATTGAATCAGATCTTTATTCCGCCAAGCCCAGAATTCCCTACTCTTAATTGGCAATGGCTTTCACGAACGTGCCAGCAGCTCTCCTAGCCCTGGATATTTTTTAATTACAGATGCTCAGGGCTGAATCTGGGACCCTCTGTATGGGAAGCATGTATGATGACAACCGAGTGATGGTCCGCCGTCTTATTGCTTTTCAACGGCAGCATCAGCGCTGTTATTGTGCGTTGCATAGACGGTGCTAAAAGCCTGCCCGCTCTCCGCCTCGCCACCTTTTGCGATGCAGCCTGGCACTTCTAGGTCTCTTCCGGAGCAAGATCAGGCTGCTCTGTCGTGCCCTGCTGAGAGAACCCGATGCCTTGCTGCTTGCATGCAGGGTGCGCAGCGCCTGCAGGGAGAGGGAAGATGTCTGGTGACCTCCTCTCTCTCCCCGCTGGTGCAGCCTGCCTACATAGGTCAGGCAACCTGAAAGGGAGGACGAGGGCAGTGAGCGGCAGACAGAAGGGACCTGGAATGAACAGCGCCATCGGAGGCAATTGCTTCATTGCAATTTGCAAGCAAAACAAAAAACAAAAACAAAGCCTCAAAGAGGTTTACTGGAAAAAATAAAGTGGTAAGGTTACCAGCAAAAACAGTTCATAGAATCGTAGAGTTGGAAGGGACCCCCAAATGTCATCTAGTCCAACCCCCTGCAATGCCGGAGTCTCAACTAAAGCATCCATGACAGACTGCCACCCAACCTCTGCTTGGAAACCTCTGCAGGAAGGCCACCCAACCTCTGCAGGAAGGGGAGTCCACCACCTCCCCCCGAGGGAGACTGTTCTACGGTTGAACAGCTCTTACTCTCAGAAAGCTTTTAAGCAACTTTTTTAAAGCATTCAGAATCAGTGATAAGCTAAACACAGATCCGAGCACAGGTCAGTTCTAGATATCTGGGTAGGTTTGTCTAAAGAAAAATGTTTTCAGCAGGCAGTGAAGGTGCTTGCTTAATATCAAGGGCCAGGGAGTTCCACAGTGTAGGTGGACCATTAGGGGGCTGGAACAGGTGAAACTATTTGTTCATCTTGCCCTGTAAGGTCAATGTCAAGGACCCCTGGACGGTTAAGTCCAGTCAAAGCAACTATGGGGTTGCGGCACTCATCTTGCTTTCAGGCCGAGGGAGCCGGCGTTTGTCCACAGCTTTCTGGGTGATGTGGCCAACATGACTAAACCGCTTCTGGCATAATGGGACACTGTGGCGGAAACCACAGCGCATGGAAACACCGTTTACCTTCCCGCCACAGTGGTACCTATTTATCTATTTGCTTTTGAACTGCTATTTGGCAGGAGCTGGGACAGAACAACGGGAACACACCACCGTCATGGGGATTCGAACCGCTGACCTTCTGATCGGCAAGCCCAAGAGGCATGGTGGTTTAGGCAACAGCACCACCCGCGTCTAGCCCTGTACCATCTACCCTGACTGGCAGCAGCTTCCTAGTGTCTCAGGCAGAGAAGGGTCTTCCCCATCCCCTGCTGTTTGACCCCTTGCACTGACCTACAACCCCTCCTTAAGGAAGGCGACTAGGCGAAAACATGATTTGGGGAAGTTGATTAAGTGGGCGTTGCTAGGGGTACGTCCATGGGCACCAGAATTTTTGTGTGTGTGTGTGCCCCAAATGTTTCTTGGTGTGCAATGAATTCAGAGGAAACCAAAAAGCGAGGATGATCTCAGTTTCTGGGTAGGACATTAAGTTGGGGGAATAAATTAATTTAAGAGGACTTTATCTAGAGATGATTTGGGCTTAATGAATGGGACTAATTGAAAAGGAATTGAATTGATTTGGAGCAGGATCTGTTGGGAAATTAATTGGGGACAAATGAATTGAGTAGGAACTGATCTGGGATGATTTGGGGTGGGAGGGCAGATTAATTGCGCTTATCTGGGGCAATACAGATCGGAAATTAGAAGACTCGCCTTGTGCCACCATTCAAGTTCTAAACCTGCGTCTGTACACAGAAAATGGCACTGACTGGCAGATGGGAAGCAATTTTTTTTGTCCCCTTGGCCCATACCCGGCATCTTTCGATGCCCCTGGTGATTTGGAACGGAGAAATGGCAGGTGGGGAAGGATTAAGCACAGGCACTCATACACAACTGCTTCTCGCTTCAAATTCCACCTCCCCACGTGGCTTTCCACTTTAAGAATAAACACTGCTCACGTTTGTTGCGACACATAATTATCCCCTGGCTCAGCAATTCCAAGTTCAGGACTGCATTCCCAAGATAAAACAGGGATAGCCTTGTAGCGTCGCTCTTCTCATACCCAGGGCCTCTCTGCTGCGCTTTCCCAAAGGCTCTCCTCCAACCATGGCAGGCCGTATTCATGGACTCTGCTCTGCAATAACACTGTCCTGCACTGATTTTCAAAGCGGCTCCTCTTTCTTTGGGTTAAAAGGTACACCAAAAAATGAATGTTCTTGTCCCATGCTTCGTTATCGGCAGATTGAAATCGACCTTCCCGGCTGCAGGGTGAGAAATGACAGGCTGCGTACAGCACATTGCTCTTTGGGGCTCGCGCACATGAAGTTATGCGCACGTCCACTAGAGGGGAACTGAGGCCTCGCCACACATGCAGGTGCCACTGCCGGCGCAGGGATGGCAAACCTGGGGCGCTCCAGACTTCAGCTCCCATCTGCCCCAGCCAGCAATGACAATGGTCAGGAATAGGACTTAATAGAATTGCATAGTTGGACTCCGAGGCTCCTCTGGTCCAACCCCCTGCAATGCGGGAATATGCCGCTATCCCATTCAGGTATGGAACCTGCAACCCTGGCATTATCAGCACGACGCTCCGACCAACTGAGCTATCCAGGGAGCTTTCGCCTAGCAAAAACTTTGAGAGCCTAAAGAAGAAAAGTCACTTGATCCAGGGACCGCCTTGCATATAAATTGGACTATTCCTACCTCTCTTTCTTAATGGCGCCTGCTCTTGCCCAGGCTGCACGGAAAAAGCATTTTGGTTCTTGAAATTCGTTCCGATTGTGCAGATAAAATATAACCGATAGAATTCTACAGGATGGGGTGTTAGTGTGTGAAAACAGTCCAGACCCAAGGCCAGGCATGCATGTCCAGATGGTAGAGGTGTCAGGCGCCGTCCAGGCATCGCAAGTGGTCGAAATCCAGGTGCAAAATGCGCCTGGCGCCTGGCTAATTTCGAACACTGCGCCCCAGCCAGCCCGGCCAATGTTCGGGGATGGCGGGAATTGCAGCCTAACCACTTCACAAGGCAACAAGTTTCCTACCCTTGGTCTAGCGAGATGACTTTAAATAAGAACCAGTCAGTTACATGGAGAGGGAGAAGCCTATGTCGTGCCTATTTGCCCGGCTAATTAAGGAACCTCCAGGTCCAGAAGCAGTATACCTCAGAGTAAAAGATACAGGGGAACAGGCTCACTTGTTGGGCTCACCTACAAGTTCCCAGAAGCATCTGACTGCCTGGTCTTGCACTGGCAGAGGAAAGCAGGTTTGGGTGGACCTTGACCCAAAGTAGTCCTGACTCGAGGCCAGTGGGTGTGGACCGCGTTTACCTGCTTTCACTTAATGGGAGATATATTTCCTACGCAGGAAGCATGGCCAGGTCAAATGCAACTTTCAAAATAAGCACGTAGATTTGTCGCAACGCAGGAGTTGCATATACATAGCCAGTATCTTTGCAGTTCATGCACACCCACACTGAAGCGTATGCATGTGCAATCATGACACATGGGCTTTTCACAAAGGGAAGATGCACAGCGGCCCCCACAGGGCTGAAGCAACTACACTTTGCATGTGCTCAGAAGACACAGGGCAGTTTATCACCAGAGGAACAAAAGGCAGTTGTATGCTAAACTATGTGAATTGGGGCATCCCCTCTTTAAAAAATCTCTTTTTCCAGTTATATTTTGTTAAATTTTCAAAGTTTCACATATACACTCCCAAAACATATTATTTTTTCTTTTGTTTTGCCAACTTCCCATCCTGTTTTCCAGTGTTTTTTATTTCTCCCTTTGCTGCACCCAATCTTCTATCTCTAATCCCGTGACAAAAATACAATGATCTCTCATTCCTTCTGTTGCTCCGAGTTCAAATCCGTCATACTATCCTCTCTTCAAAAATCTTGCCTCATCTGAGAACTCAGGGAAGCCTGAGGCAACATCCCCACCCTTATCTGCCATGTGAGGATAATCTGATCTACCTTACAGGACTGTTGTGAGCAGTTAGATAATGGGAAGCTATTTTGAGCTTCTTCCCTAAACACTATATGCATGTTAAATTTTATTTTAAAAAATTATGGCATTAACTTTTTTTTGCGCGCTGCTAAGCCATCCAGAGAGCTTTTGGTTAGCTGGTGGTACAGAAATACTGAAAAATAAAATACATAAGACGTGCTATCTTTATCATCGCTATTTCCTCGCTTGCCGTGACGATGATGGATGTTTATAAATCGCTGAGGCTCACCACAATGCCATAGCACTAGGCAGCAACGTTAAAAACAGTTCCTAAAATTAAAATTAAAAAGAAACCATAATCAAACGCTGCCTGGGAGTGAACTCATCCTTCTGGGAAAGGGGAATAAATAAATAAACAGAAGCTTTCAGCATCTGCACAACAGCCTGCCTAGTGGGGCACTGTGCTCCCCAGACCACAACACCGCTGACGCCATCCGCCCCCATTCTGGGGCAGAGCAACGGATTCGGGAAACACCTTCCGGGGCCCAGGCCGAGCCATGGGGCGCCCTTCCGATTGCACCGTTGCAAGGAAGTCTGCGAAGCCTCTTTCAAAACAAGGCTCTCCAGCTGCAGGCCTCACCCGCAAGTCCGAAATCACATCTCGCCTGTCATTCCGAGAGGCCCCTCTTCCTCCTTAGGCCCCTGAGCGGGTTTGTGGGGTTGGTTTTTTTGCGATTGGGAAAGCAAGCTTCCTTTCCAGCCTCCTCTTGCTCACAAAGCCCTGCCTGAGAAACCGAACACCGTTCCCACCCGGCCCCATCGACCTGGGCAGCCAAGGGCAAGGGAGCCAAGGCCTCTGGGGGCACCCCCTCTGAAGGGATGGCGTTTCGGCTAGGACCCCAGCCAGTGCCCAGGGAGCGAGCCACGTCCCCTCTGGCACTGGTTGGCTCCTGGGTCCCAGGACTCATCCGCAGCAGAGGACGATCTGGGACGGAAAGCCCTTGGCACCCCACGCAAACACACAAAGCCAAGAAACCAGCTGCTTGTCTGGACTCCCCCTTCCTTCCTTCCTTCCTCTCCCTCGCCACTTGGAGGTTTTCTTCCTTCTGCAAAAAACAGCTTTTTCTCTTCCTGGAGGGAAAGCAAAACAAAGCAGCACACTCACCAAGCCTCTGGGCTGCTGCTAGGCCCAGCCCCAGATGATATTTTCGCGTTTCTGCATTCCTTTTCTGCCCTCTCCCCAGCAGCGGCTGCTCTCTGGGGGAAGGGCCCTCTTCTACGCTTGGGGACCACCAGAAGACAGGCCTGGCAGGAAAAGGTCCCGGGTTCAACCCCTGGCCAAGGGGAAGCCCCTGCCAGCCAGTGTCAACAAAGCTAAGGGAGTCTGAGGCAGATTCCTGTGCTCTTAAGGTGCAGGACTTGAGGAGGGTGTCCCGGACTCTTGAGAGTCCAACTCCAGCGTAATTCAAATAGGGCACGTACCACCAAGAATAATCCCACCATATGTTACAACACACACACCCCTCCTCCTGCGACCACCTAGGTTGCAGCCCACCAGCGTAGGTGGGCCACGCTAGTGCAAAAAGAGGTGCGGTTATTTTATTTCCGTCCTAACCCACGCGATTTGGCCCTACACTGGATCCTGAACGGATCTTTCACTGGGTACTTTGTGGGTTGGGGGAATGCGAGAGAAAAGCCAAGGCAGGCCAAGCCATCCTCCCCGCATCTCCCTCTCTTCATTCCGCTCCGTGTACGCGTTCCCACGACCGCCTCGTTCCCTTCCGCGTCCATCGTTCCAGCGCGGCCCCCCCTCACACACCGCAAACCCGCCTCCGACCTCCCCGATCCCCGCGCTCCGTAACGCGCAAACGCCACTCCCCGCGCAAGCACGCGTTGCAAGCAAGAATGCGAAAAATGCGCGCGTATGTCTGGGTCTGCGGGTCTATGCGTGCGTGTCTGCACCTCCTGACCCCGGAAGGCTGATTTCCCCTCTCCCTTTGCACCGCGCGATCCTCCAAACGCGCGCAGCAAACGGGTCCAGCAGGAGGACGAGCCCCGGAGGACAAGACGTGGGTCGCGGGCACCGCGGCTCTTACCTCGCGTCGCCTTCCCCGCCGCCCTCAGTGCGCGCAGGGACCCGCCTGCTCCTGCTGCCGCCTCCGCCGCCAGTCGCCGGGGAAATCCGTGCCGGAGCCAGCCATCCCTCCGAGGCGGATCCCGTCCGCTGCGCGCTGCCCGCGATCCGGAGGCTCGGGTGCGCAAGAGAAATCGAGGAGCAACGGGGAAGGCTGAAAGGTGGGGATGGGGTGCGAGGGGTTTTTGCGGGGTGAGTGGGTGCGTGGGGGGTCGTGCGAACGGGGAAGGCGAGTCCGGTGCAGCCCCGTCAGCTCGCCAGCTTAAGCGCAGCGGCGGAGGCTGCGCCCCCGGGCCGGGCCCTGATCCTCGGCGGCTCTGCCTGCTGCTGCTGCTTCTTCAGCAGAGCCCGTCCTTGCCATAGCGCGGCGGGGAAGTGAAATCCCACACTGCACAGGAAGAGACCGAGGGAGAAAGAGGGAGGGAGGGGGCTGGCGGGGGGGAGAGAAGAAAGTTCAGAGGCATAACTGGATGCTGTCGGAAACGCACGCTCCAATTTCCCCCCGGGGTGGGGGTTGGTGGGGGTGGTGGGGAGAGCCAGGTGGCCTTGCCAAGGGCAACAGTGCCACCTGCTGGGGGGCTCGCGGCGCTTCTCTGCTCCCCGCCCCCTATGTGTGGGGGCAGGGAAAAGGTTGCTCAGACTCCCCTCCGGAGAAAGGTTGCGGCGTTTTGAGTTCAGGGCAGGTTTCCAAGCCTGATGAGGAGCGGTTGAAGGAGCTGGGTATGTAAGTGGAGACTTAGAGGAGATATGCGAATGATAACCAGCTCTACCTCTCTTTCAAATCAGAACCAGTGAAGGCGGTGAAGGTCCTGTGTGAGTGTCTGGAGGCGTTTGGAGCATGGAAGGCGGCTAACAGATTGATGTTGAATCCTGACAAGACAGGAGGCGGGCAGGTGTGGAGGACTCCCTGGTCCTGGATGGGGTGACTGTGCCCTGAAGGACCAGGTGCGCAGCCGGGGAGTCATTTTGGACACACAGCTGTCAATTATGTGTCCAGGGCAGCTGTCTACCAGCTCCATCTGGTACGCAGGCTGAGACCCTATCTGCCCGCGGACTGTCTCGCCAGAGTGGTGCATGCTCTAGTTATCTCTCGCTTGGTCTACTGCAATGCGCTCTATGTGGGGCTACCTTTGAAGGTGACCCAGAAACGACAACTAATCCAGAATGTGGCAGCTAGACTGGTGACTGGGAGAGGCCACCGAGACCACATAACACCGGTCTTGAAAGACCTAAATTGGCTCCCAGTATGTTTCCAAGCACAATTCAAAGTGTTAATGCTGACCTTTAAAGCCCTAAAACAGGCATCCCCAAACTTCAGCCCTCCAGATGTTTTGGACTACAATTCCTACTTCCCCGACCACTGGTCCTGTTAGCTAGGGATCATGGGAGTTGTAGGCCATCTGGAGGGCCTCAGTTTGGGGGTGCCTGCCCTAAAAGATCTCGGTCCAGTATACCTGAAGGAGTGTCTCCACACACACACACACACATCTTTCTGCCTGGACACTGAGGTCCAGGACTGAGGGCCTTCTGGTGGTTCCCTCACTGCGAGAGGCCAAGTTACAGGGAAACAGGCCGAGGGCCTTCTTGGTAGTGGCACCTGCCCTGTGGAACGCCCTCCCACCAGATGTCAAAGAGAAAAACAACTACCAGACTTTTAGAAGACATCTGAAGGTCATCACCAGTCGCCGGAAAATCCATGCCGGAGCCAGTCATCCTCCGAGGTGAATCCTCTCCGCTGCATGCTGCCCGCAATCCGGAGGGGATCCCCTCCTTTGTTTTCCAGCAACCGGGACACGTGTGGTGCTGTGGTCTAAACCACTGAGCCTCTTAGGCTTGCCAATCAGAAGGTCGGCGGTTCGAATCCCCGCGATGGTGGTCAGTTCCCGTTGCTCTGTCCCAGCTCCTGCCAACCTAGCAGTTCGAAAGCCAGTAGATAAATAGGTACCGCTGCGGCAGGAAGGTAAACGTCACTGTGTCCTGTTGCGCCAGAAGCGGTTTAGTCACGCTGGCCACATGACCCAGAAAGCTGTCTGTGGACAAACGCTGGCTCCCTCGGCCTGAAAGCGAGATGAGCGCTGCAACCCCTTAGGTGCCTTTGACTGGACTTAACCGTCCAGGGGCCCTTTACCTTTTACCTTTACCTGTTCAGAAGCACGCCGACTTTGACTGTGGATCGTTGACTCCAGCTGTTAGACACAGGGGTTCTGGTTGCAGAGAGACAACAAAGATCTTGGAAGCTTGAAGTCTTCCCACCCCCTGTTCGAAGAAATGCGAGGAAGCCGAGCTCTTCAGAATCCCAACTCTAGTGAGGGCATCTTCATAACATCATCCCTCTAAGGGCAAAACTGGGACACATTTGGGGTCAGGAGATCAGGACCACGTCAGGTGAGAAGAGCCCATACAAAGCTACTTTATACTGAGTCACACCGTTGCTCCATCTCTGGCACTGACTGGCAGCAGCTCTCCAGGGTTTTAGGCTGGTGGCATCCCCAACCCTACCTAAAGAGAGATGTCACGATTGACCTTGAATTTTTCTCCTTGCTGAATGACCACGTTTGCCCTGCTTGGGGTAAGTTGGAACACATGCTTAAAAACCTGGGAAGTCCACGATTCCACAAAGTGTGTGAGCGATTCCTCTGGAGATAAGGCTCCAACGCAGTTCCCACAAGGTCAGGATCAGGCCACCAGGACGGGCTCCTCACTCTGCCCAAGCGTTTTCCTTAGGCACTGCTAACATTTTCCTGCCATCTCTAGCTGTCAGCTTCATCGGGCGAGTCAAGTCGAGACACCAGCAGGTACCTCCCTGCCATCAGCCGCCATCTGCTTTCCTGTCTGGCTTCAAAAAAAGGAAAGATGAATGAGAACCCCGAGCGAGCACAGCTGTTAGAAGCAAGTCAGATACGAGGCGCCTCCCGCTGAGACCCGCAGACGGATACTGCGTGTGTCTACTCAGAAGTAAATCCGACTGTGTTCAAAGAAGCACCCTCGGGATGACGGCCTTCGCGTTGCAGAGTTGAGAACATTAGGAGACTGCTGCTGGGTCAGACCGGTTTCCCATCTTTTCCGGCACCCTAGAATCATATAACTGTAGAGCTGGAAGGGACCCCAGGGATCATCTAGTCCAACCCCCTGCAACGCAGGAACATGCAGGGATCAAACCTGCAACCTTGGCATTATCAACACCACACTCTAACGAACTGAGCTATCCAGACTCAGTGCCCATTGGGATGGATAGGGCAGAAGGTGGGGAGGCCAGCAATAGGGGTCGCCAGAGGCAACGACGGAGAGAACCAACTGATTCTAGTGTTGTTCTCCCCGTCCTCCTCTTCCTTGCTGAGTCCTTTAAGGCTGAGTCCTGGGACGGAGAAGGAAGCTAACAGGCATGGCCACCCCCTGAACTGGTTGGAAGTCAGAAGGCAGGCAGGTGCGGACAGTCTGAGCTTGGTGGGGCACTGCCCCATTTCCCAAAATGCCCTGGGGTGTGTCCACTCTTTTGCCACAGGCAGGAAGATGAGTAGGCCTGGTCCTGGGAGCAACGGCCGTGTTGATCGCCTCTGATGCCTGTGAACAGGAGACATGTCAGCAGCAGAGTTCTACATCTGTCTGAAGGTCATTCAACCTGCTGTGGTTCCCCCCCCTCCTAAAACAAAAACCAGGGGGTGTGGGAACAGAGAGGAAAGAACACGTTGGGGAAATGGTGTCTCCTCCCTCCCTATGCCCTAGACTGTATGCCTAGCATCCTGGGAAAAACTGGCCATTGCCCAGTTTTTTAAAAACAACTCTGCACATTTATGCTTCACAGGGTGCGAAAGAAGGGCTTTGCACCTTGCCTGCAGAGAAACCGTGCGCCTTGCGCTCCTCCTGGGCAACGCCCGGCCGTGACTCCCGAGCCTCCCCTGATCTGTCAAAACAAAGGGGGAAGGGGGCTCTGTAGGAAAGTTAAACCATTTTGGGAGTTAATTTTTAACGAATTGAAAAAGCTGTTAAAATATACATTCCCGAAGAAGCCAGAGCTATTCTTGTTGAGTTTAATTGGAAATGAAATAAAAAAGGATGATATAAGAATATTTATGTATGCCACCACAGCGGCCAGAATGTTACTGGCACGGCAATGGAAGACACCAGAGATTCCATCAGTTGAAGATTGGAGATGCAAAATGATAGAGTATATAGATTTGGCTAAGTTAACTGGAAGGGTAAGAGAACAAATGTAAGGGACCCAGGTGGCGCTGTGGTTAAACCACTGAGCCTAGGGCTTGCTGATCAGAAGGTCGGCGGTTCGAATCCCTGCGACGGGGTGAGCTCCCGTTCCTCGGTCCCAGCTCCTGCCAACCTAGCAGTTCGAAAGCACGTCAAAATGCAAGTAGATAAATAGGAACCGCTACAGCGGGAAGGTAAACAGTGTTTCCATGTGCTGCTCTGGTTTGCCAGAAGCGGCTTTGTCATGCTGGCCACATGACCTGGAAGCTATACGCCGGCTCCCTCGGCCAATAATGCGAGATGAGCGCGCAACCCCAGAGTCGGTCACGACTGGACCTAATGGTCAGGGGTCCCTTTACCTTTAAGAGAACAAAAAGACCAGAAAACCCAAAAGGAATGGAGTAAATTCTCGGAATATCTTAATACGCATTGTAAAACTTTAAAACCACTCACAGGAATGTGGTAAGACCTGCATCAGTAATAATAGAGATTATTTGGATGTTGACAAATCATATTTAAACAAATTAAGTTTGGATTTAGAAGAGCGCGAGATGTAAGAATTTGATAAATAAAACCAAAGTAGGGGGAAGGGGAAGCCGAGTTCGGTGGAACAAAGACCGAATACATTCTAATTCAGAAAGATATCCCTAAGAAGTGGAATTCGGGATATTTGTTTATGTTCTTGTTATGTTTTTGTTGTGAGATGGGCTTTGTAAACTCAAAATGAAATAAAATAAAAAAATTCCCTCAGTAGCACCTTAAAGACCAACTAAGTTTATATTTTGGTATGAGCTTTCGTGTGCATGCACACTTCTTCAGATACATGCACACGAAAGCTCCTACCAAAATATAAACTTAGTTGGTCTTTAAGGTGCTACTGAAGGAATTTTTTTTATTTTGCTTCGACTCAGACCAACACGGCTACCTACCTGTTACTCAAAATGAAATGTAATTAGGTGGTTTTTTTTACTTGGAAAACTTACTTTTTTCTTTTGCTCGTTTGTTTTCTTGGAAAATTTTAATAAAAATTATTTTTTAAAAAAAGGGGGGGAAGGGGGCAGATCATCAGGGAAGGCTCAGAATATGCAAGTGTGCTTGGGCCCCGGGTCTTTTGCCTCTCCATCCTCACTTCTGACTCCCTGTTGCTACTCAGCTTCAAAAAAAAGAAAAGAAGAAAAAGTGTCCCCGGATTCATTGAAAAAAATCTGGTAACCATACTCTAGAGCAGCCTCCCTCCAGAGAAGGACACAAGGCCTCCACTTTCACAACAAGTGAAGGTTGAATTATTCCAGCGCTGCTTTTGGGTAGTGGTTGGGTAGTGCGTGAGACAGCCTTAGTTCCAAACGAGAATTCACAGAATGGAACAGGTGGCTCATTCTCCTCCCCAAGCTTGGTGGCGTTGGCATCGGCCAGGGAAATAGGACATTCCAGGATCAAATCAGAAGCTGCGATGGCTTTCGTAATTCTGGAACTGTCCCTAGAAAATAGTAGAGTTGGAAAGGCCCCCAAGGGCCATCGATTCCAACCATCCGCATTGCAGGAATCTCAACTAAAGCATCCACGACAGATGGCCACCCAACCTCTGCTTAGAAACCTCCAAGGAAGAGACCCTACAACCTCCCAAGGGAGACTGTCTGTTCCACTGTCAAACATCTCGGACTCTCCATTCTTGTAACCTGAAGCCATTGGTACCCTCCAGAGCAGGATAAAAGAAGCTTGTTCCCTGTGAGATAGTTGGACTATCATATCTCCTCCCAGTCTCCTCTTTTCCAGGCTAAACATATCCAGCTCCTTCAACCGCTCCTCATGGCTTAGTTCCCAGACCCTTGATCATCTTGGTTGCCCTCCTCTGCAACATGTTCCAGCTTGTCTACATCCTTCTTAAATTGCTCATGCCCAGAATATTGGATGGAGTGTTCCAGGTGTGGTCTGACCAATTGAGACAGTTGGAAGGTATGCCTCTGGCTTGCCCACAGGCCACACCTCCTTCCCAGGCTGGCTGGAGCATAGCCCATTGGAAGAAGAAGAAGAAGAAGAAGAAGAAGAAGAAGAAGAAGAAGAAGAAGAAGAAGAGGAGGAGGAGGAGGAGGAGGAGAAGGAGTAGTAGTAGTTTGGATTTGATATCCCGCTTTATCACTACCGGAAGGAGTCTCAAAGCGGCTAACATTCTCCTTTTCCTTCCTCCCCCACAACAAACACTCTGTGAGGTGAGTGGGGCTGAGAGACTTCAGAGAAGTGTGACTAGCCCAAGGTCACCCAGCAGCTGCATGTGGAGGAGCGGAGACGCGAACCCGGTTTCCCAGATTAGGAGTCTACTGCTCTTAACCACTACGCCACCCTGGCTTAACATCCCATCCATTGCTATGTTCACTTTTTGCCTCTGGTCCCAGACACCCCCTGGAAGGCAGGCCCCGGAAAGCTGCACCTGAGGTTCCTCACCCCTGTTTTAAATGGCTTGAGAAGGAGGACAGGTCTAGAAGAATAAAAGATAATATAATTATGATGATGCGGTTGGATTGCCGGGATAAAAATAAAAGGCAGCTGACTGTTTTCACCTTGGATGTTGGTACTATGCCGTTCAAAATCTGTTTAAGGGGGGGGGACCCGCAGACAAGCAATTTCTACTCAAGGAATGATTTGAGCAATAAAGGCGTTTTTTGTTATTAATCAGGACACTGATTCATAGTCCATAGTAACCGAAGAATTAGGAAAGGGCAAGTCGTATAATAACCTACAGTATCAGCAGATGATAAGTTTTGTAAGTGCATAATTCATGCCAAGGCACACAAAAGCATTAGAAAGGTGTTTTATAATCTAATCAAAAGGTTTCATTATCCAGGATAGATCCAGGATAGATCAGCTACTATTAAAAAAGTTAATAATGGGACACTCTTAGAAGGTCAAGAGGAAGCGTGGCTTGCAGATGCAGTTTACGGATGAAGAACGGACCGTTTGTCAATGGCCCCAAACGTTTGCAGCTTGTTTGTTGGTTTTTCCGCGAAGTTCCGTGACATCACAGAAGTTCAGCCAGTGGCTGGGACTGAGATTCGTTGGCTGCTGGGGAAGGTGACAAGGCAATTTTAAACCTGCTGTGTATGCAATGGCATATACAACCTTGCAGGGCCAGCACAACAGTAAGTCCAGGTGAGGCAGTTGCAGGCTCCAGATAGTTGCCTCCTCCTCTGCTGGGCACCCTCCACCCCCTGCTCCTCACCAGCCTCCTTTTACCCCACTCACTAGGGCAGGCTTGCGAGGTGGAGGTGGGCAGACTGAAGAGGAGCAGGAGACGGGGGTAGGGTGCATTTTCTGTATTGCAAAATATTCTGGCTCCCTGTTCCTCAAATGTTCAGCTCGGTCATCACCCCTCCCCCTGCTCATCAAATGACCTGTCCGTTGGTAGGGTGGGAGGGACAATTAGCATCTTCATCGAGGTGCTAGGCTGAAAAGCCTCCCCCACAATAGTCCTCAATCGATGATGATGATGAAGCACCCTTTATCTAAAGACCTCAGGGCGATAAACAATGTTAGAGACACATTACAAAACATCAGTGCTAACACGTAGTAAAAAGCATTCCGACAGACAGCCTAATAGTAAAATATTCATAATAAAAACAGCCCTCTACCCCACACTTTCACAGACTGTAGATTATCTAATAGCCA
Organism: Zootoca vivipara; assembly: GCF_965207765.1. Taxonomy (NCBI): domain Eukaryota; kingdom Metazoa; phylum Chordata; class Lepidosauria; order Squamata; family Lacertidae; genus Zootoca; species Zootoca vivipara. The sequence continues at coordinate 48,158,929 of NC_142596.1, forward strand.
TGGACCTGGGTAAAGATGAATGTTTTTTGCCTAGTGTCTAAAGACACAGAAGAAGAAGAAGAAGAAGAAGAAGAAGAAGAAGAAGAAGAAGAAGAAGAAGAAGAAGAAGAAGAAGAAGAAGAAGAAGAAGAAGAAGAAGAAGGAGAGTTTGGATTTGATATCCCGCTTTATCACTACCCGAAGGAGTCTCAAAGCGGCTAACAATCTCCTTTCCCCTCCTCCCCCACAACAGACACCCTGTGAGGTGGGTGGGGCTGAGAGACTTCAAAGAAGTGTGACTAGCCCAAGGTCACCCAGCAGCTGCAGGTGGAGGAGCAGAGACGTGAACCCAGTTCCCCAGATTACAAGTCTACCGCTCTTAACCACTACACCACACTGGCTCTAGGTGAGCCTCAGTGGGGAGAGCACTCCACAGTCAGGGAACCACCACAGAAAAGGCCTGTGCTCTTGTTGCCACCCTCCAAACCTCTTGGGGACGTAGAGGGCACAGGGTCCGGGTCGGTTCATATAGGGAGAGGTGGTCCTTAAGGTCTTGAGGTCTTGAGCCTTTATAGCACTTTGAATTGGGCCCAGAAACTAATCGGCAACCAATGCAGTTATGCTGATTCTGTTTGTGTCTAGTTCTATTCTGCCTTCCTTGATCCTGCCAGAACAATTTGCTGGTGTCAGGAGTATGGGCAGGAGTCAGGCTCTGGGGCCTGTAGTGCTTTGCAGGACTGGGGCATGCCTCAACTTGTGCTGGAGAAGCAAGGCATGGCCACACAGGTGAAGTCCTCAGCTTGTGCTAGAGAGGCAAGGAGTAATCACCCAGGTGAGGCCACTTGAGATCTCACTGCACCTGGTGGCAGGAGCTGGGAGGGATAAAAGCCCAGCATTTCCCTTCAGCTTTTTGCCACAGCAACGCTATCCCTGCCTGGTTGCATCTGGCCTCCTGTTCCTTGGACCCTTGCCTTGTTGCTGCCGTGCTTCTTGGACCCCTGCCTCGCCTTCGCCTTGCTCCTGCCCCGTGGACCTTTGCCTTGCTTCTCGTTCCTGGATCCTTCGCCTTGCTCCTTGCTCCTTGGACCATCGCTTCGCCTTCGCCTTGCTCCTGCCCCGTGGACCTTCGCCTTGCTTCTTGTTCCTGGATCCTTCGTCTTGCTCCTTGCTCCTTGGACCATTGCTTCGCCTTCGCCTTGCTCCTGCCCCGTGGACCTTCGCCTTGCTTCTTGTTCCTGGATCCTTCACCTTGCTCCTTGCTCCTTGGACTCTTGCTTCGCCTTGCTCTTGCCCCGTGGACCTTCGCCTTGCTTCTTGTTCCTGGACCCTCGCTTTGCCTTCGCCCTGCTTCGTGCCCCGTGGACCTTCGCCTTGCTTCTTGCTCCTGGACCCTCGCTTTGCCTTCGCCTTGCTTCGTGCCCCGTGGACCTTCGCCTCTGCCTTCGACCCTGCTTCTTCACCACCATCTTGCCTCTGGTCCTGACGCCCGCCGACCGGACCGTGACAGCTGGGGTGTGTGTGCAAGGCAGGTGGCGAGATGAGACTGCAGGAGTAAAAAAGGTAAAGTTAGAGCACCCCTGGACGGTTAAGTCCAGTCAAAGGCAACTATGGGGTTGCGGCGCTCATCTCTGCTTTCAGGCCGAGGGAGCCGGCGTTTGTCCACAGACAGCTTTCCGGGTCATGTGGCCAGCATGACTAAACCGCTTCTGGCACAACGGGATACCGTGACGGAAACCAGAGCACACGGAAACGGCGTTTACCTTCCCGTCACAGCGGTACCTATTTATCTACTTGCACTGGTGTGCTTTCAAACTACTAGGTTGGCAGGAGCTGGGGCAGAGCAACAGGAGCTCACCCCACCGCAGGGATTAGAACTGCCAACCTTCTGATCAGCAAGCCCAAGAGGCTCAGTGGTTTAGACCACAGTGCCACCTGCATCCCTACGGCAGAAGTAGCTAACCCTTGGCCCCATGGTCTCATCTGCCCAGACTGCCAGACCAAGGGGTTGTCTACTGCCAGGCCAAGGGGTTGTCAGGCTAGCTAGAGAGGTTAAAAGCAACAAAAAGGGCTTTTACGGGTATGTCCGTAGCAAAAAGAAGAACAAGGAAACAGTGGGGTCACTTAGAGGAGAAGATGGTGAAATGCGAACTGGGGACAGAGAAAAGGCAGAACTCCTCAATGCCTTCTTTGCCTCAGTCTTCTCCAAAAAAGAAAACAACACCCGACCTGAAGAATATGGAGCAGACGATTCAGCAGGGGAAACACAGTCCAGTATAAGTAAGGAGGTAGTACAAGAATACTTGGCTAGTTTGGATGTATTCAAGTCTCCAGGGCCAGATGAACTACATCCAAGAGTATTAAAAGAACTGGCAGAGGTGATTTCAGAACCACTGGCAACAATTTTTGAAAATTTCTGGAGAACAGTCGAAGTTCCAGCTGACTGGAGGAGGGCAAATGTTGTCCCTATTTTCAAAAAGGGGAAAAGAGAGGACCCAAACAATTACTGCCCAGTCAGCCTGACATCAATACCAGGAAAGATTCTAGAGCAGATCATTAAGTAAATGGTCTGTGAGCACCTAGAAAGGAACGCTGTGATCACTAAAAGTCAGCATGGGTTCCTGAAAAATAAGTCATGTCAGACTAATCTGATCTCATTTTTTGACAGAATTACAAGCCTGGTAGATGAAGGGAATGCTGTGGATGTAGCCTATCTTGATTTCAGCAAGGCCTTTGACAAGGTGCCCCATGATATTCTTGTAAAGAAGCTGGTAAAATGTGGGCTAGACAATGCTACCATTCAGTGGATTTGTAACTGGCTGACTGACTGAACCCAAAGGGTGCTCATCAATGGCTCCTCTTCATCCTGGAGAGTAGTGACTAGTGGGGTGCCACAGGGTTCTGGAACATGTCCAGAAGAGGGCAACCAAAATGGTCAAAGGCCTGGAAACAATGCCTTATGAGGAACGGCTTAGGGAGCTGGGTATGTTTAGCCTGGAGAAGAGAAGGTTGAGGGGTGATATGATAGCCATGTTCAAATATATAAAATGATGTCATATAGAGGAGGGAGAAAGGTTGTTTTCTGCTGCTCCAGAGAAGCGGACACGGAGCAATGGATTCAAACTACAAGAAAGAAGATTCCACCTTAACATTAGGAAGAACTTCCTGACAGTAAGAGCTGTTCGGCAGTGGAATTTGCTACCAAGGAGTGTGGTGGAGTCTCCTTCTTTGGAGGTCTTTAAGCAAAGGCTTGACAGCCATCTGTCAGGAATGCTTTGATGGTGTTTCCTGCTTGACTGGGGGTTGGACTGGATGGCCCTTGTGGTCTCTTCCAACTCTTTGATTCTACCCTTGCCTTAAACACAATTGCTTCCAGTTCAGGAAAAGAGTCCCACAGCAATTTGATGCTGCCAGCTGCTGTCAACCTCTTCTTGCCCCCTCTGATCCCCTTTCTCCAATGGGGGGGGGAGAGAGAGAGATGTCTGGTGGTGGGGTTTCAGGAGGGCTCTGAGCCTTTTATTGCAGAGCAGCCCATGAGCTAGACGCGGCTAGCAAAAGGCGTCAAGAATCCCTTCCCCTGCTAGCCACCGGGCTAGTGTTTCTCGTCGCTTGCTAATTTTGTTTAGCATCTCGACAACAACACGAAGCAACAAACAAACAACAAAGTCGTCTCTAATAAGCCCCAGCCGTGTCACCATAGTAACAGAAATCAGAACCACTTCAAGGATCCTGTTGCCTGGGAAGACGATAAAATGTTTTCCATCAATTGCTGTTGGGAAAGTCACAGCTGATAAGCCAGGCAAAGCGAAACCGAGGGGAAAGCAGGGAGCTGTATCTAGTGCGATGGTGGGGAGGAGAATATCTCAGATTAACATGCCCCCCCCAGATACCCCCCCTGGACTTGGGGGGTAGATGCAAGCCCCAGGAGCAATAACCACAAAGGCGTCCTGTCCTGATCTCGCAGACTTTCTTTTCCCTCCTGTCTGTGATGTACAGAATTACAAAAAGACATCTCTAATAATAGAGAGGCCCCCTCGGCACAAATGGCTTTAGGTTTCCATTCGTATGACGGAGCTCCTTTCATCTTCTTTGAACCACATGCAGAGCCCCTTATCTGCCATGAAATCCTGAAACGAGTATTCTTCCTTATGGACTAGAAACGTTAAAGGAACAAGAACTGGTCCCCAATCAGGTGGCATACCGTGTTTCCCCCTTTTTAAGACACCGTCTTATTACTTTTTTTTCTCAAAAAACCACAGGGTGGCTTATTTTTGGTGGGATGTCTTACTCGTATTTTTATTATGAGTCTGAGGGAAGGGAGGTGTGCGTCCCTGGCCCAGCCCTCTCTCCCCAGCCCTGGGATGTTCGCAAAGGGCTGCTCTCTCTCTCCTCTGATGTGGGGACTCACTTAATAGCAATCTGCTACACTGGAGCTTCTTAAATCTAAACCAGTATAATGGAATCTATCTGTGTGATACAGTCCTAGCAGTAGCCTATAGTAAAGCAAATAAGGATCTCTACTAGCCAGCTGCCCAAGACTTAAGTTCCAACAATGTAACACTTTGTAGTGCTAAAATAAAAAAAATCCTTCAGTAGCACCTTAAAGACCAACTAAGTTTTATTTTGGTATGAGTCTTTAAGGTGCTACTGAAGGAATTTTTTTATTTTACTTAGACCCAGACCAACACGGCTACCTACCTGTAACCAGAACTTTGTAGTGCTATCACTGATAGCAAAGAAGCTACCTGCTGAGAACAAAGAAGCCAGCTAAGCAGCAATTAAGATTGCTGACTTGGTAAATGGTAGCAATTGAGAAGCAATTGAGCCAGCGAGGTGAGGAAGCACGTGTTGTTAGGACCGGCAGTTTAACTTTTGTGTAGAGCAGCCTCCGTTTAGCAGCTCGCAAACAGCAAAGGAAAAAGTCCTTAATAAATAAAAAAAAGTCCCCAAGGCAAGGACTGCGATCCAAACTACTTACAAATCCTTAAAGGGGCAGCTCCACAGACAACCAAGCAGCATAAGGTAGAAAGAAAACTGCAGCAGGCTTTTTAAAAGGCTGCCTTATGCCTTCGGTAAAAGCAAGGAAACAACAATCAGACATGGGAGATTCCCGTTAAGAGGAAATCAACATGCATTGAATGGAAGGGAATTTAGGGAAAGGTGGGGGGAAGCGAGAGGTGGGCTGTGTGTGTGTGTGTGTGTGTGTGAGAGAGAGAGAGAGAGAGAGAGAGAGAGAGAGAGAGAGAGACGGGGGGGGGAGAGAGAGAGACAGACGCGCGCACGGAGGTCTCTCCCTAAAAGGGAAAACAGCCTTTGCATTCTTCAATCGCCCCTCTTTTCTTCCTCGTGCCTTCATCTCCTCCCCACCCCACTTTTCTCCCCTTCACCAAGTAGAGCTTACACAGCTTGGCTAAAAAAATATTTTTGGATCCTTTTATTTAAAAAAATGCTCTCAGAAACGGGAAAGGGAAATCACGAGGCTTTGGCAGCCAGCAGCTACGGCTGTTCGGTGCATTTTTACAAGCTTTTAAAGGAAATACGTGTCTGTGGAACGACAGCAAAATGGGGAGAGATTTTTAGGGGGGGGAGTTGGCTGGCGGGAGGGGGGTTATTGCTAGTGGGTGAAGGGTCTATCAGTATGTCTTATTTTCGGGGTATGGCTTGTATCGCGCAATTGCTTAGAAATCCTGCTATGGCTTATATTATGCCTACGTCTTAAAAAGGGGGAAAGACGGTATATGAAATCAAGGGGCAGCGGGGTGGGTGTGGGTGGGGACTGATTCTTAGAACAACCATTCTTTATAACAGGTAGGTAGCCGTGTTGGTCTGAGTCGAAGTAAAATAAAAAAATTCCTTCAGTAGCACCTTAAAGACCAACTAAGTTTTTATCATACCAAAATAAAAACTTAGTTGGTCTTAAAGGTGCTACTGAAGGAATTTTTTTATTTATAACAGCAATTCTTTACTACAGTGGTACCTCGGTTTATGAACACAATTGGTTCTGGAAGTCTGTTCATAAACTGAAGTGTTCATAAACTGAAGCGAACTTTCCCATTGAAAGTAATGGAAAGTGGATTAATCCGTTCCAGACAGTCCACGGAGTACTTAAACTGAAGCGTTCATAAACTGAAGCAAACATTCCCATTGAAAGTAATGGAAAGTGGATTAATCCATTCCAGACGGGTCCGCGGAGTACTTAAACTGAAATGTTCATAAACTGAAGCATGGGTGTAATTGGTTCCGGAAGTCTGTTCATAAACTGAAGCGTTCATAAACTGAAGCGAACTTTCCCATTGAAAGTAATGGAAAATGAATTAATCCGTTCCAGATGGGTCCGCAGCGTTCATAAACCGAAAATTCATAAACTGAGGTTCCACTGTATCACCATCTACAGCAGCATTATTAATTAAATTTGTATACTGCCCTTCATCCAAAGATCACAGCACAAAAATACGAAATGTGAACACTAAATAAATAATAAAACGAAAGCAAACCCATAACCAAAAACTGGTCTCCAGTCAGTGTGGCCTGCAGGCATATGACCAGTGGCAGAATGAGATCTACTGTTCAGATCACTGAAAGTCTGCAGTACTGCTGCCCTTAACCCACCCCTGCTGTCAGGTGAGCTTGTAACATCATCATCATCATCATCATCATCATCATCATCCTCATCCTCAACAACAACAACACAACAACCCTTCCCATCTGACTGGGTTGCCTCAGCCATTCTGGGCGGCTCCCAGCAAAATATAAAAACACCATAAAACATCAACCCCAGCTATGGAAGCATCAGCCCTCTCTGGAAGGCATGGAAACCCTAAAACTGGGGTTGCAGGTCCCACACCTGTACACTAGAGGGCACTGGAGAGCATATGCCCCTGCAAGGTGTTCATTGCTCTTTTCAACCAGAAAGACTACAAAGGCTTCCTGTTCGGGTTGAGGACTTTACCTAGACAATGATATACATTGAAATAATGCTTGGGGAGGGGTCATTGTTTTTTTGGGGGGGTCACACTATGTAGCCCACCTGGGCAGCACATGCACCAGACATATGGGCATAAGAAGATATTGTCCCTTTTAAGCAGGTCATCCTGGATTGACAGAAGCCGCATTGGTTTCTGATCTCAATCCCGGATGCCCCGAGCACTGGACCGAAAGACACACATTTTTTTGGTCCAACTTACCTTGCCACTGCGCAGCGCCCACTCTTCTGGCTGAATGCATGACTAGGGTTGCCAGGATAGGAGCACCCCAGGCCCTGAGGTTCCAGGGCCCAAACCTGAGACCGAGGGGCACCCCCACTGATGTCATAGGGCAGTGTGGTGCATTAAACATTAATTCCAGCTGCTGGAAGCATGCCATTCAAATAAAAGCAACAAGAATTCTAACAAATGAGCAAATGCGTCACTCACTGGTTGGAAATTAAGATAGAAACCTTCGCTCAAGGCAGTTGAGGTGGAGCAGCTCGGTGTTTGGTGTGGAGATAATAATCTGGTCCTTAATACTGTCAAGACCAAGGAACTGGTGGTGGACTACAGGAAGAAAAAGACGGACATTCAGCCCCTGTATATTGGTGGGGACCGGGTGGAGAGGGTGGCTGTATTTAAGTTCTTGGGTGTTACCATCGAGCAGGGTATGACCTGGAGTGCAAATACCACTGCTCTGGTGAAGAAGGCCCAGCAGAGAATATATTTCCTCAGACTTTTAAAAAAAGAACAAGCTGAGTGAGAGACTTCTTCTGGTGTGCTTCTACCGAGGCGCCATAGAGAGCATTCCTACATACTGTATCTGTGCTTGGTTTTCCAGCTGCACAGTCATGGAAAGGAAAGTGCTCCAGAAGGTCATAACTACAGCCCAAAAGATTATCGGTCATCCTCTCCCATCTCTGGAAGAATGATACAATTCCCGTTGCCTTAAAAAAGCAAATAATATTTTACAAGGTTCATCTCATCCTGGATATAGTCTTTCTGCACGGGTTTGCCTTTGGGCAAGAGATACAGAACAATTAAATCAAGAATGAATAGATTAAAAAACAGTTTCTATCCAAGAGCTATAACCATCTTAAATGCTGTAACTAAATAATATGATCTTGGGGAATTGTGATGGGTGTGTGTGTATGTATGTGTGTGTGTGTGTGGCTGTAATTGTGTTTTTGTTTTGTTTTTTATGGGATGGCATTCAATTTTGTTGTACTATGTACAATGACAATAAAGCATCTATCTATCTATCTATCATCTATCTATCTATCTATCTATCATCTATCATCTATCATCTATCTATCTATCTATCTATCTATCTATCTATCTATCTATCTATCTATCTTGTTGCCATGCTTGTTGTGAATTGCTCTTGTGAACGGCCAGTGTTAATGGTGCAATTGCCAGTCAATTCTGTATACGTTCAGTTTCATTTTCTTTCCGTGCGCGCACGCACACACACACACACACGACACTCTCGTCCACCTGGAGACTCAAGCCCAGGGGTCAGCAACCTTTTCCAGCCGTGGGCCAGTCCACCGTCCCTCAGACCATGTGGGGGGCCAGACTATATTTTGGAAACAAAAATGAACGAATTCCTATGCCCCACAAATAACCCAGAGATGCTTTTTAAATAAAAGCACACATTCTAATCATGTAAAAACACCAGGCAGGCCCCACAAATAACCCAGAGATGCATTTTAAATAAAACAACATATTCTACTCATGTAAAAACAGGCTGATTCCCGGACCGTTCGCAGGCTGGATTGAGAAGGCGATTGGGCGCATCCGGCCCCTGGCCCTTAGGTTGCCTACCCCTGCTCAAGCCCTCCCATTGGAGGGGCAAGGCAAACCTGCAGAGTTCAGGTCAGACCTGGGGATCTGTCAGCCTTAGATCTGTGGGTGCCAGGAGACTTGAGGCCCGCCCCTCCTTTATCGACAATCTCAACAATGGGGAGCCAAGTTTCAATGAAGTTAGCGTATTTGACATTACCCCTAAGCAGGCTCCTATGGTGAGTTAAGCCAGCCTGGGGCTGATGGCAGTTGCAGCCCAAAATATCCGGACGGCGCCAGCTTGGCAAAGGCTGAGTTAATCTCTCAGAGAAGCCGTTTTCCGAACTTGGCTAAACTACCCCTTGACCGCAAATCCTGACGGTGACTTCCAGTGCTGCGCCACCTCTATCCGGCAGGGAATTCCTGCTCTCCTTGGGGAACAGCTGGCCCTGCGCGTTGCAGTAGGAGCTGGAAAAGCAGAGGGCTGGCACCCAGGTTCCTTGGCATCCGGGCCAATCTGCTGTAGGCCTCGCAGCTCACTGCATCATCCAGCCTCTGTAGCTGGACTGGCACAAAGGCCTCTGCAGATGGCAGAGCTGTCTGGATCCAGGCCAGGCCAGATTCCTGAGTGCTGGTGCTTCACTTGGCCTTGTGCTTTTAACACAGCACAGGGATCGGCAGCGATGTAGGGTATGTGCAGCAAAGTTATTTGGCGCTGCAATTGCGCCTAATGAGGCAGCCAGCGGATGCCTGCCACGTGGAGACTATGAGGCACGGTTTGATGCTCTCCTGTGGCCCCACAGGTCACTGGCACAGCTTTGGGTTTGTGTTCTGATCCTGCTTTCTCCATGGGAAGGGGTGGGTCAGGTTCCAGCACCATCTGTGCAGTGTGCCAGCCCATAACCAGAAATCCAAGGTGTGCAGGATGGAATATACCGGTAGTTACACACTGGGGCAAAGGGAGGGGCGCCCCTGCAGAAAGACTAGCAGTATAACTGGGGAAACTAGCTCAAAAATCCCCCCATGTCTGAATGCACCCTTTGTCTAAGCGCTGCTGGTTCCCACGCAGGGCTCAGCCCTACCAAACAGAGGAGGAGGGAACAATGGGGCTGGGAACAGGGAGACAAAGGTCTCTAACGAAATCTGCAAGCCCTACTCCCTGATTCAACCCCCTCCCCGTTTTAGGGAGGGAGCTTAAGGGAGTAGCAAACCATGCCTTTTTAAAAAAATTGTAGGTAAGGGTCCTCCAGGGAAAGGTGAGAAGCCCCATATGGGTATCTCCTCTCGCCTGGCTGGTAATTTAAGCACTCAGATAATAGCAGGGGCGGCAGAAACTAGAGAGAGTTGTCAACTGCCGTTTTAAGTCCATTTGAAAAGACCCAAAGTGAAGCAGGTCTAGGATAATGCGCTTGAATTAGCATAAGGTATTGGATTGTTTGAAAAACCAGATTTGCATTTTAATAGCATCTCTGCCCGAGGTCCTGGGTTGGAGTGGCGCTGAACCAGTCAGCAAATTGCGGCTAGTCCTTGTTGAATGTCACCCACTTTGCCAGCAAGGCTCCCTCCCACCCACCCACGCAAACGCAGGACAGAGGCTTCGGGGCCCAGGAGTTTGCTTCGGAAACGATGCCCTAACAGAGCTGGGAACTGCACCAAACTCAGGATGTGGGTTCCTTCCATCTCCACAAAAGGCTCCATTTGATGAAAGCCAGAGCTATTTCTGACACTGCCCACTGTCGCCGAGTTAAAGCCAGCGTCTCCCTGACTCTGAGCTGAATTCCCCGCTCCCCGCAAGCTCAACAGAGATGGGGAAGTGCTGTCTATCACAGCATGCCTCCCTGAGCTTCCGAGCTTCTGAAAAGCAGAGGTGGGGAGCCTGTGGATTCTGCAATAAAATCGCTCCGCGACGATTTAAAAAGCTGCTTGCGTTTGTTCAGGTTAGAAAATAAAATGGACCCTCTGGTCCTGAGCTACATTATCGGCAGGTCGCAACCAACCTCCCTGGCTGCGAGAAATGACAGGCTGTGGGAACCACATTGTTCTTCAGAGTTCGCATGGATGAATGGATGGGCATGTCTGCTGCAGGTGAGCTTCATCCTCTCCGAAGTCACAGACTGTCAGGGACCGCCAGGGCTCCAAGGTGTGTGGCAGAGGCAGCGGGGCCAAGAGGCTGATTCAGGGAGGTGGGCGGCAATTTATGGGGTTTTGTGCCGCCTGCAAGGCAGGAGGAAGGGAAGGGTGCACCAGGAGTGGAGAAAGAGACAGTGCCTGAGCAGGGGGGCAATAGAAAACCCTCCATCTTGTCCTCCGCTGTTTCCGAGGACCAGGAGGGGTTTGAAGAAGCAGGCACAGCAACAACGTCGGTGTAGGGGAAGACGCCAGTTGCTTCTGTGTACCCCATCAGAATGGGACCCAGGTGGCGCTGTGGGTTAAACCACTGAGCCTAGAGCTTGCTGATCAGAAGGTCGGTGGTTCGAATCCCTGTGACGGGGTGAGCTCCCGTTGCTTGGTCCCAGCTCCTGCCAACCTAGCAGTTCGAAAGCATGTCAAAATGCAAGTAGATAAATAGGAACCGCTACAGCGGGAAGGTAAACGGCGTTTCCATGTGCTGCTCTGGTTTGTCAGAAGCGGCTTTGTCATGCTGGCCACATGACCCGGAAGCTGTACGCCGGCTCCCTCGGTCAATCATGAGCGCGCAACCCCAGAGTCGGTCACGACTGGACCTAATGGTTAGGGGTCCCTTTACCTTTACCTTTTACCCCATCAGAGGAGGGGACTTAAGTTTGGGCATAGATGTGACCACGCTGTTGCTTCAACAGTCCAACAGTCCAGAGCACAATTCTCAGGAGGGGATGCCAGCTACGTAGTCACCAGAAACTTGTGCCAGGCGCCATCTGCAGCCTGCAGTGGGCCCTGTTGGGCATTCCCACAGCTGCAACGAGCCCCACTGGGCCTACCTGTGGCCACGACGGGCCTTGTGGTGCCTACATGCAGCCGTAGCAGGCCCCGCTGGGCCTTCCTGCGGCTACAACAGCCACCCCCCCAAGGTTGAGTGGAACCCGGCGTGTGTGCCATGTGTGCATGTTCTGCACACCTCAGAAGCTACCATAAGTCAATGCTTTGTCAATAAAGAATTAGACTACTGGTCGTCTGTTCTCCTTGGGCTGGGAGGAACCAGCTGGGGGATCTCCACGGGAAGAAGGTTCAGTGCCCAGGGAGTGGTGGTGGGACAATGATGAGTGATCCGAGGGTGAAGACGGGGAGGAGGAGTTGTCAGAAGCTGAAGAGGTAACAGGGCTAAGTGAGCGGGGAGAGTCTGTGGCAGAGAGAAGTCCAGAATCAGAGGCAGAAGCTGAAGCAGGAGAGGAGGGAGGCCAAGATACAGGCAGGAGTCTGGATGGTGAAGAAGTCAGGGTGTCTCCCCCTCCTGCTGAGACAAGCTCCCCTTCCCTCTGGTCTCCCAGAACCAGAAGAGACATGAAAAGGATGGAGGAGAGGTTGCCTACACTCAGACACAGTATCCATTTGCTGGGGGGGGGGAACCCCTGGAGAGGAGGGGACTTAGGCAGCTGTGGGGAGGCAGGGACCTTTAGTCTCAGCAACTGCTTCATGGGGGCAAGACCTGCTAGAGATGAGTTGCTGCGCTCTTTAGGCCTGGCACTCCTGTGTCAATCCTACTTTTGCAAATAAAGAGTAAATTCCAATTTGTACAGTCTTACTCACTGCTGGGTGGAGGCAGGGCTATGCTGTTGATCCAACAGTCCAGCTCAGAGTACAATCCTAGGGAGGAGATGTGCCAGCTGCTTGGTCGTCAGAACTTACTGCTATAAGCATGTGCTTTGTCAATAAAGAATTAAATTAAACTTCTGGCTGTTTGTCCTCCTTGAGCTGGGTGTGCGAAGAAGAAGAAGAAGAAGAAGAAGAAGAAGAAGAAGAAGAAGAAGAAGAAGAAGAAGAAGAAGAAGAAGAAGAAGAAGAAGAGTTTGGATTTGATATCCTGCTTTATCACTACCCGAAGAAGTCTCAAAGCAGCTAACATTCTCCTTTCCCTTCCTCCCCCACAACAAACCCTCTGTGAGGTGAGTGGGGCTGAGAGACTTCAGAGAAGCGTGACTAGCCCAAGGTCACCCAGCAGCTGCATGTGGAGGAGCAGGGAAGCGAACCCGGTTCCCCAGATTACGAGTCTACCGCTCTTAACCACTACACCACACTGGCTCACTGCTCAGGACACAGTTGGCACTGCTAGAGCACCGGGGGGGGGGGCACCTGTGTGCTCCAGACTCCAAATCCCATCAACCCCAACCAGCACTGACAATGGTCATAGGGGATGGGAGCTGTAGCCTAGTGACACCTGGAGGGGCCTGGCTTCCTTGTCCCTGCCTGAAATGACACGACTGTGCTGTTCAGATCACTCGGGTGTTTATATTTCACATCACTGAGCCACTGGTGGACGAAGGGGGGGCAGGGGGAGCAGTCTGCCCCAGGTGCCATCCCTGGCGGGGTGCCCGTCAGGACACACGCTGTGCACCACACACCCTCCAGGACGTGTGTCATGCCCCCGGGACACACGCCACACCCCTGCGGGCGGTGCACCATGCCATGGCCCCGGGATGTGCGCCAGCCCCGCCCCCACCTGTTCTCCGCTCCTGGCGCCAGAGGCATGTAGCTCCGCCACTGCACTGAGCCCAGTGCACGCTGCTCTAAATTTTAGAAACATTCCGCACCAAGAAAAGGCGGGTTCTGCAATCGGGGTCAATTATGCAAATGTGCACCATTTCTCTTCCATGTGGATGTTGGAAGTTAAGACTCATTGATGCCTCTGGTCCACTAGGTGTTGTTGGACTACAACTCTCATCTTTCCTGGCTCTTGACCAGGTTGACAGGGGCTGAAGGGACTTGCAGTTCAGCAGGGTCTACAGGTGAATCAAACAAGTTCAGTTTCTCACCCCCCTCCCTGGTTATATATATATATATATATATATATATATATATATATATATATTAAGGTGCTACACCCAATATGCCAGCATGTTTGGAAAACTCAGCAATGGCCAGAGGATTGGAGAAGATCAGTCTACATCCCAATTCCAAAGAAGGGCAGTGCCAAAGAATGCTCCAACTACCGCACAATTGCGCTCATTTCACACGCTAGCAAGGTTATGCTCAAAATTCTACAAGGCAGGCTTAGGCAGTATGTGGACCGAGAACTCCCAGAAGTGCAAGCTGGATTTCGAAAGGGCAGAGGAACCAGAGACCAAATAGCAAACATGCGCTGGATTATGGAGAAAGCTAGAGAGTTCCAGAAAAACGCCTACTTCTGCTTCATTGACTATGCAAAAGCCTTTGACTGTGTCGACCACAGCAAACTATGGCAAGTTCTTAAAGAAATGGGAGTGCCTGATCACCTCATCTGTCTCCTGAGAAATCTCTATGTGGGACAAGAAGCTACAGTTAGAACTGGATATGGAACAACTGATTGGTTCAAAATTGGGAAAGGAGTACGACAAGGTTGTATATTGTCTCCCTGCTTATTTAACTTATATGCAGAATTCATCACGCGAAAGGCTGGACTAGATGAATCCCAAGCCGGAATTAAGATTGCTGGAAGAAATATCAACAACCTCAGATATGCAGATGACACAACCTTGATGGCAGAAAGCGAGGGGGAATTAAAGAACCTTTTAATGAGGGTGAAAGAGGAGAGCGCAAAATATGGTCTGAAGCTCAACATCAAAAAAACCAAGATCATGGCCAGTGGTCCCATCACCTCCTGGCAAATAGAAGGGGAAGAAATGGAGGCAGTGAGAGATTTTACCTTCTTGGGCTCCTTCATCACTGCAGATGGTGACAGCAGTCACGAAATTAAAAGACGCCTGCTTCTTGGGAGAAAAGCAATGACAAACCTAGACAGCATCTTAAAAAGCAGAGTCATCACCTTGCCGACAAAGGTCCGTATAGTTAAAGCTATAGTTTTCCCAGTAGTGATGTATGGAAGTGAGAGCTGGACCATAAAGAAGGCTGATTGCCGAAGAATTGATGCTTTTGAATTATGGTGCTGGAGGAGACTCTTGAGAGTCCCATGGACTGCAAGAAGATCAAACCTATCCATTCTTAAGGAAATCAGCCCTGAGTGCTCCCTGGAAGGACAGATCGTGAAGCTGAGGCTCCAATACTTTGGCCACCTCATGAGAAGAGAAGAATCCTTGGAAAAGACCCTGATGTTGGGAAAGATTGAGGGCACTAGGAGAAGGGGACGTCAGAGGACAAGATGGTTGGACAGTGTTCTCGAAGCTACGAACATGAGTTTGACCAAACTACGGGAGGCAGTGCAAGACAGGAGTGCCTGGCGTGCTATGGTCCATGGCGTCACGAAGAGTCGGACACGACTAAACGACTAAACAACAACAACAACAACAACAACAACAACAACAACAACAACAACAACATATATATGTTGTTGTTGTTGTTGTTTAGTCGTTTAGTCATGCCCGACTCTTCGTGACCCCATGGATCAGAGCATGCCAGGCACTCCTGTCTTCCACTGCCTCCCGCAGTTTAGTAGCTTTGAGGACACTGTCCAACCATCTCGTCCTCCATATATATATGTTGTTGTTGTTGTTTAGTTGTTTAGTCATGCCCGACTCTTCGTGACCCCATGGATCAGAGCACGCCAGGCACTCCTGTCTTCCACTGCCTCCCGCAGTTTAGTAGCTTTGAGGACACTGTCCAACCATCTCGTCCTCTGTCGTCCCCTTCTCCTAGTGCCCTCAATCTTTCCCAGCATCAGGGTCTTTTCCAGCGAGTCTTCTCGTCTCATGAGGTGGCCAAAGTATTGGAGCCTCAGCTCCAATAACCCTAACCCTAACCCTAACCCTAACCTTAAATCAATGACTTCCCTTCTTCTCTTTCTGTGGTTCATTTTGCATACCACCCATCCCTGCATATTTTACATGAACTAAACCATTCAGTAAACCCACTGTTACATAAAACTTATTTGCACTGTTGAATTCATCTTAATGCTACCAGCGTTTCTAAATAAACACAGTTTTCACCCATATATTCAGTAAACACTTTCCAGTCTTCTTTAAACGTACATTCTTCTTGTTCTCTTATTCTATAAGTTAAATCTGTGAGCTGCACATATTCCATCAGTTTGACTTGCCATTCTTCCTTCTCGCTCCTTTTCCATTTTGGGCCACAGTAGTAGCATACATAAATAGTCTTTTGTGACACCTGGGAATTTCCCTCTGAATTATCCCCAACAAAAAGGACTCGGATGGGTTTTTTTTTTTTTTTGGAAAGGTACTTTTAAACTTTTAAAATTATTTTTAAAGCCATCATGAAAATTTACCAGTAATTTTCTTCTAATGCACACGAATACACACATTTTTTGCAAAGCAATTTCCCCTGATAGGATGTATTTTACCCTTGTATGTGCACATTTGGCGCATGCTACTTGGCTGGAGAACTACACTGTCAGATCTGGAGAACTGCGAACTTTGGAGGATGCCTATGGCTTTGGTTTCACAGATTGTTTCGCAAGTTGCAGAATCTGCAGGTTCGCCTTTAAATACGGACTGCATCGAATTTCTCCCATCCCTGATTTGGAGGTGGCCACTGTGATTAAGCAGGAGCCATCCATGTATGAAGGGAAACGGGTGGCGCTGTGGGTTAAGCCACAGAGCCTAGGGCTTGCCAATCAGAAGGTCAGCGGTTCGAATCCCTGCAACCGGGTGAGCTCCCGTTGCTCGGTCTCAGCTCCTGCCAACCTAGCAGTTCGAAAGCACGTCAAAGTGCAAGTAGATAAATAGGGACCGCTCTGGCGGGAAGGTAAACGGCGTTTCTGTGTGCTGCTCTGGTTGGCCAGAAGCAGCTTAGTCATGCTGGCCACATGACCCGGAAGCTGTATGTCGGCTCCCTCGGCCAATAAAGCGAGATGAGCGCCGCAACCCCAGAGTCAGTCATGACTGGACCTAGTGGTCGGGGTCACTTTACCTTTATCCACGTATGTAGAGAGAGTCAGTGCCGTGTACAGGACCGTCTTAAGCGCCCCTGGCGCCGTGGAGCGACGGATCCCTCCGGCGCCCCCCACCCCATTTCCCAGCGCAGTGGGTGGGTGGGCGCAGCACGCAGCGCGGCTGCTACAGGCACTGCTGCACGGCGGGCGGGCAGGCACAGGCTGTGGGCTGTGGGCTGTGGGCTGTGGGCGCAGCTGCGCGGCGAACCGGCGGACCGGCCGGCCAGCGGGTGGGCGCAGCTCGCGGCGCCCTCCTGGCGGGCCGGCACCATGGTGCCCTGCGCCACCCAGCCTGGCCGTAGGGCCGGCCCTGGCCGTGTAGGGGCTCCTAGTCCCCTCTCAGCCATGAGGCTCACTGGGTGACCTTGGGGGTCAATCACTGCCTCTCAGCCTCACTGACCTTATAGGGTTGCTGCAAGGATTAAATGAAGGTACTGGCACGAGGAATCGTGCGTGCCACCTTATCTCCTTGCGGAAAAAGGTCGTTTAGAAATGCAATCAATCAACAACATAAATGAATATTCTGAACCATTTCCAGCTTGCAGTGCTTGTGAAGAGGGGCCTGAGCCCGGGCACAGATCCAGACCACGTGCCCTTTTCCATGTGCCCTTTCCACTTTCCTGACCGCTAGCCTTTGTTCTGCATCCTGCAAACCGAGCACGGAAATAGCTTGGTCACAAGACTGTAGCGATGGGGAAAGGATAGCATCAGTTCAATGTTAAACTCACCTTAAGGGTGCCATAGGCACTTGGATGCATTAGGTGGCAGTATAGATCAGGGTTTGGCATTGTGTCCAACGGAAAGCAGGGAACTGAGGGCAGGAATAAGGTGGTGTTTCAGAGGCTCCCCTTGAGTTTTCTGCGTTCATTAAAAATAAAGGAAAGGCGAGCCTCTAAGTCTGTGGTTCTCACTGGGTGTGGCGCTCCATACTGGTGTGAGATGAGAGGGTGGCAAGTGTGGCTGAAGATTCAGAATCCAAAAAAACATTGCAAGTTGTGCAATGGCAAAGGATGACGGGGGTGAGGGCAGAGATTTTATTTGGTTCACGTGCAGAGGTCAACCTGCCTAATCCGGACATTTTGAAGTGACTTACAAAACAAAATGCAGCCTTCCTTCAAATTCTGCAGTGCAGTTCTCCACGCAGGTAATGAGTAAAAAAGAAGAAGAAGCACGTATTAAGGTGAAATGCAAAGAAAATGTGCATATTAGTGAAACTGTCGTGCAAAAATGCCTCATAATAAGGGAAATTGCTTTGCAAAATAATAAATAAATGCCTACATTAGGAGAAATTCTTCAGACGATGCTGGTGGCTTCTGTTCTGTTCTTTTAATCACAGACTGATGTAGAAATGCAGAGAACAGAACTTTAGACTGGAAAAATGAGAAACCGAGAGTAACCACTCTTGACAGATTTGGCCATCCTTGCTGGAGCCACAGAGGCAACAGCTGGTGCAGAGAAGCTTTTTCACAGCTCATCGTGTCCAAAACAGAGCTGTGTATTATTTCATTTTGGGGTGTGTGTGACATATCCATCCTCTGCTGGGCGAGATTAAAAGCCAGTTTGCGGATCTGGTGTTTTGTCAGCGATCCAAGGCGTCATTTGTGCTGTTCCCAGGCCAAGCCCTTACCCAAGGTAGGATCTTGTCAGCTGCCGACAGCTGCCTGCTCTTCTCCCTAGAGTTAGGTGTTCCATGGGGCGCTTTAGGAGGGAGGGGCTGATGTGGCATATAGCCTCGCCGATTGGCCCTTGGGTGGGAGCCAATGGCAGGTGTCGAGGGTGCGCAGAACATCCCATTTTGCCAATGGTCCATTGCAGCTCACAAGCAAAGATTTTGATTTGTAATATTGTTATGAATTTTGCAAAGGGGCAGGCTCGCATAATCTCCTTTTTAAAAATAATTTTTATTAGATTTTACAGTTTAATATTCAACACATTTATTATATAAAAAAGACAAAATGAAAGAAAGTGAGGCTCCCCCCCCAACGCCATGACTTCCCTCAACTTCCACTTCTGGTTCTTTAAGTACATGCTACTTTCTGCTTAGGACGCGGGTGGCGCTGTGGTCTAAACCACAGAGCCTAGGGGCTTGCCAATCAGAAGGTTGGCGGTTCGAATCCCCGCGACGGGAGCTTGGTCCCTGCTCCTGCCAACCTAGCAGTTCCAAAGCATGTCAAAGTGCAAGTAGATAAATAGGTACCGCTCCGGTGGGAAGGTAAACGGCATTTCCTTGCGCTGCTCTGGTTAGCCAGAAGCAGCTTAGTCATGCTGGCCACATGACCCGGAAGCTGTACGCCAGCTCCCTCACCGGTAAAGCAAGATGAGCGACACAATCCCAGAGTCGTTTGTGACTGGACCTAACGGTCAGGGGTCCCTTTACCTTTACCTGCTTTCTGCTAAATTTTTATCTTACTTTTCATGATCTTTTTACTAAATGCTCTTATATTCTTATCATTTTTATACCAAATTTTCTTTCAAATTGCATCTTGCACTTAATTATTTTCCGTATTGTTGTTTCTTAGCCTTTACTTTGTTTTCTTAATTGTTAGCGTTTACTCAAACCCTGCTCATGAGTCCAATTCTTTACAATTTCTGTATATACAACATACACAGTTCCCAGTTCTTTTTAAAGTCTCTGTTGTCACTGTCTCTGAAGTCTTCCTGCATATTCTGCATATTCCATAAGATTCCATAAGATAATAATAATAATAATAATAATAATAATAATAATAATAATAATAATTTATTATTTATACCCCGCCCATCTGGCTGGGTTTCCCCAGCTACTCTGGGTGGCTTCCAACAGAAAAATAAAATAAAATAATTGATTAAACATTAAAAGACTGCTTTAACTTGCCATTCTTCCTTTGTTGGTATCTTGTCGTCCTTCCATTTTTGAAAGGTTCACCATAATCTCCAGTCAGTGAAGAGCTGGAATAGGAGCAAACTCATGAATTCAGGAAGCAAGGTTTGGTTAATTAAAACTAAGCCAAGTGCTGTGGCATAGGTGTGTGAGAGAGGTGGCAAGAGTGTTTTTAGAAAACTGTGCTTGGAAGAAGAAGGCAGAGAAGAAAGCGAGACTCCAGTGCTGCAAAAAGAAAAGAGAAAAAAAAAAGAATAAGAAAAAGGACAAGGTAAAGGACCTTGCTGACAAAGGTCCGTATAGTTAAAGCTATGGTTTTCCCAGTAGTGATGTATGGAAGTGAGAGCTGGACCATCAAGAAGGCTGATCACCGAAGAATTTATGCTTTTGAATTATGGTGCTGGAGGAGACTCTTGAGAGTCCCATGGACTGCAAGAAGATCAAACCTATCAATTCTGAAGGAAATCAGCCCTGAGTGCTCACTGGAAGGACAGATGCTGAAGCTGAGGCTCCAATACTTTGGCCACCTCATGAGAAGAGAAGACTCCCTGGAAAAGACCCTGATGTTGGGAAAGATTGAGGGCACTAGGAGAAGGGGACGGCAGAGGATAAGATGGTTGGACAGTGTTCTCGAAGCTACCAACATACGTCTGACCAAACTGCGGGAGGCAGTAGAAGACAGGAGTGCCTGGCGTGCTATGGTCCATGGGGTCACGAAGAGTCGGACGCAACTAAACGACTAAACAACAACAGCAAAGGACCCCTGGACGGTTAAATCCAGTTGTAGGGTTGCGGCGCTCATCTCGCTTTCAGGCCAAGGGAGCTGGCATTTGTCCACAGACAGCTTTCCAGGTCATGTGGCCAGCATGACTAAACCATTTCTGGCGCAACGGAAACGAGAGCACACAGAAACGCTGTTTACCTTCCCACCGCAGCAGGTACTATTTATCTACTTGCTTTCGAACTGCTGGGTTGGCAGGAGCTGGGGCAGAGCAACAGGAGCTCACCCTGTCACGAGGATTCGAACCGCCGACCTTCTGATCGGTAAGCCCTAGGCTCAGCGGTTTAGACCACAGCGCCACCTGCGTCCCTAGCACAGGCCTTACGTTCTGGAAACAAAATGTCCTGCGTTGGCCTGGTTTAAGGACAAAAGTTGGATGGGGGACCTCTTGGATTCCCCCCGTCTGACAGGTCCATAAGGCTTAGAAGTGTCCCATGTTCGTGCTTCCTTCCACTTCTGCACCCAGGAATGAAATGCTTAAGTTCAGTTTTCACTCTTCTCCATTGACTTCAGCTACAAAACTGTCCAACCTGTTTGGTAATGTTGATCCGTTTGTCATGATCCAGAGGATCTCTAGGCCTGTCTGCTGTCCGAAGCCGGTTTATGGGTCCTAAATTAAGGGGGGGCACCAACGGTGCCCAAGTGTTGGGGGGGTTGCAGGAGGGGGAGGGACTAAACTCCGTTTCTCACTCCCTTAATGAGGCTATTTTTAGAAGGGTTTATGTCTATATTGAGGATCAGGTGCTCGCTAAAAATAACTCCAGAAGCTCATTGCGCCGGAGACAGCAGAGGCTTTGCTGACTCTGGAATGAGTCATGTGACGGATGAAGCTCTCTCTAGCTTTTGCCAAAGCTTAGTGCTGAAATTTGTATTCCATTTTTTCTGGGAGAAAAACGCCCAGTATTTGTCAATTCCAGCGAGCAGCAATACCAGGAGATGGCTGATAGCCTTCCTTAAGCGGGAAGGGTCCTAGCTCAGTGAAACCGCCTTGGTCATGCTAGCTGATGATCTCCCATGGGCTAGGGACAGAGGTAGAAGCTGTTTCCTGGTTCTGCTGCATCTCTCAGCTGCTTTTGATACCATTAACCACGGTATCATTCTGGACCATCTCGGGGGGGTTGGGGGAACTGGGAGTCCCTGTTATGCAGTGGTTCCACTCCTTCCTCTTGGGCTGTGTCCAGAAAGTGGCATTGGGGGATAAGGGTTTGGACCCCTGGGTGCTCACTTGTGAGGAGGCTCAGGGCTCCATCCTCTCCCCCACACTTTTTTATCATCTATATGAAGCCACTGGGATAAATCATCAGGGGGTTTGGGCTGAGTGTTCACCAGTATGCTGATGATACCCAGCTCTACCTCTCCTTTAAATCAGAACCAGGGAAGGCAGTGAATGTCCTGCTAATAATCACCAGAGTGAGAGTCTTAGTGCTGGACCACAAAACGGGAAATTCCATGATCGAAACAGAAGCCAGGATTGGCTTCTGCGATCTGGGATGTCCCGTTTAAAGTGGGACAGTTGGGGGATCTGCACATCTCTCTCTCTCTCTCTCTCTCTCTCTCTCTCTCTCTCTCTCTCTCTCTCTCTCTCTCTCTCTCTCCTCTCTCATGTGTGTGTTTGCAACAGGTAAAGTCTACTCCCTGAGCACATTCACAAGCCATTATCTGCATACCAAAGTTTCAGTAAGGTAAAGGTACCTCTGACCATTAGGTCCAGTCGCGGACGACTCTGGGGTTGTGGCGCTCATCTTGCTCTATAGGCCGAGGGAGCCGGCGTTTGTCCGCAGACAGCTTCCGGGTCATGTGGCCAGCATGACAAAGCCGTTTCTGGCGAACCAGAGCAGCACACAGAAACGCCGTTTGCCTTCCCGCCGGAGCAGTACCTACTTATCTACTTGCACTTTGACGTGCTTTCGAACTGCTAGGTTGGCAGGAGCTGGGGCCGAGCAACGGGAGCTCGCCCCGTTGCGTTGCGGGGATTCAGTACTTT
The DNA here is from genome assembly GCF_965207765.1 of Zootoca vivipara. Lineage (NCBI taxonomy): Eukaryota > Metazoa > Chordata > Lepidosauria > Squamata > Lacertidae > Zootoca > Zootoca vivipara. The sequence goes on from NC_142596.1 coordinate 48,181,297, forward strand.
CAGCCAATTCAATCATCCTGCCCAATTGAGCCTGGAAAGTATCTCAGGTCGGGAGAACTTCCAGAGGTGGGTGGGGAATTCAGGAAGTTAAGGTGCCCTCCAGATTCTTAGCTTTTTCACAGAACTTAAGGGGAGCTTGATGAGTAAGAGGGAAATAAATTAATCATTTGAGGCAACTCCATGGAAAGCAGAGTCCAGTGTGTGGCTCTTTTCTGCAGCACACTTTGCCCCTTTGGAACATTCTGACCCCATCAGGCAATTGCAGAGCCCGCAAGACGGCCACAAGCCTCCGCTGTCAGGAATGTGCGCTGGGGCTGTGGGACAATGAGCATGGAGCGCAGCCTCTGTCTCGGAGGAGAAGCTGTACCTGGGCGAAGAGATCTTTGAGTGGGTTGCAGCAGCTGTTCCCTCCTGCCATAGGCAGCTTTTCAGAGAATCACTGGAACACGGCGTGCCGAGACCTTTGTCAGCAAAGGACCCGTAAATGTCATCTGGAGCATCTCCTACCAGAATAGCCCGGCTGTTAATTTCAACAAGGATTACGACATATTGGCCTCTTCTAAGAGAGCAGCAGGAGCAGGTCAATGGCAGGACAACGCCAAAGAGGGTAAAAGTGTGGGGTTTCTTGGTAAAGTTTTTATTTTTCAATAGAAAGTTTAATTTTATTGTTTAAAAGCACGATGAATAAAAACACAAATATACATAATAAGAATACACAAAGTTACAAATTCAGAAAAAAAGAAAAGGAAAAAAAAGAAAAAGAAGAAAAAAGCTATAAAGCCTTATCTAAAAAAACATTCAAACCAAGTCTGTCCTCTAGGAAAAAAAGAAAAGATACAGAATATATACACTCATTACCTTTGTACACAGATACTTCCCATCACTTTTGTTATACATTTTTATCTATCTTGTCTTTCACAGGTTCTTACTAACAGTATCCTTTTTTCCTTTTCTTATCCATTCCAATCATTTCTAATTTTCTCAAACATCATTTGATATCCATGAGTAGAGAGTTATTTGGATAGTATATTTTAAGATATTTTTTGTACACACTCCACTCTTTTGTAACTTTTTGCACAGGTATGTCTCTTATTGAATCGGTCAGTTTTGCCAATCTTATATAATTTAACATCTGTATTTGCCAATCTGTTGTTGTGGGTAGCATCTCGCTTTTCTTGGTAAAGTTTTTAAAGAAAACAGAGAGAAGGGTTTCAACAACAGACAAAAAATTAAAAGATGAAGCTTTAAAGAAGACACATAGAATGAGTACATGGGTTAAATAAACAAAGTCCAAGTAACAAATATTAACATTATCTGATTGCCGATTATAATCCCAGACTTGCCAGACTTGGAATGAGGGTTATCTTGAAAACTGTCCTTCTGAAAATTGGCTGCCCAGATAAATTTGTAAACATCATTCAGCTCCTCCATGACAATATGACAGCAACAGTCGCAGATAACAATGGCTCTCAAAGTGAACCATTCACAGTGGGATCAGGTGTTAAACAGGGTTGTGTTATTGCCCCAACTCTATTCATTATTTCCATTGGCATGATCCTACACTTTGTCAAAGGGAAACTCCCCACAGGAGTAGAAATCATATATCGAACAGATGGAAAGCTCTTCAATCTGAACAGGCTGAAAGCAAAAAGTAAGGTTACCGTAACATCCATCTTAGAGCTTCAGTATGCTGATGACAACGTAGTGTGTGCACGCTCAGAGGATGAGCTCCAAACCATCCTAAATATCTTTGCAGAAGCTTACGAAAAGCTTGGCCTATCACTCAACATCCAAAAAACCAAAGTGCTGCACCAACAAGTACAAAATAACCCCTCTGCAGCGCCACAAATCCAACTCAGTGATGTAACATTGGAAAATGTTGATCACTTCTCCTACCTAGGCAGTTTCCTTTCCACAAGGGCCAACTTTGATGCCGAAATCCAGCATCGCCTGAGCTCTGCAAGGGCAGCTTTCTCCTGATTGAAGTGTAGAGTGTTTGAGGACTGGAACATCTGCAGGGAAACCAAAGTGCTTGTTTACAAAGCTATTGTAGTGCCAACCTTACTATATGCCTGTGAAACATGGATCACTTATAAACGCCATCTCCAACTCCTCGTAAGATTCCATCAACGGTGTCTCCGAAAAATTTTACACATCACTTGTGAAGACAAGCAAACTAATATCAGTGTGCTGGAAGGAGCAAAGATCACCAGTGTTGAAGCAATGATTCTTCAACATCAACTTCGTTGGACTGGTCATGTTGTACGGATGCCTGATGATCGTCTTCCAAAGCAACTACTCTATTCCGAACTTAAAAATGGAAAGCTTAATGCTGGTGGTCTACAAAAGAGGTTTCAAGACTGTCTCAAGGCAAATAAAAAAAAAGTAGTATAAACACCAACAACTGGGAAACACTGACCTGCGAGGGCTCCAGTTGGAGAACAGCATTTACCAAAGGTGTAATGGGCTTTGAAGAAACTCGATCTCAGCACGCAAGGGAGAAACGTGCTAAGAGGAAGGCACGCTTGGCAAATCCACACCGTGATCAACCCCCACCCGGAAACCAATGTCCCCACTGTGGAAGGACATGTGGATCCAGAATTGGCCTCCACAGTCACTTACGGACGCGTAGTTAAAACTGTGTTTATGGAAGACAATCTTTCTCGGCTACGAGTGATCGCCGAAGAAGAAGAATCTTGAAAATGATGAGCTGAGTGCAGGGTTGGGACCAAAGTTGGCAAGAAGGCGCAGGACATGACCCCCACCAGAGGTACTACCCCTCCCTTAACACCCCCACACCCCAAAACAACACATTAATCTTTTGAAAATATGCTTGCGTCATACACAGACAAATACCATGCAGTACAGATATTATTTACGTCTTCCTTTCCTCCCTTCCCATTTTGACTTTGCTCTAGTGAAGCTTCGCCAGTCCAGCCTCCTGCTAAACCATTCTCAGACTCTGCAAATTATTAATAACGGGGAAGCTGCTTCTCCCTCCTCTTTCCCAAATGATTATGCATCCACCTGCGCCAGCTGCTGCCCTCTTGCCCATCCGATCACACGGCAGAGCCTGACGTCACCTTGCCCCCTGGTTCCATCTGCTTTTTGGGATCCTGGCAATGTGTGAGGTTATTTATCTGCTGAGTGAGCAGCACCGCTGTTCTCCACCTCAAGAGAGAAGTATTAGATGGTGACACAACATTCCTGAAAGATTAAAGAAACGAGAGCAAACATGTGGTACCAAGACAACAGCACACTCCCACGCTGCCTGGGCAGAGGGGCCGCTGATGGAGGGAACAAAACTATACTGTAAAGGCGGTTTTTGTCCCTGGGAGGCATGCTTCAGATGTCATAATGTATATGCACCAACAACCTTCACATATACAAGAAGTTTCAAAAATGTGTACAAAATCTCACGCTCGAGGTCTTAAAGGTCCAGTATAAAGTGCAATAATCAAGTCCGATAGTAAAGTGCTATGATGTATCATGCGTTCTTATCTCTTCCCATGCGTTCTTATCTCATCCGACGGGTGGCCAGCTTCTTTCCCGTTTCACAGGAATGGTTTCCTCAGGGGGCGGACTCTTTCTTAAGTAATAAATTTGTATAAATTTATATGATGCACCATACATACTTATACATTTTTTTAAAACATTGTACAGAAATGTTTAAAATACTCACCAAAGGTTCATGTGCAAATGCTTAACAAGACTACCGAAGCTCACAATCCTCAAAGATTGATGAAAATGCAACAGTTACTTCCAAGGTTAAATACAAGGTTCAATCAGTAAATCATTTCAAATCAACCACTCCTTGCTAGAAGTACACCAGCAACTCTTAAAGATATACAACTGTTAATAATCTCATGAATAGGATAAAAAAGTTCCCCACCAAATCCTTGAAATTCCTCATTTATAGAAAGGCACTGAATTCTGCTTGGAGATTTAACCCCGCGGGTGCTAATGATCCGAATCTATGTATCCAGAATGCCTCTTTTTGGTGTAGTTTCCTTTCCAAAACCTCAGCATTTATTCCAGAGTGTTTGTGCTTATAAAGAATAAACCATTTAAAGTCCGTAGCTCTATGGTTTTGCTCAATAAAATGGGACGTAAGTGGCGCCTCCAAAACTCTATTAAGGATTCGATTTTTATGCTCCAAGATTCTCGCCTTCACCGGTCTAATAGTACTCCCTATGTACCATAATTTACAATTCCATTGTAGGGCATACATAACTCCTCGAGAGTTACAATTAGTAAAAGACTCCAACCGGACAGGTTTGCAAGAACCAGGTATTGTAAATTCCTTAATTTCTTGCGTTAATTCACAGGCGGCACACCTTCCACATTTAAAGTGGCCCCGTATACTGCTCTGGGTCTGGCGCGCATCGGAAATGGCCATGTGTACCAACATATCTTTAAGATTCCTCGTTCTACGATAGCCTATCTGTGGAATTCTGGCACATCCCGGTAGATCTTTTACCAAATGCAAATGTTTTTTAATGATTCTACTGATGGGATAAGCCAAAGGAGTGAAATCCAGTGCATATGTAATCGGCTGGTTTTCCTGTCTTGTATGTTTCTCAAACAGACTGTTTCTAGGTTTATAGAATGCTCTAGATTGTGCCGATTTGACTATTTTCTGTGGATATCCCCTGGATAGAAAATCTTGCGCCATGTTATTGCTATCTCTGTGGTAGTCATGTGAGAAAGTAGAGTTTCGTTTAATTCTTAGAAATTGGCCATATGGTAAGTTCTGTTTCAAACTCATCGGGTGATATGACTTATAATGTACATATGAAGGTTTATCCGTGGGGTTTTTAAAGGATCTTACAGCTAACTTATTCACACTATCCCTGAATACAATAGTATCAAGGAAAGTTATTTGTTGTGTGTGAAAATGTGTAGTATATTTAATGCTAGAGTGTATCGTGTTGCACCACGAAAAAAATCCGGTTATGCTTTCCGATGATTCAAAGATTAAAAACAAATCATCCACGAAATCATCCATATCTGGAGGGCCGAGTTTGCCTATGCCTGGTTTAGACTGATATGCCTCAGATTGCACCATGTTTGCAACTTCTTCTTCCTCCTCCTCCTCCTCCCACTTCGAGGGGGAGGAAAATCTGAACCCCTGTGACCCACATATGAGGGATGAATAACAAAAGAATTGTCTGGGTGCCCGGATTTAAACCTTGGGGATAGACTCCCCCTCCAGCAGGAAAGAGCCCCCAGTACCAGAGTTAGACATCACAAAAGTCAAGCAGCATTATAGCATTAAGAATACAGGTATAGGTTGTCAGACCCTTTTATCCCATTTAGTTGCATAAAGCTTTCACTTCTTTCTACCCATCTTGCAACGAACAGACCACACACAGCTAAGTAAGTTAAGAAAATGCTTTACTTACAAATCCAAAGGTCAGATTTGTGCATTTATCGAAGCAGCAGCAAGGAGAACACAGGCAGAATATTCTTGGGTTGAAAATACGGAAAGATGGCTTCAAACATGTGCTCTAAGCTTGGAGCAGAGCTTAGACATGTCTTCCCTGGCGGGTTACATGGCCCAGAGAGAGGGGGGACAGGAAGACAAGGCTCCACTTCCTCCCTCATCGGAGAAGAGAGGGCTTGACCTAGCTGAGTCTAGGAACAGACCTCTCTGGCTTTAACCCCTTCATGCACTAACTAGCACTCATGCATAGTTATGTTTGACTGCAAGCTTTCACACTTTGCTCTTAGGCCTCAAGACAATAGAATCTATCTTCTGAGAAGAAAGGAGCAAAAATGGCTGCTTTTTTGTTGCCTAGATTAGCTAGTGAGGTCAGAACTGGAAACTGTTCTCTCCAGGTTATGTACTTCCTGCAATAAACATCTTCTTTTCTTACTCTGCAAGCATCTTTCTCTGTGTGATTGCAACAGGTGAAGTCTCCTTTCTAGACAAGTTCATAAGCCATTTTCTGCGGCCGAGAGCAAATTCATCCATCCCTCGTTGGCAGCGTCAAATCTAGGGGACTGCTGAGGTTTGTCTCTGCAGCATGTTCTGGTCTCCACAGCACATCCTCTAGGTGGCGCTACCTACAAAGTGGTGCTCTGGGGCTAACAAGGACCTCAGTGTGGCTCTGTGCAGCCTGTGGCAGAGACTGAAGCTCTGCTCACACCTCACAGCCTCCTTGGAAAAGACGTTGTTTTGCAACCGCTCCCTCCGCCATTGGTACATTTTGCATGCCCCCCCCCTCACATCTTCATCCAGAGTCATGGCACCTTGGTGTTCTGCTTTCTGCTCTCTGCCCACCTGTTATCACTCAGCTCCATCACAGGCGTAGCAAATACAGCAAGAAAGATATGCCGGCGTCAATGAGCTGTTTAAGACAGTGATGGCGAACCTATGACACGCGTGTCAGACCTGACACGCAGAGCCCTCACTGCTGGCACGCGCCCCATCGGCCCATTCGTGCTATTGTTTCTTTCACCCCATTTGTTCTCCCGCTCCTCCTCACGCTACAGCTTTTCTCTGCTGTTAAAACCCGGATCCTTTGTTGTTGTTGCTGCTGCTGGTAGCCAGAGATTGGTTTTTAACCCTTTCTGTGCTGTTTTTTCTGGCGCTTTGGCAGGCGATGACTGGGTGTAACAACGTTCGTTTTTTAACCTGTTCTGTGCTGGGTTTTTTTTTTTTACACTTTGGCAGAAAGAAAAAACAAACCAAAAAAGCAAAGCAATTTTTGCACCCCCCAAAAAAACCTCCAAAACTTTGGTCAGCAGCTCCCCCCAAAAAGCTCAACAGCTCTGGGCACTTTGTGATAAATAAGGGTTTTTTTGGTTTGGTTAGGTTAAATAATTAGTTTTGGGTATATTAAATACAGTTATATATTACAATTATACATTTTTGTTCTTTAAACTATAAATATCGCGAAATTATGGTTTTTTCCCCCTCAAAGTGACACACCACCCGAGTTATGCTCGGTTTTTTGGCAAATTTTGTCACACCAAGCTCATCACTGGTTTAAGACGTCGGCCGCTAGAGGGAGCACTTGGCCGTCCTTCGGCACCAGATACATAAATAGCTACAGGCTTTTGAAGCAGACAGAGGGTGATCAGTTCTCAGGTCATTTCTGGGTGCTCTGACCCTCCGCCGAGTCTGGTTGCCTGAACATAATGTGCCTCACTTTCAGTCCTCTTGAATTAAAGAGCTTTGAAGGGCTGTTCCAGACAGAGATCAACAAGGTTAAAGAGTTGTACGCACAGTCCTCGCTCGTAGTCAGTGGCATAGGAGGGGGGGTGCAGTGGGTCCGGGAGTTAGTTTATCCCCCCCAAAAGTGCTGTGAGCCCAATTTTTAAATTTATTTTAAAAACACGTATTTTCCCCATTTTGTCACAGCCCCCCACAGTGATGACATCCAGGGTGACCTGCACCCACCGCACCCCCCTTCCTATGCCACGGCTTGTAGTTTCCACACCAGCAGGACGAAGGGGCAAGCGAAGAATATACTGCAAAATGGGGGCCCCACTCTTGCTCCCCAAATATAGGTGGTGTCCTGTCTTATTCCTTTGCATTCACTGCCTGGAAAATTCAGTTGGGTCCTGGCAGGGAACATAACCATTGCTTTACAGCAGACCGTTTTGATTGGCGGAATTGGCACTATTCTTTTGGCGCCACGTAACGCTCATTCCGCATTCGTAAGAACTCGATCGGCGTCTGCACTTCGGAACTCCCCGACCATTGAGATCAAGAGGGCGTCTTCATTGTACTCTCTTTTTTTCCTGCGCCTGTGAAAAAACACACTTGCTTAGGCAAGCCTACCAAGTTGCGGGTGGCGCTGTGGGTTAAACCACAGAGCCTAGGGCTTGCCGATCAGAAGGTCGGCGGTTCGAATCCCCGTGACGGGGTGAGCTCCTGTTGCTCGGTCCCAGCTCCTGCCCACCTAGCAGTTTGAAAGCACGTCAAAGTGCAAGTACATAAATAGGTACCGCTCCGGCAGGAAGGTAAACGGCGTTTCCGTGTGCTGCTCTGGTTTGCCAGAAGCGGCTTAGTCATGCCGGCCACATGACCCGGAAGCTGTACGCCAGCTCCCTCGGCCAGTAAAGCGAGATGAGCGCCACAACTCCAGAGTCATCCGCGAATGGACCTAATGGTCAGGGGTCCTTTTACCTTTACCTTAACAAGTTGCTTAGAAAATGGAGGCAATTGTAATATGTTTTATGACAAGACAGAAGTACTGTTCGTGGGGGACAGGAGGCGGGCAGGTGTGGAGAATTCCCAGGTTCTGAATGGGGTATATGTGCCCCTGAAGGACCAAGTGTGCAGCCTGGAAGTCATTTTGGACTCACAGCTGTCCATGGAGGCGCAGGTCAATTCTGTGTCCAGGGCAGCTGTCTATCAGCTCCATCTGATACGCAGGCTGAGACCCTACCTGCCTGCAGACTGTCTTGCCAGAGTGGTGCATGCTCTAGTTATCTCCCACTTGGACTACTGCAATGCGCTCTACATGGGGCTACCTTTGAAGGTGACTAGGAAACTACAACTAATCCAGAATGCGGCAGCTAGACTGGTGACTGGGAGCGGCCACCGAGACCACATAACACCGGTCTTGAAAGATCCACATTGGCTCCCAGTACGTTTCCGAGCACAATTCAAAGTGTTGGTGCTGACCTTTAAAGCCCTAAACGGCCTCGGTCCAGTATACCTGAAGGAGCGTCTCCACCTCCATCATTCTGCCCAGACACTGAGGTCCATTACCGAGGGCCTTCTGGCGGTTCCCTCGTTGCGAGAAGCCAAGTTGCAGGGAACTAGGCAGAGGGCCTTCTCGGTGGTGGCGCCTGCCCTGTGGAACGCCCTCCCATCAGAGGTCAGAGAGATAAACAACTACCAGACTTTTAGAAGACATCTGAAGGCAGCCCTGTTCAGGCAGGCTTTTAATGTTTAATAGATTACTGTGTTTTATTTTATGTTGGAAGCCACCCAGAGTGGCTGGGGGAACCCGGCCAGATGGGCGGGGTATAAATATATTATTATTATTATTATTATTATTATTATTATTATTATAGCTTTTGTGTCTTTTAAAGTGGGGTTGTGATTTTATCAGTTTTTTTGTTTTATCTTTCTGTGAACCACTTTGACTTTTTTATTTAAAAAAATTACAATCAAGCAGAGTATACACTTTATGAAATAAACAAACAAACAAACAAACGCGTAACATAAGAACATTAGAAGAGCCTGCAGCCGGCTCAGGCCAACAGCCCAGCTAGGGTGGCATCCTGTTCTCACAGTGGCCAACCAGGTGCCTGTCAGAAACCTGCAAGCCGCTGCATGCAGAACGGTTTCCTTTCCTCTGCCACGAATATTCCAACATTCCATTTCATTGGATGTCCAGAAGTTCTGCTGTTATGGAAAGGAAGAGAAAAACTTTTCTCTATCTGCTTTCTACATGCCACACAAAAATGTGTACTGCTCTGTTGTGTTGTCTCTTGCTCTCCTTTTCAAAAAGTTATTTTGAACATCCTTTTCAATTCATTGTATATCATTCCCCAGTAAGCTTTAACCTTACTATAAGACCACCACAGGTTGTTATAATTGTTGGGCTACTACAACTCCCATCATCCCTGGTCATTGCCTACGCTAGCAGAGGCTGATGGAAGTTGAATTCACCTGGTCCAGCAACCTGCTTGTTTCCAACACGACAGGGGTCAGTCAGCTACCTCCAGGAAACCAACAATCCTCTCTGCATTGCAATCCTCTTTATCAGCTAATATTTTGTGATATACTGCTTCCTCTGAACATTGAGGTTCTACTTAATTAAGCTAAGGTGCCCGATAGCCTTTCCTCCATATTTTAAAAGGGTATCCAATAAACTTGTGGCCATCACTCCAACTTACAGCTGCAAATTCAGTACATTTTGATTCTACCCACATCCGCACCATTCCCATAGTACTTTAACAGCCATGGTTTCTTCCAAAGAATCCCAGGGAACTGTGATTTGTAAAGGGAGCTGACCTCACAGAATAATTAAAAGCACAATAGAACATCAGAATTAGAATTAAAAGCACAGAACAAAATTAAAAGCACAATAGAACATCAAACATTAAAAACTTCCCTAATCAGGGCTGCCTTCAGATGTCTTCTAAAAGTCAGACAGTTGTTTATTTCCTTGACATCTGAGGGGAGGGCGTTCCACTGGGCAGGCGCCACCACCGAGAAGGCCCTCTGCCTGGTTCCCTGTAACCTCGCTTATTGCAGGGAGGGAACCGCCAGAAGGCCCTCGAAGCTGGACCTCAGTGTCCGGGCTGAACGATGGGGGTGGAGACGCTCCTTCAGGTATACTGGGCCAAGGCAGGGGAATTGCTACACCCCCTAGATCATTTTGGTTGCCTTTCTCTGAACCTTTTCCAACTCTACAATACCCTCTTTGAGGTGACCAGTGCAGAACTTTGAAGTACATTGATCTCTATTAGGGACAGCGTCCCCTATTTACGGAATTAAAGAAGAACGCTGCTTGCCACTCCTGATACAGTTGCTCAGTCTATTATATCAATTTTATCCCCACAATAGTGTTACACTGGAAGGAGAATCTGATCCGGCTAAAATTCCCCTTGGAGTAGGAAATCTTGCCAATGTTAAACCCCAGGTAAGTGTGTGTTTTTTAAGCGGCGGGGGCGGACAGGAATTGTGCTCCAAATTTTTCTGCTTTCACAGCAGAGTTTCTGCAAGGCCGCTGAGTTATGAATTTGTTTGCTCCTCCGCCAAATGCAGATCCTTGCCAAATGCATTTTTTAATCAAAGAAACAGCATGCGTGGCGGCGGCCCACGTGGTGCTTGCAGAATTTCTCTACTGGCCTGAAGCTCTCAGCCTTCAGCCTCGAAGCGGATTCTCTTGCAAAGGCTTCTGGGAAAGGTTGCTGGGAAGCTTCTCATGTTCCAACTCAGGAAGGCTTTCCGGAGGCGTTCCAGCTCCGGCTCAGCCACCCTGGCGAACACTGATTGGTGTTATTCCCTGCAGAAACAATAAATACACACCTTTGTCTCTTCGTTTCCCTATCCTTCACATGCCAGAACCGTGTGCCAACCGTGAGATGATTCAGCATAAGACCGAACACATGGCAAGCTATTGGAATAATGTTCCATTCTCCTGGGTCCATCTCTCCGCCAACCCAACCTGATTTGTAAAATCTTCCGTTGTATTTCCTTCTTTCCCCCCACTTTCAGTTCCGTAAATGTTTCCCCCAAGAAACCTCCAGTTAAGCGCTCTCTGATGGGTCTTCTCTGTAAGAGGTGAAGAATAGAGGAAGCATGGAGCGTGGCCACTGATCTTCTATGGCAGGGCCACAGCTCAGGCGTAGAACATGTGCTTTGCATGCAAAAGGTCCCAGGTTAAGCCTTGACCTCTCCATGTCTGAAATCTGAAACCCCAGAGAGCTGCTGCAGGCCAGTGCAGGCAATACTAAGCTAGATGTTGCTATGGTCTGACTACCAGTAAGTACAAGGCAGATTCCTTTGTTCCAGAGCTCAGTGACAGGGCTGGAGGAAAAATAAACGACAACAAAAAGAAGATAAAAACAAACCTGGATGTTGTAGTCACAAATAGCTTGCAGACTCGATTCTAAGATGTTGGAGGCTGAATATGTTCCCCAGAAGCGCTGCAGGGAACCGGTGACACACCTGGGCTGTCATACCCTCCGACATTTCTCCGATGAAAATACTGTAGGGACGTCCCATTCCATAATGATAATTTTACTTTTTATACCCCACATCTCTCGCTGCATTGCCCCAGCCACTCGGGACGGCTTCCAACATATATAAAAACATAATAAAACATTAAACATTTTAAAAACAACAACAACTTCCCTATACAGGATTGCCTTCAGGCGGCCATACCCTCCAACATTTCTCCAATGAAAATAGGGACATTCTAAGGAAAAGTGAGACACTCCGGGATCAAATCAGAAACCAGGACGGTTTCTCCATGTTGTGATGTGGGGTTTGTGATTTCAGCTCTCTTGACATAATAGGCTGGAGGCAGTTCTGTAGTAACACTTCTTCATTAAAGCAAACAAGACTGACTGTGAGGGCAGGAAGGCTACATTTATAGGGACAGGGAACTAGCTAGAAAGGGATACATTTTGGAGGGAACAATATCAGGCAATCACAGTGCTGCCTTTTGGAGGGAACCAATAAGACAGAGGATCCAAATACAGCAGCATAAATGAACCAATAGTAGCTGTACCCTCTGGAACCAAAAGGCAGTTACTTTATCCTAATGCAAATACAGACAATAATAATACAGATATAAAATCCTTTGACTCAATACACAACACCCCTCCCCCCCTAGTGAGCACAGCAGACGTAATCCCTCAGGTACTGTGGGGTCCTACAACTTCTACTTGATCTCCTGCCAACAGGTGTTGCAGGTTCTGGATTGGGTGTTACCTGTGGTGGAGGGGCTGCTATAGGGGTTTCGTCAGGAACAGATGGAGTCCCAGACATCTCAGGGTCCCCTACCTGTACCTCGTCATCCTGAGGACTAGCAGACCCTGGTTCATTTGCTGAAGCCCCTGGTGACTGCACCTCTGAGCCATCTTCACTATGGTCTCGCAGCTGTGCGTCATTAGCCAGGGATGAATTATCTGACTCCTCCCTGCTGAGCGCCCGGCGCCTCAGCTGATCTGTATGTCTCTTCCAAACTTGCCCATTTTCCAAGGTCACATAATAGGACACAGGTCCACTAGCCCGGGTGATCACACCGGCCACCCACCGCGGACCTCGTGAATAGTTCCTCACCCAGACCAGATCTTCAGGGGTGAGATACCTTGTTGTGTCAGTCTCAGCCTGGGGGGTTGCTCTTGAATTACGGTTTGGCATTTTATCTGGGTGGACATAATCCAGCACCGTTACCAGTCTTCTACCTAAGAGCAGCTCGGCTGGCGACTTGCCCGTCGCAGTACACGGCGTCGCATGCTGCAAAAATAACATTCGCGCAATGCGAGCCGACCAGTTACCCTCCATTAAGCGCGCAATGGATTCTTTGGCTGTTCTTACCATGCGCTCAGCCTGCCCATTGGAGGATGGGTGAAAGGGCGCGGATGTGACCCCTCTTATGAAGTTATCAGCCAAGAATGCCCTGAATTCTTGGGATACAAAAGCTGCCCCATTATCTGATACAATGGTCTCAGGTAACCCATGGGTTGCAAACAGCTGCCTCAACACCTTGATTACGGCAGCTGATGCCATGCTAGGGACCATCGCCACTTCTAACCATTTGGAATATGCATCAACGATAACCAAAAAGACCTTCCCTTGAAATGGCCCAGCAAAATCTATGTGCAGCCGGCTCCAGGGAGTCCTGGACTGCTCCCACCAGTGGACTGGTGCTCTGGCCACTTCTGGCCGCACCTCTTGGCATGCCTTGCATGTTCGTACCCATTGTTCTATGTTCTGGTCCATTCCAGGCCACCACACATAACATCGGGCTAGCGACTTCATCCTGACCATTCCCGGGTGTCCCATGTGAAGCGTCTCAAGAACCCTGTTTCTCAGTGGTGCTGGGATGATCACCCTATCTCCCCATAGGAGACAACCCTTATGCATGGACAATTCGTGCTGCCTTGTCGCATAAGGCCTGAATTTTTCTTCATGCGGACCACCTAGCCACCCCCTCCCCACCCAAGTGAGCACACGGGAGAGAACAGCATCTTTCCTCGTTTTCTCAGCTATATCAGTAGCTGTTACAGGAGCCCCCGGAAGTGTTTCTAGCATCATAATGTGCTCCGCCGGAGCAGGATCCTCATTGCTCCCGCCAGGAAGGGGCAATCGACTCAGCGCATCAGCGTGGCACAACTGTTTCCCCGGCACATGGGTCAAGGTGTACTGGAACCCATTCAGGAATATTGACCAACGCAACATTCTGGGGGAGAGAATTTGTGGCGTTTGTTTGGTTGGGTTGAACAACCCTAACAGTGGTTTGTGGTCCGTTTCAATGGAGAAATGGCGACCATACAAATAATCATAGAACCTTTTGATTCCTGACACAATTGCTAGTGCCTCTTTATCTATTTGAGCATAGTTGCGCTCCGTGGGTGACAACGTACGGGAATAGAAAGAGATGGCCTTTTCCGACCCATCCGGTTCCCTATGACTCAGCACAGCCCCCAGGCCGTATTGAGAGGCATCACATGCCAGGACCAGCGGCTTCGACTCATCATAATGAGCAAGGACGCTCCTGCTACTCAGCATTTCTCGCAAGGAGTCAAAAGCCTTCTGCTGCTCCCGCCCCCATCGCCACACATTCTTTTTCTGCAAAAGTCTATGTAATGGTTCAGCTACCGAAGCTTTCTGGGGTAAGAACGAATGATAAAAGTTAATAAGTCCCAGGAATGACTGCAACTCCGTCTTGTTCTGTGGTTATGGTGCCTCGATGATGGCCTTAATCTTAGCATCTGTGGGGTGGATGCCTGATGCATCAATTTTAAACCCCAAGAAATCCACAGTTGGCACCCCAAAACTGCATTTTTCTTTTTTTAGTTGCAACCCCACCTCCTTGAACTTGAGCAACACTGCACGGACACGCGCAACCAGTTCCTGTGGGTCTTTTCCAGCAATCAAAACGTCATCAAGAAATGGCAAGACCCCCGGCAGACCTCTTAACAGGCGTTCCATGAGCCCTTGAAAAATCCCTGGGGCCACACAAACTCCGAACTGTAATCTGTTAACTCTGAACGCCCCTTTATGTGTGACAATAGTCTGTGCTTCCGCTGATTGTGGGGTTACTGGCAGCTGTTGGTAAGCTTGTGCCAGGTCAATTTTGGCAAACACCTTGCCCCCAGCCAGTTTAGCCAACAGATGTGATACGACTGGAATGGGGTATGAGTTTCCCCTGAGTGCCTTATTGATAGTACATTTGTAATCTGCACATATCCTGACTTCCCCATTTGCTTTAAGGGGTGTGACGATTGGAGTCTCCCACTTAGCAGAGTCCACGGGTGAGAGAACTCCCTGCTTGACCAATTTATCCAGCTCTGCCTCGATCTTGGGTTGCAGTGCAAATGGCACTCGCCTTGGTTTGAGTCGGATTGGAGCCACCCCGGGGTCCAACTCGAAGTCAACTGGGGGCCCTTTATAACAACCCAGTTTTCCATTAAAGAGACCAGCAAATTCCTTGCATAATACCTCGCTCATCTCAGGGCAGGTTTGGATTGAATTAAGCCCTGAGATACTCAGTCCCAGGGCGGGGAACCAGTCAGTGCCCAGGAGACTGGGGCGACTGCCCTTCGCAATCACCAGTTTGAGTACAGCCTGTTTGTCCCGGAACTGTACTCTCACGGCACACATTCCCATAACATGGATGCGGCCTGCTGAGTACGACTGCAAGGTTGCCGGGAAGGGCTCCAGAGGGGGCAACTTACCCCTGGGGAAGAATGTCTTCGCGGTCTGGTCCGACACGATGGTGAATGCAGATCCGGAGTCCACCTCCATGTTGCACTGCTGACCCTCAATCTTCACCTTGACGTGTGCCTTGCCTTGCGCTGGAAACTGCACGGCCCTCCCGTTGATCTCCGTTACGTAGTGGCAGTCCTTTAGAAAACGAGTTGCTGTGGGCGGTCTGCGATGCTCCAGTCTAGGTGCTCCTGTCGCTTCCGACGCCGCCGATCTACAGACCCTGGCGATGTGACCCGTCTTTCCGCACGTCCGGCACATAGCATCCCTGAAACGACAACTCTTCCTTTCATGGTTTCCGCCACAACCTGGGCAACTGCCTCGGTGATCTCTGTGCACTGTGCAGGCCTGACGCACCGACTCAACCCCACGGACTGGGCTCTGGCTTGGAGTAGCCTCTAGCTCATCCATGGCATGCGCAACTTCTATCTGTGGCTTAGTGGCCTTGCGACTGGCATCAAGCTCCTCTCTTTCATAATTCTCCGTGGCGGTGGCCTCCTTCAAGGCTGAAGCAAGGGTAACCTCTTCTTTAGCCACGATGCGTCTTCTGGCTTTCTTGCTGCTCAGACCCCCAATAAACCGATCCAGGAGAGTCTCTTCCAGATTTTGGAAGCCGCAGTGCTGAGCGAGCTTCCGGAGCTCAGCCAGAAATGTGGATACAGACTCCCCAGCACGCTGCTGCCTCTTATGGAACTCCATCCGCCGGGCCATCTTGGTCTCAGTAGGCGCCAAGTGGCTCGTTAGGCAGGCAAGAATATCTTTGAGAGATGTTTCACTCAGCTTCGCTGGAGCAAGCAATGCCTTGGCCAGCTTGAAGGTCTCGGGCCCACAGTAGCTCAGGAATGTGGCCCTTCTTTTGCTGGCATCGGTGATCCCTTGAGCCACTGCGAAGAACTCGAAGCGTTCGACATAGTCTTCCCAGGTGTGGGGCTCTGATGGCTGGAAGGGCTCCAATACCCTTGGACTCTCCATTGTCCTAGCGGGCAGGGTCGTCTTCTCAGCTGGCCAGTGAGTCTTGTTCTCAGCTGCAATCCGGACTCTGAGGCAGGGTTGTGTTTAACCGCTCCTCAGCATTCCGGATCCCACCTTCGTCGCCAGTTGTTGTGATGTGGGGTTTGTGATTTCAGCTCTCTTGACATAATAGGCTGGAGGCAGTTCTGTAGTAACACTTCTTCATTAAAGCAAACAAGACTGACTGTGAGGGCAGGAAGGCTACATTTATAGGGACAGGGAACTAGCTAGAAAGGGATACATTTTGGAGGGAACAATATCAGGCAATCACAGTGCTGCCTTTTGGAGGGAACCAATAAGACAGAGGATCCAAATACAGCAGCATAAATGAACCAATAGTAGCTGTACCCTCTGGAACCAAAAGGCAGTTACTTTATCCTAATGCAAATACAGACAATAATAATACAGATATAAAATCCTTTGACTCAATACACAACACTCCAAATAAGGGATGCATTGGCGGGGGGGAGGGGGGTGCGGGGGGTGCGGTCCACACCAGGTGTCGGCCTTGAGGGCGGGTGACATTGCCGTGCCGCCACCCCCACGCTTGCTGTGTAGGCGGCAGACCACTTGGGACGATGCTACCATGGGTGGCTAGCAGCACCCCCCCCCCAACGCTCGCCCCATGGGCGGCGGTCAGCTAGCGGCTAGCCCCGCAATGTGGGCCGGCTAGCCCCGCTCCAGACCACTCCAGAGGCCAGGGTAAGTAGCTCTGCCTCTGAAGGGACGTGCCTGGGGAAAAGAGACACTTGGAGGGTTTGGGGTTCTGGAACAAAAAAGCAGCAGCTGCTCCATATCTTTTAAAACACAAAGCCTGGCTGTTACCCCTGTATAGGATTGTGCAGCAGCCAGAGCTGGATTTCGGTTTGATGAGGCCCTGAGCTACTGAAGGTAATGGGGCCCTGTATATGTCCAGCTGTCCTTTGTCAACAACCAATTGCCGCTGTTTTTTGTGTTGAATATATGCTATATAGTAATTGACGGACCTAATAGGTATCTAAAGCCATTTGCACATGTTGCCCTGCAACCAGTCCATGCAGAATGTAGGCACCCTATATATAGAAATGAGCAAACCAGTGATTTTTTTTAGGGAGCAGGCTAGCAGGCGGGGCCCATGACTTACATCATAGGAGCCTACACAACACAAAACACTGTTGCTGTATGTAGGTTTTATTTTATTTGGTTTTTATCTTATATTTTGGAAATGTACATGCATTTGTTTTCCTTTAATTTTTTGGGGGGTCCCCAAGAGAGTGGGGCCCTAAGCTATAGCTTGTTTAGCTTATATATAAATCCGGCGCTGCGGCTCTCTTACTCCACATTAAAAGGGATTCGCCAGCGTCGACCGAAGGCAAGGCTTCGATTCTGAACCTTCTGACGGCACCCAAGAAAGGGTTAGCAAGGAGCTGGAAGACAAAACATGTTGTGGTAGAATTGCAATGGCTGATTAAGACCTGGGACATCATGGATATGAATAAATTGAGATAATACGTTCCTGTTCACTGGGGAAGAATGATTATGCAACCGAATCTGGAGTTTGGTAACCTTTCAGAGATTTTTGGAACAGCGCATGACAATATAAATGCACCCGTCATAAGGCTCTTCTCCTTCTGAACTGTTTTAATGAGGTTTTATACCCTTGCAGCTGTGCGCTCAGTTTTTTTAAAAAAATTCCAGGAATTGTAGTTTAATGTGGATATGTTCAAAATTATGTTAATGTCAGGGGCTGGCTGGACCAGGGGTGGAGGAAGGGGCCAGTGGGGGTGGGCCGCCCCGGGTGTCATCACTGAGGGGGGTGACATTCGGTGCGCCGCCCTCCCATGAACCATCGGGGGAAGGGGCAGAGCTGCGCCACCTTGCCAGAGGCCTTCCCCCCTTCCCCCTTTGTCTTGACAGCTCGGGGGAGGCTTGGCGCACCGTTGCCCCTCGCTCCCAGGCTGCTTCTAGGGAGGAGCCTCCCCTGAGCTGTCTAAAGGAAGAGGGAAGGGAGGAAGGGTGCTGGCAAAAGGGCATGGCTCCCTCCCACCCCTGCCCAGGAAGCAGCCTGCCATGGGTGGCTTGCCCCACCTCCATGGGTGTCTCGCCCCTGGGACACTCACCGCTGGCGGTGCCACCCTGGGATGCTTGCCCCAGCCCCATGGCCCCGACCCTGATCCAAGTGCCGGAGCAGCTAGTTCCACCTCTGGGCTGGGCATGGAGGAGTGGTGGCTGGAAACTGAGGAGTGGGCACTGGGAGAAGGGGAGTTGGAAACAGATTTGGGAGAAGGCATCAGTGACCTGGGGGGAACCTATAACAGCCAGGAGACGAGAGTCAGAGGCAGGAGAAGCTGCAGGATTGAAGTCCAGGAGCAGGAGGAGGGAGAGTGTGGTCAGGCAGGTGGAGAGTCAAGGACTTCCACACCTCCTCCTCCTCCTGTCGCACCTCTCCGGGTCCACTATCTCCCAGGACCAGGAGAGGAATGAAGAGAGAGGAGCAGAAGCAGGTTGCACTCAGGCATAGTCTTTGCTTGCTTGCGTGCAGCTTGGGTGGGGAAGGGATAGAGCCTCTCTTCTTTTTATCATATGTGGTGGTCTTGTAGTAAGGTTAAAGCTTACTGGGAAATGATATACAATGAATTGAAAAGGATGTTCAAAATTGTTTAAAAAACAAACAAACCCAGAAGCTTTTCTTTTGGGAATTTTAGGGACAGAACTACCTATATTGTATAGAAATTTTATTTATGTATGCTGCTGCAGCAGCAAGAATGCTACTTGCCCAAACGTGGGGAGAAAGCAGAAGTCCCAGCAAAGGAAGAATGGATACAAAAATGGAGAAACTTACCAGAAGAATAAGAAATCAAGATAACAAACTTTTTTAGATATATAAAAGAATGGATATTTTGTTTGTTGAATATTTTGTTGAATATTTACAGATGAATTTAAACAGATAATAACAGTGGCAGGATTAATGTAATAACCTGCAGTTTCACAAGAGTATATAATTAAATGAGCAAATTAAATGAATTTGGATATGCAGAAGATAATAGAAATAAATAAATGTAAGGAACCACAGAAAGGAGGGGGAAGGAAGTCAAATTTTGAAATGTTAAATGGATTGTAAAACTAATGAAATGTATAAACTTGAAAAGTATAAATAAAAACTTTTTTAAAAGGGGGGGGGGGAATAGAGCCTCTGTTGTGGCAACTGCCTCGTCCATCAGGTGCACACCTGGGAATAGCTGAGAGACACAGGACTGGTGGACATGCCTTCCTGTAACTTGTAAGTGTACTTTTCATAATATAGAGTTAATTCCTCACAGTGCCATGACAGTTAAAGGATACACAATCCCTCTGCCAACTGTACAAATGCAACTGCAATTCTCAGGGTTTCTTTAGGGCAGGCATCCCCAAACTTCGGCCCTCCAGATGTTTTGGACTACAATTCCCATCTTCCCCGACCACTGGTCCTGTTAGCTAGGGATCATGGGAGTTGTAGGCCAAAACATCTGGAGGGCCGCAGTTTGGGGATGCCTGCTTTAGGGAGACAAACTGACTGTTAAACTAGTTGCAGTCAGAGGAGGCGGGTCCATTTTGGACAAGTGGGCCTCCAAGCTCAGTCTGTCCTCAGCCAGCCAGCCAGCCAGCCCCCCCCCCGCCTGTATGCTTGCAACCAGGCAGTGGCGAACAGTGCCGCTTGGCTGCCCGGGTCGGCACCCCCTGGGGGCAGGGTGTTGCTCCGCAGCGTGCGTGCATCCTGACATCACGATGCGTGCGCCAGGACGAGCCAGAACAGCACATGCGCAGTCTGTCCGGGTTGGCGCTGCTGCTCTGCTCGGCCGGCGCTCTGCTTCTTCCTGCTCGGGCGGAGGAGGCGAGGGGCAGGGGCCGGGGGCCCGCCCCCTTCACCCCTCCCTTGCTACGCGCCTGCAACCAGGTCAGGAGGTGACCCTGGCTGCCAGCTTCCTCTTCCCGAGTCTCTGTGTTGCCCCTTGTAAAATTCAGCAGGGAGGAAGAGAGACGGACCAAACTGGAATTAGTTGGATCCGTCATTGGCTCTGGTTTGTCCTACTGCCGGGATCTCTGACTCCAAGATGCTCTATCCACCACGCCCCTGAGAAAAATGAAGATGGAAGGAGAGAGAAAAGGAGAAGTGTACTGAATTCTTAAAACTGGAGTATGCGCTTTAGGCTGGAGTTGAGGGTTGGTTCCAGGGCCAGTGCTAGGGCTTTTTGCGCCCTAGGCAAAATCACCTTCTGGCGTCCCCCCGGGCACATGCATTATGATGCATGCGTCATGACGCACACACAACGCCGCTGACGCCCCTGTGTCCTTTTGGCTCGTGCTCCTCCTGCCTATGGAGGGGATGCTGTGAGCTCCTCAGTTGCTGCAGCGAGTGAGTGGTGGAGGCAGCAGCAACGTCCATAGCTGAAGGCTTCAGCTACGGGCGCTACCACCGCCACCGCTCGCTCGCTGCAGCTGCTGAGGAGCTCACAGCGTCCCCTCCATAGGCGGGAGGAGCACGAGCGCACGCCGTGGGAGAGCGGTGGTGGTGCGGGGGTTTTGTGGGGCAGGCTGGCCAGCGCCCCCTCCATTTTCGCACCCTAGGCAACTGCCTAGTTAGCCTAAATGGACGCACTGGCCCTGGTTGGTTCCAGAACTATGAAAGGTGAAGAGGATCGCTCTTTTCTTTCCTTTTTTATAAATATTTTTTATTAAAAAGCTTTTTATAGAAAACAAAAACACAACAATACAAACAGAAAAAGAAAAAAAAACACATACATCATCTTATATTATCTTTTTAACTCATTGTCTCTTTTGCTTCCCCAACTCCCCTCTATCTGATTTTCCTTTTAAATTCAGCTATAACAGTTTCTATTTCCTTACTTTTAATTTTCATCATCCTGTATTTTTCTTAATTTTTTTTTACTCTCCACTTTTCTCCCTATTGCCTTAACTTCTGTATTTCCCTAGATATTCAAACTTTCAACTCTCAAAAATAATTCCCTAAATATAATTTAAATTTCCTCCAATCCTCCTCCATCCTTTCCTCTGCTTGGTCTCGGAGTCTTCCTGTTAATTCTGCCAGTTCCATAAAGTCCAACATTTTCATTTGCCATTCCTGTAGAGAGGGCAGTTCCTCTTTTTTCCAATATTTGGCAATTAAAATCCTCGCAGCTGTGGTGGCATACATAAACAAGTTAACATCTTTTTTGGGGATTTCTTCCCCCACTATTCCAAGTAAAAAGGCCTCTGGTTTTTTCAAAAATGTATTTTTGTATATCTTTTTCATTTCATTATAAATCATTTCCCAGAAGCCTTTTATCTTAGGGCATGTCCACCACATATGATAGAATGAGCCTACTTCCTCTTTACATTTCCAGCATTTGTTATCACCTTTATGATACATTTTCGCTAGTTTTACCGGAGTCAAATACCATCTGTACATCATTTTCATTAGGTTCTCTTTCAAAACAGTGCATGCCGTAAATTTCATACCCTTCTTCCACAGATTTTCCCAATCTGACATCATAACATTATGGCCCAAATCTTTGGTCCAATCAATCATAACCGATTTTGTTTGCTCATCTTTCAGATGCCACTCTAACAGTAGATTGTACATCCTGGACAAATTCTTACTGTTTGCCTATATTAATTCTGTTTCTAATTTCGATTTTTCTGCTTGAAATCCTATTTTTTTATCTATTTTATATGCTTCATTTATCTGTACATACTGAAACCAATCACTTAACTTGTCCTTCAATTGCTCATATGGCTTTAACTTAAATTGATTTTCCACTTCGATCAGAATGTCTTTATACTTCAGCCTATTCTCATCCATATTTGTCCTTTTAGGTTTCTTCGCCTCAAGCGGCGAAATCCACCTAGGAGTTTTCTTTTCCAACAAGTCTTTATATCTGATCCAAACATTAAACAATGATTTCCTAATTATATGATTTTTGAAGCCTTTGTGTGCCTTTACCTTATCATACCATAAATATGCATGCCAACCAAATGCATTATCATGACCCTCCAAATCCAGCACATTATCATTGTCTAGTAAGAACCATTCCTTCAACCAGCAAAAGGCTGCTGCTTCGAAATAAATCTTTAAGTCTGGCAGTGAGAATCCTCCTCTTTCTTTTACATCTGTCAAAAGTTTGTATTTAATTCTGGGCTTCTTCCCCTGCCAGACAAATTTAGACAATGTCTTTTGCCACTCCTGAAAAGATTTCAACTTATCTACAATCGGAAGGGCCTGAAATAGAAACAACATTCTTGGCAGTACATTCATTTTAACAGTTGCTATTCGGCCCATTAAGGACAATTTCAACCTTGACCATATCTCTAAATCTCTTTTAATTTCGTTCCATAACTTCTCATAATTATCTTTGAACAAGTTCAGATTTCTTGCAGTCATATTTACTCCCAAGTATTTCACCTTTTTCACACATTTCAGTCCTGTACAGTCCTCAACCATTTGTCTTTCTTGCGTCGTCAGATTTTTTTCCAAAACCTTAGTTTTTTCTTTATTTAACTTGAAACCTGCCACCTTGCCAAACTCTTGTATTATCTGCAGTGCTTTTACTGCACTATACTCAGGGTACTGGACAGTTAATACTAAATCGTCTGCAAAGGCTTTTAACTTACATTGCTTTGTACCTACTGTAATACCTTTAACACCTTCGTCGCTCCTTATCATATTCAGTAGGACCTCTAAAACAGAGATGAATAAGAGGGGGGATAGTGGGCACCCTTGCCTTGTTCCTTTTTCAATTCTTATCTCTTCTGATACCACATTATTTACAATAATTTTTGCTTTTTGCTCAGAATAAATACCATTAATGCCATTCACAAAGTTCTGGCCAACCTCCATTTTGACTAAATTTTGTTTCATAAAAGTCCAAGAGATGTTATCAAAGGCTTTCTCTGCATCGACAAAAATTAACAGTGCTTTAGTATTTATTTTCATTTCCAATCTCTCCAGAATGTCTATTATATTCCTTATATTGTCCTTCATATGTCTCCCAGGCAGGAATCCTGCCTGGTCCTTATGTATAAAGTCTTTCAACACCCTTTTCAATCTTGCTGCCAAAATGCTGGCATATATTTTGTAGTCCACATTTAATAATGAGATTGGTCTATAATTCTTTACCTGAGTTCTCTCCACATCTGGTTTAGGTATCAGAGAGATAAATGCATCTTTCCATGTCTCTGGTGCCCCCCCCCCCCCAGAATCTCATTTGCGACCTCCATTAGTGGCTGTATCAACCAGTTTTTTAATGTTTTATAATATTTGGAGGTCAATCCATCCGGTCCCGGGGCCTTATCATTTTTCAGCTCTTGAATTGCTGTTTCAACCTCTTGTCTAGAAATCAATTGATTCAGTAGATTCTTTTTTTGTTCTGGAATCTTTTGTAGTCCATTTTTGTTTATAAATTTCTCTATATCCTCTTTATCTTCTTTATCTCTTTTATAAAGTTGTTTATAGTATTTTGTGAAGCATTTTCTTATCTCTGCAGGGTTCTCTATATTTCTTCCTTCCTCTATAATCTTTATAATTGTGCTCTCTTTTTGCCTTTTCTTCAATTGCCAGGCTAACAATTTCCCACATTTATTGGCTGATTCAAATGATCTTTGTCTCATTCTTTTAATTTTCCATTCAATTTCTTCATTTATTAGTTGGGAATACTGTACTTGCAAAGCTTTTATCTCTTTTTGGGTTTCCTGACTTTTAGGATTTGATCTCAGTTTTTTTTTCTTTCTCTTTCAATTTTACCAGTATATTTTCCTTTTTCTCATTCCTTTCCTTTTTCCAAATTGCGTTCTGTTGAATCAGGAATCCTCTCATTACCGCTTTACTAGCATCCCAAACTACTCGTATATCCGATCCTTTATTTAGATTTAATTCAAAATAGTCCTTCAATGTCTTCTGGGCCTTATTATTTATTTGTTCATTTCTCAACAGAGCATCATTCATTCTCCACTTAAACGAACCTTGCAGATATTGCTTTAACTCCATTAATACAGCGTTGTGGTCTGAATAAGTTCTGGGGCATATCTCGCTTTTCATCACTTTTGGACACAAGTCCTTTGTAATCCATATGTGGTCCCATCTACTTCCTGACTTTTGCGAGTCCGAAAAAAAGGTGAACTCTTTAAGGATCGCTCTTTTCCCGGGGAAGGGAACTCATGGCTCATGGGCCAAGTTTGGCTTCCATGCTTCTCCATTTCTCCTGAGGGTCTCTTCCCAGGCCACATGCCCTCCCCAGCTCCACCCTGTGCCCTCCTCAAGTGTTTTTGCTCTTCAGGATCGCAGCCCTTTGAGCTGTGCTCTTGCCTTTTGCTTGCTTGGATAGAGAGAGAGAGAGAGGTGGGAAGGGGGGGGGGAAGGTCTGTAGAAAGCTGTGGCTTTTGTATGACTACAGAGCGTCACCTGATATCCCACAATGGCTGGACAAAATGTAATTACAAAAATATTTATATCTTGCCTTTCTGCTCCTCTTGGGCATCCCCAAACTGGCTCATGGCATCAGTTAAAATGATATATCGCCCACCCTCAGGAAATCCCCCATGGATGTTCAGGTGCTGGCATGAAGGCAATTTCTCTCTTCCACTGTGGTTGCCTAAAAAACTGGTACCTGGAAGCAGAGGTGGAGCACGACTGGTTCAGTCACCCTGAGCGCAGAGTCTTGGGAGGCAAATTGGGAGGCACAGGGTGCCACCGATATTTGAGACCACAAGGTCCACTACTGTTGGAAATATACTGCCCCTTAAACGTGAAGGTTTCGTATGGTTACCATGGCTAATGGTCATTGATAGATATATCCTCTGTGAAGTTTTTTAGCCCCCTTCTATTATTATTATTTAATTAATTATACGTTTTTCATTTTTCCATTTACGCATCATGTTTCCTCCACCTAGAAAATTTATTTACAAACTTCCCAACCTAGTATTCCACGACATTCATAATAAGCCCAAAGTTTGCTGCATGTCCTTTTATTTATCCACCTTTCTTTCGTCCATTTTATTCCTTAATTATAGTTGACTGCTGCTCATGTGATTACCCCTACTTGTAGATTAATTCTAGTATATATATATATATATAAAGTACTTCCCAAAGCTTTCCCATTAGTCCTTTCATCGGAATTCCATCCAAATTTCTTATTTTGGCTGTCATGCTGGCAACTTCTCCAAATTCTATCAATTTATGTATAGCCATTGTTCCTTAGCTGGGATTTCGCTTTCTTTCCAGCGTGTACTATTCTGACCGTAGCTGTTGCATAGAGAAACAAGTTGTGTGCCTTCCTGAGAATCTCATCGCCAATTATGCCCAGTAGGAAGGTGCAAACACGCCCCAAAATACCAGGATATGGTTTATAACGAGCTTAAAACAATCTTTACATTTACATTTTTAAAAAAGCCTGAAGCCTTCCTGTTTAGTTCCCTTCTAGATCCTCTAGCCCAGTAATCTGAAGTGTATCTGAAGTGTATCTGAAGAAGTGTGCATGCACACGAAAGCTCATACCAAAATAAAAACTTAGTTGGTCTTTAAGGTGCTACTGAAGGAATTTTTTTATTTTGCTTCGACTCAGACCAACACGGCTACCTACCTGTTTCTTGAAACCTGGGACTAATCTTTCACCCAAACATGCAACTGGGGACCCACTTCTTATTTCTTTACCTTAAATTTGTACGGCAGAGCTGCTACTCTTGTGACTCATCTTACATCAAGCTAGGAGTGGGTCCCGACTCCTGACTCACCAGCTGCAGACCAAATGCTGCAGGCTACCTTATAAAGGTCTGCCAGTGCTGAGGCAACTTAGTCCCCCTTACCTGCAGAATTGCTGTCCAAGGTCCTGAAATGCTGTGGTTGTTGTCCATGGTCCTGACCTTCATGTAGCACAAATCTTGCCTGGGCAGCCCTGAGTCTGCTTCCAGCCTCTGTTATGGTTGCCACCTCCATGTGGCAATGCTGTACCAGGACCTGCACAAGGTGTGTGTGTGTGTGTGTGTGTGTGTGTGTGTGTGTGGTGTGGTGTGTAAGGGAAAGATTTAAGAGGGAAACCATTATGAGAATGCCGGAAGTGAATTTGCAATAGGCATTTATTCACTTGCAGTTCTTTCTTTTTCCTTTTTCTTTCATAAAAAAGTGCTCTCCATAACAAATGTTCCCCGTGCAGCTTGCACCATAAAACAAAGTAACATTTCAACAGCAAGGAGGCGAAGAAACCCTGCAACAACAACAGTCAAAAACAGTCGATTCAAAGCAACAGACTAAAGGAATAAAAGTGTGGAGCTCAATCCATTTAAAACCAAGAGCAGTAGGATAAAATCCACAGAGCTAAACAGTATTAAAATCTATTAAAACTACTATTAAAATTGTAGAGTTGGAAAGGATCCCGAGGGTCATCTAGTCCAACCCCCTGCAATGCAGGAACCTCAACCAAAACATCCATGACAGATGACCATCCAACCTCTGTTTAAATACCTCCAAGGAAGGAGAGCCCACCACCTCTCGTAGGAGTCTGTTCCACAGTTGAACAGCTCTTACTGTCAGAAAGTTCTTCCTGATGTTTAGTTTGAATCACCTTTCTTGTAACTTGAATCCGTTGGTACGGGTCCTAC
Organism: Zootoca vivipara; assembly: GCF_965207765.1. NCBI lineage: Eukaryota > Metazoa > Chordata > Lepidosauria > Squamata > Lacertidae > Zootoca > Zootoca vivipara. The sequence continues at coordinate 48,208,328 of NC_142596.1, forward strand.
ACGCTGGAGCAGGAGAAAACAAGTTTGCTCCATCTCCCCAGTTTAAAATACCAGGAGGGAAATGAAAGAAAAGGGTATTTTAGTTGGTGTGTAGAAGATGTTACAGAAGGGGCCAGGCGGGTCTCTCTGGGGAGGGAGCCGCTCTGCAAGAAGGGTCCTTTCTCTCATATCCACTGGCCACAGCTCAGCTGGCAGAGTTGCTTCCGAGATGGATGGGGAAGAAGTTTCTCTGGCTGAGGGATGGGGTGGACTCTTTTGTTTTTCACTTTCACAAAGCTGCCAGAGCTTCACAATGTAGCATAGAACAGAGTTTCTCAAACTGTTTGATGTTGTGGACTGGCAATTCCTACCCACTTCACCAATGTGCCGGGGAATGGTACCCAACCTTGGCTGTGACGCAGTCGCCGCTCACCAGCAACCGATGCCTCATGGACTGACACCAATCTGTGGGCCACCATGAAGAGCAGCAGGGGCCTAGCGCACTGGTCTTCAGCTGTGGGTCGGGACCCACCAGCAGCTGGTATTCAGATCTAATGGAAGTCGCAACAACAATACTGCCCCTATCCAAAGGGAGTAAGTGAGTACAATTGAATATTGCAGGGAGCTCTTTGAAAGTTTCCATCCATCTGCCCTTGAAGCTCTCGCGGCTTGTTGGGGCTCCCGAGCTTCAGATTCTTTTCTTTCTGTAATGCCTGGCTTTTCGCAGCGCAGCCATAGCAGCAGAAAGAATGCAAAGCTATGAGTACTCTGGCCTTGAGGGAGTCGAAGAACAGGCTATTCTTTGTGGCTGTAGATGGCTTCGAAAAAGTCAAGGTAAGGCCACAGCAGCCTAGTGACCGAGCAGGATGGCGGCTTCAGAGTTCACAAAAGGCATCACCTGCCCCAGGCAGAAGACAAGGAGGGTTAGGAGGTGCCTCTTATCATTGCTGTGCATCAAAGGGGTAGAGGGGGGGGGGAAAGGTTGGGAGAAAATGTGAGTTGAGCGTTGCTGGGTCAGGCCAGTGTGCCGATGAGTACAGCACCCTGTTCCCACAAGGGCCAACCAGATGCTCCTATGGGAAGCCTGGATGCAGAAGCTCAGTGCAACAGCTCACTTGGGAATCCCAGCAAGTAATATTCAGGAGATGTTGCCAGGCCAAATTCATGGAATTATAGAATCGTAGAGCTGGAAGGGACCCTGAGAGTCATCTAGCCCACCCCGCTGCAATGCAGGAATCTCAGCTAGAGAATCCATGACAGATGGCCACCCAACTTTTGCTTAAACACCTCCAAGGAAGGAGAGTCCACCACCTCCTGAGGGAGACTGTTTCACAGTCGAACAGCTATTACTGTCAGAAAGGTTTTTTTTCCCTGATGCTTAGCCAGAATCTCCTTTCTTGTAACTTGAAGCCATTGATTCAGGTTCTACCCTCCGGAGCAGGAACAACAAGCTTGTGCATCTTCCATGGAACAGCCCTTGAGGTATTTGAAGATGGCTGTCATATCTCATCTCAGTCTCCTCTTATCCAGGCTAAACACACCCAGCTCCTTCAGCCGCTCCTCATAAGGCTTAGTTTCCAGAATGCCTGGAATGTTTCTATTATATGCATATGTTACTATTGCCATATAGCACATAGTCCTCGAAGGTTTGGGAACAGTTCACTTCGAGGATCATTGCACCCCATAGGTTCCCGCTTGGCCCCTTAGATCTGCAAATATGACACTTTTACAAGTGTCACGTAATGTTCACTCCACACTTGCAATAAATAAGAGCTCAGTTGGTAGAGCAGGAGACTCTTAATCTCAAGGTTGTGGGTTCGAGCCCCACATTGTGCAAAGGATTCCTGTGCTGCAGGGGGTGGGATTAGAAGACCCTCTTGGTCTTGCCCAACTATACGATTCTATGATTCTATTAGTATGGCAGCACCTTCGCTTTGGAACTCCCAGGCAGGGACTTCCACCATACTGTTTTCATAGAATCATAGAATCATAGAATCATAGAATCATAGAGTTGGAAGAGACCACAAGGGCCATCCAGTCCAACCCCCTGCCAAGCAGGAAACACCATCAAAGCATTCCTGACATATGGCCGTCAAGCCTCTGCTTAAAGACCTCCAAAGAAGGAGACTCCACCACACTCCTTGGCAGCAAATTCCACTGCCGAACAGCTCTTACTGTCAGGAAGTTCTTCCTAATGTTTAGGTGGAATTTTCTTTCTTGTAGTTTGAATCCATTGCTCCGTGTCCGCTTCTCTGGAGCAGCAGAAAACAACCTTTCTCCCTCCTTTATATGACATCCTTTTATATATTTGAACATGGCTATCATATCACCCCTTAACCTTCTCTTCTCCAGGCTAAACATAGCCAGCTCCCTAAGCCGTTCCTCATAAGGCATCGTTTCCAGGCCTTTGACCATTTTGGTTGCCCTCTTCTGGACACGTTCCAGCTTGCCAGTATCCTTCTTGAACTGTGGTGCCCAGAACTGGACACAGTATTCCAGGTGAGGTCTGACCAGAGCAGAATACAGTGGTACTATTACTTCCCTTGATCTAGATGCTATACTCCTATTGATGCAGCCCAGAATTGCATTGGCTTTTTTAGCTGCTTCATTTCAAGTTTGTGGTCTACCAAGACTCCTAGATCCTTTTCACATGTACTGCTCTCAAGCCAGGTGTCACCCACCCTGTATTTGTGCCTTTCATACTGTTTTCGGCGCCTCCTGACACCACTTTTGTTCCAGCAAGGCAGTAAATCCTAGCAATCTTAATATGAGATTTTAGTGTAATTGTTTTAAAAATTACTAACTTATTTATTTTCTAATGTAGCTTTTAAAATGTCCAAGGGACTTGCATTTACAAACATATTCATAAATACAGGTATGTTGGGGGCCGACGACATATGAAACGTTTACATTTCGTGCGCTATATACAAACCTATAGTTAAAGCTATGGTTTTCCCAGTAGTGATGTATGGAAGTGAGAGCTGGACCATCAAGAAGGCTGATCGCCGAAGAATTCATGCTTTTGAATTATGGTGCTGGAGGAGACTCTTGAGAGTCCCATGGACTGCAAGAAGATCAAACGTATCCATTCTGAAGGAAATCAGCCCTGAGTGCTCACTGGAAGGACAGATCGTGAAGCTGAGGCTCCAATACTTTGGCCACCTCATGAGAAGAGAAGAATCCTTGGAAAAGACCCTGATGCTGGGAAAGATGGAGGGCACTAGGAGAAGGGGACGACAGAGGACGAGATGGTTGGACAGTGTTCTCGAAGCTACGAACATGAGTTTGACCAAACTGCGGGAAGCAGTGCAAGACAGGAGTGCCTGGCGTGCTATGGTCCATGGGGTCACGAAGAGTCGGACACGACTAAACGACTAAACAACATACAAACCTATAAGCAGCCTCCGTCCACAGCGATAGGAAGTTTTGAAAGCACGCCAGAAATAAAACAAACTCAGCTCAGTCTATCAAAGACCTTGCGGGTGGGGTGGTAAATTTCTCATGCCTGGCACCCAAAGGATGTCAGCAAAGGCACCAGGTGGACCTCGCTGGGGAGAGCATCCCACAGGACCTAAAAAATGTCCGTTTGAGGATTTCACATGAACAAAATGTAGGAAGATATTCCCCAAAGGCAATCTGGAAAATTAAAATCGAACAATTGGGGGGCACTGATTTCCCAGGCACAGTTGTCTTCTGTTGCTGGTAAAGAAAAAGAGAGAGAGCATGTGTTGTTTAAGAGGGACCGCATTTAGAATCATAGAATCGTAGAGTTGGAAGAGACCACAGTCCAACCCCCTGCTGAGCAGGAAACACCATCAAAGCATTATTGACATATGCCTGTCAAGCCTCTGCTTAAAGACCTCCAAAGAAGGAGACTCCACCACACTCCTTGGTAGCAAATTCCACTGCCTAACAGCTCTTACTGTCAGGAAGTTCTTTCTAATGTTTAGGTGGAATCTTCTTTCTTGTAGTTTGAATCCATTGCTCCGTGTCCACTTCTCTGGAGCAGCAGAAAACAATCTTTCTCCCTCCTCCATATGACATCCTTTCATATGGCCTTTGACCATTTTCGTTGCCCTCTTCTGGACACGTTCCAGCTTGTCAGTATCCTTCTTGAATTGTGGCGCCCAGAACTGGACACAGTACTCCAGGTGAGGTCTGACCAGAGCAGAAGACAGTGGTACTATTACTTCCCTTGATCTAGATGCTATACTCCTATTGATGCAACCCAGAATTGCATTGGCTTTTTTAGCTGCTGCAACACAGCGCTGACTCATGTCAAGTTTGTGGTCTACCAAGACTCCTAGATCCTTTTCACATGTACTGCTCTCAAGTCAGGTGTCACCCATCCTGTATTCGTGCCTTTCATTATTATTTTTTTGCCCAAGTGTAGTACTTTACATTTAAAATTCATCTTGTTTGCTTTGGCCCAGTTGTCTAATCTGTTAAGGTCATTTTGAAGTGTGATCCTGTCCTCTGGGGTATTAGCCACCCCTCCCAATTTGGTGTCATCTGCAAACTTGCTCAGGATGCCCTCAAGCCCATCATCCAAGTCATTGATAAAGATGTTGAACAAGACTGGGCCCAAGACAGAACCCTGTGGCACCCCACTAGTCACTACTCTCCAGGATGAGGAGGAGCCATTGATGAGCACCCTTTGGGTTCGGTCAGTAAGCCAGCTACAAATCCACTGAATGGTAGCATTGTCTAGCCCACATTTTACCAGCTTCTTTACAAGAATAGCATGGGGCACCTTGTCAAAGGCCTTGCTGAAATCAAGATAGGCTACATCCACAGCGTTCCCTTCATCTACCAGGCTTGCAATTCTGTCAAAAAATGAGATCAGATTAGTCTGACATGACTTATTTTTCAGATACCCACGCTGACTTTTAGCGACCACAGCATTCCTTTCTAGGTGCTCACAGACCGTTTGCTTAATGATCTGCTCTAGAATCTTTCCTGGTATTGATGTCAGGCTGACTGGGCGGTAATTATTTGGGTCCTCTCTTTCCCCCCTTTTGAAAATAGGGACAACATTTGCCTTCCTCCAGTCTGCTGGGACTTTGCCTGTTCTCCAGGAATTCTCAAAGATTACTGCCAGTGGTTCTGAAATCATCTCTGCCAGTTCTTTTAATACTCTTGGATGTACTGTAGTTCATCTGGCCCTGGAGACTTGAATACATCCAAACTAGCCAAGTATTCTTGTACTACCTCCTTACTTATTCTGAGCTGTGTTTCCCTTGCTGAATCATCTGCTCCATATTCTTCAGGTCGGGCATTATTTTCTTTTTGGGAGAAGACTGAGGCAAAGAAGGCATTGAGGAGTTCTGCCCTTTCTCTGTCCCCTGTTCGCATTTCACCATCTTCTCCTCTAAGTGACCCCACTGTTTCCTTGTTCTTCTTTTTGCTACAGACATACCCATAAAAGCCCTTTTTGTTGCCTGTTCTCCAGGAATTCTCAAAGATTACTGCCAGTGGTTCTGAAATCACCTCTGCCAGTTCTTTTAATACTCTTGGATGTAGTTCATCTGGCCCTGGATGACCCCTTATTTCCCCCAAACCTCCTGACTGGCTGCTGCAAGAGCCGAAGGCCATCACAGCTCTCCCTCTGCAGTAGCAGCAGCACCAAGCCAAATGTTACCCACACTTTCCTCCTGCTGCTCCCTTGCTTGCCTTTGCCCAGCTGGAGGCATCTCTCTCAGAAGCAGAGAAGGCTCCCTGCAGCCAGGAGAGGGTATTAGGCCCAGCTGCCTTTCCTTCACCCCCAGCTCTACCACCTGAGGGCTCCTGGTGTGAGGTCTTTAAATAGGCACCACCGAGTCCATCTCCACTGGAGTTATTGACTGCAAAGGCGACCAATTTGTTTGATCCAGGCCCCCTCCAGGCTGGTTTTTAAGGTTGTTGTTGTTATTATTGCAGGAGTATTCCGTAACATGCCATCGAACCAACGACAGGGCATTAGCGATGGATTCATGCTGGACCGTCCACACAATGTTTTGCTTTAGGAGTGGTCCAGCGATGTTTCTGCAGTGTTGCTGTATTGCTGGCATCTGGAGAGACATTCTGGCACCACAGTGGAGGGAAAGAGCCCAAAACACACAGCCCAAATGTTTGTGATATGAAAAGTTACAGGGTTTCAGCAGGAAACTGTAGCCCATGTACTGATGGAAAACCAAGCAATACACCTGCCCTGAATCTATAGCAGTTGCAAGCAGCATTGGAAGCCCTGATCACCACCAAGTGCCACTGGCAAAGCAGGTTCCTTCTTCTGCCAATAAGCTGCAATTCCTGCATGGCAGGGGGTTGGACTAGATGACCCCTGAGGGTGCCTTTCAACTAGGGTTGCTGTATTTCAAAAAGTGAAAATCCGGACAGAAAAGTTACGAAGTTGTTGAGTTTTTTGTGCTTTTTATTTTTAGTTTTGCCCAAAGTTATTGAGCCAAAATGGACAGTTTTGCTCTTTTTGAGGGAAATGGAAAAAATGACACTGTTGACATCTTTCCGGATTTTAACTCTAGAGCTCTATTATTCTAGTCCTAACTACAGTGCTGAGCAGCAACACCGCTCCAATCCGAGCCAAACGGCAGTTCAGAGAACGCCATTCTAATTTCCCACAATGCCCTCGACTTAGCATTGCCCTGGGGCATTGTGGGAAATTAAAATGGCAGCCCTCAGATACAACTGCCTGGTGCTGGTTGGAATGCCACTGATGGTGGGGGAATGAAGGGGTGGAGGCTGCTTCCAGATTCTCAGGGTATTTTCCAGTGTTACGAGAGAGGGAGAGAACCTTTTCTCTGACTACTTTTTCCTCCTCTGCAGGGTGAGCATTGGGTCTAAGCAAACAGCCCCAAGAGAAGATGCTGCACCACATCCAAAATGCAGCCGACTTCCCAGCCTAGCTGCCAAGTACCCCGTTTTCTCCGGGAAAACCCGATTTTACTTACCTTTTCCCGGTGGTCCCCCGTATCACTTCATCTCCCATTTTTCTCCGTTATTTTCTCCTGCCGGCGGCCATTTTCTATATTTCCAATTTGCCCTTCTATGGGCACCAAAAATGGCCGTCACCGGCTTCAAAAGTCGCATCTACGCATGTCCGGAAGTGCATAGACACGACTTCCGGTGTCGGCGGTGGCCATTTTTGGTGCCCATAGATGGGCGGAGCGACACCGGAAGTTGCGTCGACGCACTTCCTGACATGCGTACAAGCGACTTTTGAAGCCGGCAGCAGCCATTTTTGGTGCCCATAGAAGGGCAAAGCGACACCGGAAGTTACGTCGACGCAACTTCCGGTGTCACATGGCTGCCGGTCCCGGATTCTGCAGTCCGGGACTTGGAAGGTAAGCTTCCCAGTCCATGTGACCTTTCCAGGAGAGGTGATTGGTTGTGGGCTGATTGCCCCTCCCTCTCTCCAGGCACATTTGCACCCAGCAGTGGAGCAAGCGGGGGTGGGGGGCGGTACGCCCCAGGCACCGCCCTGGAGGGGGTGTCACTTGGGGCCGCGCCCCCGCCCTGTGATCGGTGCCTCCAAAACCGCGCACCTTGCTCCAGCTACAAACTCCAGGTAAAAAGCCTGCTCAGCGCAGTGGGTGCACTGCGCTGAGCGGGCTTTTTACCTGGAGTTTTGTAGCTGGAGGCGCGCGGCTTTGGAGGCGCAGGGGGGCGGCGATACCCCGCCACGTAATGGCGCATGCGTCGTTACGTAGTGACGCATGCGTCGTTACATAGCGGCGGCGCGCCCACCCGGGTGCATGGCAATTTGCCGCTCTGGGTGTCGCGGCACCTCGCTATGCCCCTGTTTGAACCATCGCCATAGGAACCGCCAGTTGTTCCCTGTCCGATATTAAAAACTCAAGACTCTGAGAAAGGGAGGTGTGTACTTTTCATGGGCCTCCTTGAGATGCTGGGTTTCTAGGAATGCTCCGTTCCCTTCTTGCAGGGATCCTCTTGCCCAGAGAGGGGAATAATGTGCCCCAGATGGCAAGATGTACGGGTCCCTAATTAGAGACAACACTCGCTTCCAAGAAAAACAACTCTTTGCCTCTCAACATGCAGAGAGAGCCAGCTGTGCTCTGGAGGGGCATTGACCAAGCAGTCCCCATCTGCAGAATCCTGGCGGGTTTACACAAACAGAATGATTCGACCTCTTCATCACAATGGGGGGGAAATGCCTTCTCATCTTTCCACATCTGTGCATTCTTCAGAATCCCAGCAGCCCGCTGTGTGAGCAGAACAGGCAATGAGTTGCCCTCTGAAGGGCCTTGTTAACGCAGGCAAAGCTGTAACGCTGCGAGGTGGAAGGGCCCTTTGTGCCTCATCAGAGGCTGCTAAAATTAGGCCCACGGCTGGCGACGATAGCTTCATTGGGGGAACTGACAGCGTCGTGTTAGAGGTGCGATGCAGGACACCAATGATCAAGGGGCCTGGCAGAGAAATGTGTTGGGCATGCAAAGATAGCCACCGCTATTTAATGGCATGCAAAGATAGCCACCGCTATTTAATTCGGTTTTCCAATGCAGTGTTTTCCTACGGGTTACATACCCTCCAGTATTTTCGTCCGCAAAATTGGGGTGTCAGGAGTGGCACATGTTCCTTTCCAGGGCTCTGGTGCTCATCAGCCTGGTGAAGACTTCTGCAGAACACGGAAGCTTGCACGCTGTCTTGTTTGGCTGGTGAGAGGGGTGTGTGTGAGTTTATGCAGAAACTACCCCACCGTATTGCCAGAGGTTCTTGCGACTACTCTAGAGTAACGACGCTCCGCATGCTTGTCTTTTAGCAGTTTTATTCAGTGCAGTCTATTTACAGTGAGACAGGTGTGTAAAACATGTCTGCTCAGTCCGATGCAGAATCCGGCACTGAACCGCCCCGTGACTTCCTCCAACATAAGAGTCTTGGGACAGCAAACCTCCTTCCCCTCCTTCTCCTGCGTAATTCCGGAACCGGAGGAAAGGGTCTACGCTCCATGTTTTCCTTCTCCCCCCTTTCCCCCTCTCTCTTCTCCTCCCTCCTGTGTAGCCAGGGCTCTCCCGTGCTGCCAGAGCCCTGGACCTCTCTCTCCACTTCCTGACTGGTTTCCTCAGCGCCATCGCTGCTAGGGGAGGAGCTGCTTCTGATGCAAGGGGGAGGTTCTCTATACAGTCTCTCCCTTACACGTATAATGCAAAAAACAAAAAACAAAATACTTGTAAGAGAATAATGCCCCTGAACATTCCCGGCCCAGACAAAAGGCACCTGTTTATCAGTCCTGAATTACAAAGAGCCGCTCTGAAAGAGAAAGTTTGTGACAACGACTCTCCGGTTAGGAGGACTTAGGTGTGAATTTCACCAAGGGTAAGTGGGGTGGCCAATCTCACTGATAAACGCAGCAATTTCTGGGTGATTCCTTCTTGTTGGCTCCTCAGAGGCTATTAATACCATCTCCTTGCAAATAGGAAGGTGGCCTTAATTAAGAGGCTTCTGTTTGTCTCACATGACTCGCCTCATGTTCAGATGAAATGAAGCATCAAGAAGGTAACATCTCTCACTTTCCTCCTCTGCATCTTCATCCGCTTGCGAGCTTGGAAGGTGCGATAAGTTACTTCCTAACGAAGCTCAAGAGTCTCCTGAGTCGTGCTTCACCCTCAAGGCAATTCCTCTTCAGGCCTTCGTGGGAACAAATAGATTTGGTCACCAAAGAAGCTGTGGGACAGTGTGGTGTAGTGATCAGAGCAGGGGGTGGCTGATCCATGGCCTATATCTGGCCCACAAAAGTAATTATGTGGGTGCTCCAAGACCTCCCTCCACTTTAAAATGATTGGCCGTGGGTCTTCTGATGTGATACCAAATTTCTCATCAAAGAAATAAAAATAGTGTCAGCCTTGTTGGAGCTGGCACTCTGGGTTATGAAACACTGTCTCACAGAGGCCCACCGGGTACCTTCTTTGTACAGTCATACCTCGGTTTAAGTACGCCTCGGTTTGAATACTTTCAGTTTAAGTACTCCACGGACCCGTCTGGAACGGATTAATCCACTTTCCATTACTTTCATTGGGAAAGTTCGCTTCAGGTTAAGTACGCTTCAGGTTAAGTACAGACTTCTGGAACCAATTGTGTACTTAAACCAAGGTACCATTGTATTGTAGTCTTTTCGCTGCTGGGCAAATCCCCACTCAGCCATGAAGCTCACCAGATAACTTTGGGATATCACCATCGCTCAGCCTAACCTACCCCACAGGACTGTTGTGAGGGAGAGTGACTGAAGGAATGAGCCAGCAGGAAACCACACTGGGCAAGTTGGAGTTAACTATTAGCAAAAACACAATCTGAAAAGGAGTGTCAGGCCTAATGAGCAGAGCAACTCATCTCTGGTAGGCCTTGCCCCCATGAAGCAGTTTCTGAGACTGAAGATCTCTGCCTCCCCACAGCTGCCTACATCCCCTCCTCTCCAGGGTTTCCCCCAAGCAATCTGAGACTTTGCCTGCATGACCCTAATTTTTCTTCTTCCCTTTTCATGCCTCTTCTGGTTCTGGGAGACAAGTGGGGAGGGGAGCTTGTCACATGAAAGGGAGGCACCCATGACTCTTCAGCAGCCTGACTCCTCTCTACCTCTTGACCTCTCCTCCTTCAGCTTCTGCCCCTGATTCTGGACTTCTCTCTGCCACAGACTCTCCCCGCTCACTAATCCTGGTCACCTTTCCAGCTTCCTACATCTCCTCTTCCCAGTCTTCTCCCTCTTCTTCTCTGCTGCAGGCTCTCCTTGTGCTCCTTATGCTCTTGCATCCTCGCTTGACTCCGCCCATGATCGCATCCTGCCCTTCCTTTGTGTTCTTCAGAGACATGGCCTTGCTCGGCGAGGCTGGTCAGAGCAGCCTGATCCAGGGGCCCAGGCCTGAATTGTCAGGAGTATGGGCAGGAGTCAGGCTCTGGGGCCTGTAGTGCTTTGCAGGACTGGGGCCTGCCTCAGCTTGTGCTGGAGAAGCAAGGAGTGGTCAATCAGGTGAGGCCCCTTAATACCTCACTGCACCTGGTGGCAGGAGCTGGGAGGGATAAAAGCTCAGCATTTCCCTTCAGCTCTTTGCCACAGCAACGCTATCCCTGCCTGGTTGCATCTGGCCTCTTGCTCCTGGGACCCTCGCCTTGCTGACGCCTTGATCCTTGGACCCTCGCCTTGCCGACGCCTTGATCCTCAACCCTTGGACCTCTGCCTTGCCGACACCTTGATCCTCGACCCTCGGACCTTTGCCTTGCCGATGCCTTGCTCCTTGACTCCCAGACCTTCGCCTCTGCCTTGCTCCTTGACCCTGCGACTGCCTGCTGCTGGACCCTCAACCCTGCATCTGTTCCTGCTTCTACACCACCATCTTGCCTCTGGTCCTGACGTCCTCAGCCAGGGCTTCAACCGCCCGCCGACCGGACCATGACATGAACGATCTGTCACCTGACCGGGAGGAATGGGGAGAAGCCAGGAGTGCTGGAGAGGCTGTTCACGGGACTGTCCCGAGGCACTGCTGCTGGCTGTGCTGTCCCGTTCCCGGTGCTTCGAAGCCTTGCAGCAGAGGGAGCGTGATGCTGTTTCCATGCCACCACTGCCGTTGCCTCCAGCCCCAACCCCAAAGCACCCCCTTTCCCTCTTGGGTCCTGTCCAGATTTTGACCAGTGGGATGTTGGAGGGTATGAACTCAGCCCTCACCGGTCCTGACCTGAGCCCTCCTTCCGCATTTTTGCCTGGATAGAACATGTCCTTCGACTCTGCTAAATGCCTCTTGCTTTACTGGATAGAGAGGTGCGAGGGCCAGGTAGATTGGTTTCGAGGACCACATATAGCCCTCAGCCTGAGATTCCACCAACCTGTTGTTCAGCTTTCCTACACATCTCCTGTTGTCTTTGTCCATGGAGTTTTCTTGGCAGGGATACTGGAGTGGCTTGCCAGTTCCTTCTCCAGGTGGATCACGTTTAGTCAAAACTCTCCACTGTGACCTGTCCATCTTGGGTGGCCCTGCATGGCATAGCTCATAGCTTCTCTGAGTTATTCAAGCCCCTTCGCCACGACAAGGCATTGATCCATGAAGGGGGACAGGAAATCAGCCCTGAGTGCTCACTGGAAAGACAGATCGTGAAGCTGAGGCTCCAATACTTTGGCCACCTCATGAGAAGAGAAGAATCCTTGGAAAAGACCCTGATGTTGGGAAAGATGGAGGGCACAAGGAGAAGGGGACGACAGAGGATGAGATGGTTTAACAGTGTTCTCGAAGCTACCAACATGAGTTTGACCAAACTGCGGGAGGCAGTGCAAGACAGGAGTGCCTGGCGTGCTATGGTCCATGGGGTCACGAAGAGTCGGACACGACTAAACGACTAAACAACAACAACACATCTCCTGAGAGCGGTGTGAGGAGGCCTTCACTGGCCAGCCAACTTTGTGGGGAATGAGAACCGGGGCATTTATTTCGGATGCCGTAGTTAACTGTGCAAACGTTCCTTCTCTTTCACGGGCTTTAACTCGACAAATGCACAAAAGCAGTAAGAAATCCAGAGCAAACAAACAGAAAAACACAACAGTTCAGACTTCATGGTCTAAATATTTGTGAGGGAAAGATGAGCTGGTGGCCTTGATGTTTCTTGGCTGTCCTGTGGAAAACAACATTCCAAGACTTGGGACAAGTGGCTTTTCATCTTATTTAGTTTGCTCAGAAGGAGAGGTCTGGCGTGAACAAGATTTGTGTGGTTTTGATCACCAGATCCAGATTTACAGGTACCTGAGCATAAATAACTCAGTGAAATTTACAGAAAGATGTAAGCAAGTGATATTTCTCTATCTTTTGGGCAGCTGGGGAATGTCAAGCTCAGGCTAATACTGAACAGCAGCTGGCCAAGAACTGTGAGAGAGAAGCAGGTTCGAATCCTCACTTGGCCATGAAACTTACTAAGTGGCCTTGGGCTGCTACTCACTACCTTTCAACCCGGCCTACCTCGCAGGCCTGTTGTAGAATGCTCCCCTAGGGAAACATTCATGGTGCCGAGATTGTCAGCATTTAGGTGCCGGGCTAAGACACCTCACTTTCCCCAGGTTTTTAGCATTGATCATATTGTGGTACTGCTCATTTTTGAGTGGCGTGGGGTAGAATTTGTCCTTTTTATAATGAACTATTTTAGACATTTCTGTTCTTTTGTATTTTTATTCTACGTTTATGGTTTTACAGAAGTGATAAGCTGTTTTGCATATTATATAACTTGTTCTTTATAGGGAGTGCAAATAATAATGGTGATTATTATGTTTTAACTGCTTTTAGATGTCTTAAATCCCAATGCTTTCTAGAATGTTTCAATCCATTTTTGATTTATTTTTGTTTCTAAATTGTGTGCCTTCTTGCTGCCCTGTGCTCCTCAGAGAGGAAGAGTAGGATATAAAATCAATGAATCAATCAATCAATCAATCCTCATTATAGTTATTATTGGTAAAATACCACTCCGTGTTCTTTTTATAGGCTTGGCATACATCAGGAAAACTCCTGACATATCCTGGTTTTTGGTTGTAAAAATGGTGTTGGGGGGATTTTTTGCTGAATTGTCAAAATTTCATGGATTACTGAGTAGTACGGCAATGTGATGGAAACAGCAGCGGAAACAACTTTGCAGGTGTCAAGGAATACAATCAATAGTGTTATTCAGCTTACCAGCCAGAAAGGAGAAGACTACAAACTGAGGTAGGTGTTTTGTAGGCCCCATAACCCATAATTGTCCATTGACACCTCGACTTAGCACCAGTGTGAGACGATGACAGAGTTATGACTTTCCAGCTTGCCTTTCATAACCAGCCTCCCTTCTGTTCTCTGATGTGACTTTTCAGAAAAGCGATTTGCGGATGCAGGCTGCAAGATAGTGCGTGCTACTAGGGGCAGCGTACAGCTAGTTTTCATGACAATATCTTGCTATAGATTTGAGGGGAACACTCCCCCTAAATCCTAGAAATTAATAAATGGTAGGATTTGGATTATTTGGAGTACTGAAGGGAAGATTGGGCCGGGGCAGGTGGATGGCATGGCCAGGAGTGCCCAGGGGGCGTGGGTGCCATGCAGCGTGTGTGGCCCTGGCGCCGAAATTTGTGGGTGCCCAGCCCAGGGGCCCAGGGAGCCAACACCTATGGAACAGGCACTATAGCATACACATTTCGGTCCTCCGACACCGGGGAATGGCCAGGAACAAAAGCCAGGGGGAAAGCCCTGCTGTTCACCACCATCTGCCACCTGAGGCCATTGCCTCCCTTGGCCGAATGATAGGGCTGGCTCTAACCAAAATAGTCAGGGAGTTAGAGTCCCATCTTTATGGGGAAACGTGGAAAGGTCTGAAGGTTTGGGGTGGTAGTCTGCTAAGATTTACTTTGAGCAGTCCCACTGAAGTCAACAATCATGGCTAAGCTGGGAGCAGGCATTCCATCACGCTGCCTCAGTGGGAGAGATGGGAAGCAGGACTCAGTCCGGCAGTTTTGCCGAAAACCCAGCTCCATTAGGCACTGCCTGCCCCTGAACTGTGCCAGCTGAACATTATAAGAACAACTGTTTAAAAATTGATTCCTTGAGATTGCTTTTCCCCTCTTCCCTTCCTGTCCTTTCTTCCTTGTGTGCCGTGCTTTTTTGTTTTTTATTTTCGATTGTAAGCCTGCGGGGCAGGGGCGGCCTTGTTTTGATCGTATATAAGCCACACCCAGGTGGCGCCGTGGGTTAAACCACTGAGCCTAGGGCTTGCTGATCAGAAGGTCAGCGGTTCGAATCCCTGTGACGGGGTGAGCTCCCGTTGCTCGGTCCCAGCTCCTGCCCACCTAGCAGTTCGAAAGCATGTCAAAGTGCAAGTAGATAAATAGGAACCGCTACAGCGGGAAGGTAAACGGTGTTTCCGTGTGCTGCTCTGGTTTGCCAGAAGCGGCTTTGTCATGCTGGCCACATGACCTGGAAGATATACGCCGGCTCCCTCGGGCAATAATGCGAGATGAGCGCGCAACCCCAGAGTTGGTCACGATTGGACCTAATGGTCAGGGGTCCCTTTACCTTTACCTTTAAGCCACTCTGAGAGTTTTTGGCTGAAGACTGGGGTCCAAATGCTCTCAACAACTAATAATGATCTAGGTCCATTAATTTTAATAGCTCAACTCTTAGCTGAATGCCGCCCTTTGTTTCAAGGCTAATTGTGGCCAGCGGGGAGAAGATTTTTGCTCATGGCATTAGCTCAGGGCTAATGCTTCCCAGCCCGTAAACCACACACTGTGGTCCTGATATCCCTTCGCACAGCACACTTGGCTGCTGTAGGAAGACGTGAATATTATGTCTTTAAAAAAAGAAAAAGGAACCCTGACCGTTAAGTCCAGTTGCGAACAGCTCTGGGGTTGTGGCACTCATCTTGCTTTACTGACCGAGGGAGCCGGTGTTTGTCCGCAGACAGCTTCCAGGTCATGTGGCCAGCATGACAAAGCCGCTTCTGGCGAACCAGAGCAGCACATGGAAACGCCGTTTACCTTCCCGCCGGAGCGGTTCCTATTTATCTACTTGAACTTTGATGTGCTTTCGAACTGCTAGGTTGGCAGGAGCTGGGACCAAACAACGGGAGCTCAGAGGTACTCTACATTTGAATATCAGTCGCTAGGGGTACTGTGATACCTTGTTTGGTAGAAAACTCTGACATTAAACTTCCACTGCCTTGCGGCATCTTCAGGAGAAGAAAAGGCTAAGAAGTAAACCCTCACCTGGAGTGAAGTCTCTAAATAAGACTGTTGGATAGCACCTTGTCCGCCCCCTTCCAGCAACAGATACGTTTTGTCCTCCTATCCTCCCTGGTCAAATGGCATTTTCTCCCCTCCCCCCCACCTAAAACATCGCCTGATGCCTCCGCATTCCTCCAAAGAGATAGAAAACAAAATGTGACGTTGCCTCTGAGAAGGCAGAAATCAACAGCTATCGAGCACAAAAGCTGATGTGTGTCCTGATTCATCCTGCATCTCTGTGTGACGCACCGATTCCCGGTGGATGGAATTTAGCAGCTATAAAGACCTCTCTGTGCAAGGAAGATGTACAAACAGGAATTCCAGAAGGTGCCTTGCAGGCAGGATCCACAGTCTTAGGCAACCCGGGACACAAACAAACAAACCACAGATCTCTGGGAAGATGTTAATGGTTGACAACTTCTCCTTGAAGACTTTTGTTGTTGTTGTTTAGTCATTTAGTCGTGTCCGACTCTTTGTGACCCCATGGACCAGAGCACGCCAGGCACTCCTGTCTTCCACTGCCTCCCGCAGTTTGGTCAAACTCATGTTAGTAGCTTTGAGAACACTGTCCAGCCATCTTGTCCTCTGTCGTCCCCTTCTCCTAGGGCCCTCCATCTTTCCCAACATCAGGGTCTTTTCCAGGGAGTCTTCTCTTCTCATGAGGTGGCCAAAGTCTTGGAGCCTCAGCTTCACGACCTGTCCTTCCAGTGAGCACTCAGGGCTGATTTCCTTCAGAATGGATAGGTTTGATCTTCTTGCAGTCCATGGGACTCTCAAGAGTCTCCACCAGCACCATAATTCAAAAGCATCAATTCTTCGGTGATCAGCCTTCTTTATGGTCCAGCTCTCACTTCCATACATCACTACTGGGAAAACCATAGCTTTAACTATACGGACCTTTGTCGGCAAGGTGATGTCTCTGCTTTTTAAGATGCTGCCTAGGTTTGTCGGGACCCTCAATCAAGAAAGAAGATCTCAAGGAACAGGGGCAGCGCATTCCATTCTGCATAGCTGCCAAGTTATCCCTTTTTTAAAGGGATTTTCCCTTATGCTGAATAGGCTTCCTCACGAGAAAAGGGAAAACTTGGCAGCTATGCATTCTGCCGCCTGAGGCGAAACAGGGAGAGGCTGCACCAAAACTTCCTTTACCTTGCCGGAAGCAGCCGGAAGCCGCTGCTTTCCCATGAGCGGTAGAGGCAGTGGGGTGGGCAGGTCTCCTCTGCCTCTTGTGGTTCCGCCACCTGAGGCAGCTGCCTCAGCCTGCCTCATGCCCAGGCCGGCCCTATCAGGGAGGATTAGCAGTGGCCACGGTCTGTGGCTTCTGAGTCTGCATCTCTTCAACTGCCAGGGCTCCTGGTATTTGACCTAAAATTTTAGAGGCTGGGTGGGTCAGTCCAACAAGCCGGCCAATTCAACAGTCCTGCTTATCTCCAGCTTCCATTTTGAAGTTTACGAAAGCGCCCCAGGGTCAAAATTACATGAGTGCTGGATAGGTGGAGCTGTGTTCCTTCAGAAACCAGGCAGGCACCTACAATCCATCTTATTTTGCCCGCCTGCTGCAAATGGCTTTGTTTTGCCAAGTGTTTTTAGAGAGTTAATTGGATTTGGCGCCCAGTTACTTTTTCTGATTGGTTTCTGGTGGTTTCTTGTACAGCACCATGAGATTTTTGAATGAGCTGGTGGTTTCTAAATATTCTTATGGATAAAAATAAATAAATACATAAACTTCAGATTGGTAGAACAAAAAGCAGTTGCTTTTTCTGAATCATACAGAGTCATACGCTAGACTCCTAACCACACCTAGTCAGAGGTTTGCTTTCTGCTTGTGAAATGTCTTTGTTGGATACAACCCAATAAGTCTTAAATAATTGTTGTTGTTTAGTCGTTTAGTCGTGTCGGACTCTTCGTGACCCCCATGGACCAGAGCACGCCAGGCACTCCTGTCTTCCATTGCCTCCCGCAGTTTGGTCAAACTCATGTTCGTAGCTTCGAGAACACTGTCCAACCATCTCGTCCTCTGCCGTCCCCTTCTCCTAGTGCCCTCCATCTTTCCCAACATCAGGGTCTTTTCCAAGGATTCTTCTCTTCTCATGAGGTGGCCAAAGTATTGGAGCCTCAGCTTCACGATCTGTCCTTAAATAATAATAGTCAGTGATAAGCTTGTTCTGGTTGTGGGGAGAAGGTGGCAAAAACCCCTACTCTGTTTTGGAGCTGGTTGCCCTATACAAAAAATTCAATAGTTCCTCTGGCAGTTTCATTACAACCCTGCCCCCAAAAAGAGAAACCAACTTGAAGAGGTTGTGTGCGCTCAGAAAGGCTCTCCACTCAAAAATTCACTTCGTGTACCCTGGTTCATTAAGTGCCGGTTTTTGTACCGGTAAATTAGATAAAATGGAATTTTTAAAAGGGGCTGAGGCAGAGTTACGTAACACTTGCCTTTAAAATGCAAATGCGTGGAGTGGGTTTCACAAAGGGCTTTTTCACGATTCAATTTAGGGTGAACGAGATCTCAGTAATAATAATAATAATACCGGTAATAATAAGAGATTTGTGGGTCCTGTTTGTTCCCTTTTCAAATAGAATTGCCTTCGCCCATTCATTTTGCACTCAGGAGAAATGGGTTTGGTCAAGAGGCACAGAGAGTGAGCCATGCAATTTGTCAAATCCATTTGCCCTCCCTTCCGATGTCCTGGAAAAAGCACAAGATGTTAATATGTGTGTCCCTGCCATTTAACCCTTCCTCTGCCTACCCCGCTCTTCCCTGTGCTTGGTGCCTGAGGTGGCTGCCCCAGTCTGTCTAACGGTAGGGCCAACCCCAATTTGACGGAGAGAAATTGGTGCTTTATGTGTGTATCAAACAACCCATGCAATCAAGGCCGAGCTAAGATTACAATGTCTCCCGCTTGCTGAGGTCAAAGGAGTGGATAGAGCTAACAGGGATGGACAACCACCCACAACCCATGGGATTTCCCTCATATACTAGTCAGGGCTGCTTGGCTTGACTGTCCAGCCTCAGGCTCAGCATTGATGGGACAAAAGCCAGCTAAGTTCTAAGGGGCTTGGACAGGGGAGCTTGGCTGTCAATCCATGTGGGGAAGAAGAATGTGCAGTTTGAGCTGTGAAACAGAGGATCAGAGGGGTCAGTATCCAGGGCAGAAGTGGGGAGCCTGTCACCCATTTGATGCTGCTGGACTACAATTCCCATCACCCATGGCCATTGGCCTGCTTGAAGCTGCTGGACTACAATTCCTATCATCCATGGCAATTGGCCTGTTTGATGCTGCTGGACTACAATTCCCATCATCCATGGCAATTGGCCTGCTTGACACTGCTGGACTGCAATTCCCATCATCCATGGCCAATGGCCTGCTTGACGCTGCTTGACTACAATTCCCATCATCCATGGCCATTGGCCTGCTTGACTACAACTCCCACCACCCCCTAGCTGCTGGACTACAATTCCCATCATCCATGGCCATTGGCCTGCTTGACGCTGCTGGACTACAATTCCCATCATCCATGGTCATTGGCCTGCTTGACACTGCTGGATTACAATTCCCATCATCCATGGCCATTGGCCTGCTTGACTACAACTCCCTTGACACCCTAGCATTGGCTTCCCTGATGCTGCTGTACTACAAATCCCATCACTCCTGACAATTGGTCATGTCAGCTGAGGCTGATAGGATTTGGAGTCCAACAGCCTCTGGAGACCTCAGTTCCTGATCAAAGGCATCAATAAGGGACAGGGAGCAGAAACCTGAGCAGTGCCTTTGCTCCTTAGATAAGTTACGTGGACCTAGGAACAAGCTCAGGTGATAAGTAAACCTTCCTGAGACCCCCAGAAAGTGGCTGCCAGTCAGAGGAGACAACACTAGGCTAGATGGTGTGACTCAGGACAGGGCACCTTCCAATGCTCCATCAAAAACCTAAGGGTTTGGGGAGAGTTCAGCTCAGGCAACATAGCTGTTGGTGTCGGTTTTCAGCCAGAAAAACAGATATTTGTTTGCCTGCATGTGTCTCCCACTATTTTTCGCTGTGGGACCTTTGCCCAGTCACTTTCTCGGAGCCTGGCCCACCTCGCAGGATTGCCGTGAGGATGAAATGGAGCAGGGAGAGAGAAAGAATTGCATGCTCTGCCCGGAGCTGATTGGAGAAAGAGGTAGGAGAGAAACACGATTAACAAATGAAGTTTCCCGGCAAGATCTCTCTCTGTTCCTGTTTCGCTGGCATCATGGACACAAAGGAACCCCAGGTGGCGCGAGTCACCAAGATTGATTCAAGAATTGCTCACAAGACTCCTTGTTGCTGGTGCCCTTAGAAAGCGCATAGCCATGGGGTGGCGGGGGGTAGTGACCCAGAAAAAACCCAAACAGTGAAATTAAGGAGTGGTTGCTAGGTTTTTGCTGTTGCTGTTGAGAAGGGGTGGTGGTAAAGGTTTGCAAAATGATTGATAGGAAAGAAAGGAACCTTTCAAGGGCATTTCAAGCCCGTGGCTTCCCCGGAAGAACCCTGGGAACTGTAGTTTATCCTCCCACAGTGCTATAAGTCCCAGCACCCTGAACATACCACAGTTCCCAGGGTTCTTAGGGGGGAGACATTTGCTTTAAATGAATGGTGGGAATGCAGGCAGAGAGAGATGGATCGAGTTCCCCCTCTTTTTAAAGGAGATTCCAGAGTCACCCGGCGGAGCCGATTGGCATCGGGTTCACAGCCGACGAAAGAAAGTGCAGATTTCACACAGTCATTTAAAACACTCTGATGCTTCTTCGAGAGTCATGAAGAATGCTAGGGCCTGTAGTTTGTTAAAGGGGCTTGGAACTGTAGTTTAGGGAAGTTTTTAATGTTTGATGTTTTACCGCATTTTTAATATTCTGTTGGGAGCCATCCAGAGTGGCTGGGGAAACCCAGCTCGATGGGCAGGTTATAAATGATAAATTATTATTATTATTATTATTATTATTATTATTATTATTATTAGTAGTAGTAGTAGTAATATTCTGTGAGGTCAGCTCCCTTTACAAATCACAGTTCCCTGGGATTCTTTGGAAGAAACCATGGCTGTTAAGGGACCCAGGTGGCGCTGTGGTTAAACCACTGAGCCTAGGACTTGCTGATCAGAAGGTCGGTGGTTCGAATCCCTGTGACAGGGTGAGCTCCCGTTGCTTGATCCCTGCTCCTGCCCACCTAGCAGTTCGAAAGCACGTCAAAATGCAAGTAGATAAATAGGAACCGCTACAGCAGGAAGGTAAACGGCGTTTCCATGTGCTGCTCTGGTTTGCCAGAAGCGGCTTTGTCATGCTGGCCACATGACCTGGAAGCTATACGCTGGCTCCCTCGGCCAATAATGCGAGATGAGCGCGCAACCCCAGAGTCGGTCACGACTGGACCTAATGGTCAGGGGTCCCTTTACCTTTACCTTTTTATGGCTGTTAAAGTACTATGGGAATGGTGCGAATGTGGGTAGAATCAAAATGTACTGAATTTGCAGCTGTAAGTTGCATTGATGGCCAACAGTTTATTGGATGCCTTTTAAAAAATGGAGGAAAGGCTATCGGGCACCTTAGCTTAATTTTTTTTTTTTGTTTTAAAAAGCTTTATTTCTTATTTTTTTTAAAAAAGTTACATACATACAAACCACATAATCAACAAAATCAACACAAAAAAAGTAAACACAAATATAGCTGCAAATAATATATACACCAAATTATACACCAAAACTCTGAAGAGCAGAAACAAAGCAAAAAAGAAGAAAAGAGAAGAAGAGAAAAAAAAGAAAAAAGAGAGGAGAAAGAGAAGAGATAAAAAAGAAGAAAAAAAAGAAGAAAGAAAGAAAAAAAGAAATGCATATATGTATATATACATATATTTAAAAA
Source organism: Zootoca vivipara (assembly GCF_965207765.1). NCBI lineage: Eukaryota > Metazoa > Chordata > Lepidosauria > Squamata > Lacertidae > Zootoca > Zootoca vivipara. Next base: position 48,229,910 of record NC_142596.1, read on the forward strand.
TAAGAATAAAAGAATAAATAAAAGAAGTTCCGATTGTTGATATACCGTTTCTCACCATTTTTTTTTAATTTTCCCTGTTTTCCTCTTCCTTGTTTTCCCACCCTTTGTGGGTAACTCTTCTCCCATTACTTCCCCTATTTTCTCTTTAAGCAATCCTTAAATTAAATTAGACAAACTACCAATTCACAGTTCAAACCCTCTTTTTTTAGGTGATCTTCCACTGGTTTCCATTCCTTTTGTACTCTCTGCTTTGCTACATTCCTTACAGCCGCTGTCATTTTATCCAAATTCATGTATTCTATCACTTTAATTAACCAATCCTGAATTGAAGGCACCTCTTCCCCTTTCCATTTTTGTGCTATTGTTATCCTTGCTGCAGCTCCTGCATACAATATTACATTTCTCTTCTCTTTAGGAATATTTTCTGGTAGCATGCTTAACAAAAATAGTTCCGGTTTCTTTTCAAATGTTATTTTTAAAATGCTTTTTAGTTTCTCGTAAATCCCGTTCCAAAATTCTTGTATTTTTTTGCAATGCCACCAGCAATGCATTAGTGTACCTATCTTTTCTTGGCATTTCCAACATTTGTTGGATCCTGTCTTGTATATTTTATGTAGTTTTTCTGGGGTTAAATGCCATCTGTAAATCATTTTTAACATATTTTCCTTCATTGCCGTGCAGGCTGTGAATCTCATGCTTTCATTCCAGAGTCCCTCCCATTGTGTACAATATATAGTTTTACCAATGTCTTGCGCCCATTTCACCAGGCACCTTAGCTTAATTAAGCAGAACCTCAATGTTCAGAGGAAGCAGTATATCACAAAATATTAGCTGATAAAGAGGATTGCAATGCAGAGAGGATTGTTGGTTTCCTGGAGGTAGCTGACTGACGCCTGTCGTGTTGGAAACAAGCAGGTTGCTGGACCAGGTGAATTCAACTTCCATCAGCCTCTGCTAGCGTAGGCAATGACCAGGGATGATGGGAGTTGTAGTAGTCCAACAATTATAACAACCTGTGGTGGTCTTATCGTAAGGTTAAAGCTTACTGGGGAACGATATACAATGAATTGAAAAGGATGTTCAAAGTAACTTTTATTAAAAAAACCAGAAGCTTTTATTTTGGGAATTATAGGGACAGAACTACCTAAATTGTATAGAAATTTATTTTGTATAGAAATTTATTTTTGTTTGCTACTAAGCAGCAAGAATGTTACTTGCCCCAAAATGAAAAGCAGAAGTCCCAGCAAAGGAAGAATGGATACAAAAACTTACGGAGTATGCAGAAATGGCCAAACTTACTGGAAGAATAAGAAATCAAGATAACAAACTCTTTATAAAAGAATGGGAAATGGTTTATTGAATATTTATGGATAAATTGCAAACAGATAAAAACATTAGCAGCAGGATTAGTGTAGTAGCCTGCAGTTTTATAAGAGTATATATTTGAAGAAGATGAATAAATGAGCAAATAAAATTAATTTGGATATGCAGAAGATATTAAAAATAAATTTAAGGAACCGCAGAAAGATGGGGAAGGAAATCAAATTTTGAAATGTTAAATGGATTGTAAAATTAATGAAACGTATAAATAATAAACAAAAACACAAATCCAATGATAACAACCAGAGAGCCACAGGTTACCCATCCAAGTCAATTCCCCCAAAGTTCTTATTTCCTCTGACTGATAAATGGAACATCCATGTTGAGAAGCAGTCTACCTCTGAATAACAGAGCCCTGTGAGCAAGGCCGGATTTTGGTTTGATGAGGCCCTAAGCTACTGGAGGTAATGGGGCCCTTGATATGTCCAGCTGTCCCTTGTCATCAACAAATTGTCACTGTTTTTTTGTGTTGAATATACGCTATATGATAATTTATGGACCTAATAGGTATCTCAAGCCATTTGCACATGTTGCCAGGCAGCCAGTCCATGCAGAATGTAGGCACCCTATATATAGAAAGGAGCAAACCAGTGATATTTTAGGGAGCAGGCTAGCAGGCAGGGCCCATGACTTACATCATAGGAGCCGACGCAACACAAAACATGATTGCTGTATGTAGGTTTTATTTTATTTGTTTTTTTATCTTATATTTTGGAAATGTACATCCAGGTGTGTTTTTTTCCTTTACATTTTTGGGGGCCCCCCAAGAGAGTGGTGGGCCCTAAGCTATATACTGTAGCTTGTTTAGCTTATGCATAAATCCGCCACTGCCTGTGAGGTTAGCTAGGCTCTGAGAAGGAGACTAGGAGCATCATGGCAGAGTGGGGATTTGAACCGCTGAGCCCCCTTTTTTCTGTAGTGACTGCAAAAGTCGCACCGGAGAGAATGGACCTGTCCCCCTATCCCGGCTGCACCGCCACCAGGTCAGCAACCTCAGTGTGCTCTGGAAGAGAAGAAAGGTCAGCCAAATTTGCCAGTCGCCACGTGCGAGTCTCCCGCCACCAATTGGCCCTCTTTGAACCTCAGCCTGTGTACAGTGCAAAGTCCAGGCCTGCCAGGAACCAGCTTAAATGAATTAGCTCTTTTGAGCTTCCACCATCCCAAGAACGAACAATCTTGCAAAGGTCAGTGTCAGAATTCTAATATCTGTTCCCTTTTTCTCTCTCTCGCTCTCTGTTAGAACTCCTTCATATGTCCCATACATTTACAGGCCATTTACAGACCCTGTTTTTATTTTTCTATTTTTCAAAGATTTACAGGCATACAAATCGCAAACACACAAATCACATGCATTTCCAAAACAGTACTCATATATGTTTGACTTCTTCCCTTTTGTTGTTCCTTTTTAAATTTATTTTTTTAAGGCTGCATTTTCCACATTAATCCGTTTTTAAGTCAATCTTTAATTTCTCCTAATATTGCTTGCTTTACATTAACCCTGCTAATTAACTTACTTGCATACAAGAATTTTTCAGATATTCCACAAATTTTCTCCAATCTTTAATAATTTCTTCTTCTTCTTGGTTTCTTATTACACCTGTTAAACAGAACCTGTTTTCTGCTAAATCACCGTCTCACTTATGCCCTGATTTTTTGTCTTTACTGTTTTGCTTTTTAATCTTTATTTGTAACTTTTTTGTGCTTACTGTGTTTCCTTTTGCTCGAAATGCTTGTAAAACCACTTGAGAGATGTTTCTGAAATGTGAAGTTGTATATAAATTTGCTTTTAATAAAAGTATGTGATGAAAATATAAGCACCTCATTTTGTAAATGGGGTCACAAGCACAGGTACAGGTTCAGAGGAAGCTTACAAAAAGCTGCTGTTGCAAAAAGCAGCTAATGTAATAAATAATAATATTAATAAATCCTAATACAGTAATGTCTACTAAGAAGTAAGTCCTGTTGAACTCAATGGGGCTTACTCCCAGGCTAGTGGGTTTAGGACTGGAACCACCCCAACCCACAATTTATTTTTTACATTTACCCTTTTTTTAAAAAAAAAACACCTGTAACGTGTGCATGCCAAGACACGTGTTTACCACTGCACCAGAGAGCGGGGCTTGTATTCTGTCAGGAATTGGAGGTGTCATGCGTGAAGCTGCCCGGACCTTCCCCTTGCACACGTGCACGGAGGCTGACCCGAAGCGTTCGCGCGATTAAGCTGTTTTGATTCATTCCCAAAGAAGCCCTTTTTCTGCAAGAAGATCCCCGCCCCGCGCGGCTTGCTGGGTTTTGTAGTTCGCCTCGAACAGCTGCTGCCGGCGAAGCCTCGAGGGCGTGGGTGGAAGACAACTACATTTCCCAGCGTGCTTTGCGAGACGCTTTGCGCGACCGAGCAACCAGGAAGCTCCCTCTTTTGCAAATGGCATTTGCACCAGCGTGCTCCATCCAACCTCCCTCTCTCCAGCTCTATCCTTCGGGAATTCCTGTGCGAGTTTTATAAACGTGCAACCATTGAAGCTGCAGTCCTGAATGCATCTCTCGCTGTGTTCTTTGGATTGCTGTGAGGGGCTGAGTAATGTGGATTATAGCCAGGTATCTCTCAATATACTGTATGCATATTTTGAAAAAAAATTATTGTATTTTGATTTGCAAAAAGAGTAGTTTCCCAAAGGAGAGGCGGTTTGGGGGAGGCAGCCCCCCCCCGGCCCCGTGGATGCAGCAGGCAGAGCTTGAGTAGAAAGCAGCAGCATGCGCTGTTTCCTTTTGCTGGGCTGCCTTGGAAGAAGTTTTGCATTCAGTGGCTTTTAATGTCTTAGAGCAGGCATCCCCAACTGGGGTTGAACCTGGGGGTCTTTTTGCATGCAGAGCAGTAGGCGATATACTCCTGTCTTGCTGAGCAGCTGCAATTTCAGCATTAGGTGAAAGCCATTCGCATTGAATGAATGGTGTGAATGCAGGCAGAGGGTTCCCCCTCTTTTTAAAGGAAAATTCAGAGTCACCCGGAGGAGCCGATTGGCATCAGGTTCACAGCCAACGAAAGGGACCCAGGTGGCGCTGTGGTTAAACCACTGAGCCTAGGGCTTGCTGATCAGGTCGGCGGACAAACGCCGGCTCCCTCGGCCTATAGAGCGAGATGAGCGCCGCAACCCCAGAGTCGGACACGACTGGACCTGATGGTCAGGGGCCCCTTTACCTTTACCTCACAGCCAACGAAAGAAAGTGCAGATTTCACACGGTCATTCAAAACACCCTCATGCCACTTCGAGAGTCATGGAGAATGCTAGGGCCTGTAGTTGGTTAAAGGGGCTGGGAACTGCAGTTTAGGGAAGTTTATTTAATGTTTGATGTTTTATTGCATTTTTAATATTCGGTTGCAAGCCGTCCAGAGTGGCTGGGGAAACCCAGCCAGATAGGCGGGGTCAGCTCCCTTTACAAATCACAGCTCCCTGGGATTCTTTGGAAGAAACCATGGTCTGTTAAAGTACTATGGGAATGGTGCGAATGTGGGTAGAATCAAAATGTATTGAATTTGCAGCTGTAAGTTGCTTTGATGGCCACCAGTTTATTGGATGCCTTTTAAAAAATGGGGGAAGGCTATCAGGCACCTTGGCTTGATTAAGTCAAGAGTAAGTCAAGATTAAGGGTGGCACTGTGGGTTAAACCACAGAGCCTAGGGCTTGCCGATCAGAAGGTCGGCGGTTCAAATCCCTGCGACGGGGTGAGCTCCCGTTGCTCAGTCCCAGCTCCTGCCCACCTACGGTAGCAGTTTGAAAGCACGTCATAGTGCAAGTAGATAAATAGGTACCACTACAGCTGATCGCCGAAAAATTGATGCTTTTGAATTATGGTGCTGGAGGAGACTCTTGAGAGTCCCATGGACTGCAAGAAGATCAAACCTATCCATTCTGAAGGAAATCAGCCCTGACTGCTCACTGGAAGGACAGATCATGAAGCTGAGGCTCCAATACTTTGGCCACCTCATGAGAAGAGAAGACTCCCTGGAAAAGACCCTGATGTTGGGAAAGATTGAGGGCACTAGGAGAAGGGGACGACAGAGGACGAGATGGTTGGACAGTGTTCTCGAAGCTACGAACATGAGTTTGACCAAACTGCAGGAGGCAGTGGAAGACAGGAGTGCCTGGCGTGCTATGGTCCATGGGGTCACGAAGAGTCGGACACGACTAAACGACTAAACAACAACAACCACTATAGCGAGAAGGTAAACGGTGTTTCCGTGCGCTGCTCTGGTTCGTCAGAAGCGGCTTTGTCATGCTGGCCACATGACCTGGAAGCTGTACTCCGGCTCCCTCGGCCAATAACGCGAGATGAGTGCCGCAACCCCAGAGTCGGTCACGACTGGACCTAATGTTCAGGGGTCCCTTTACCTTTTATATCACAAACTATTCGCTGATAGTTACAGGTAGGTAGCCGTGTTGGTCTGACGTAGTCAAAACAAAATTTAAAAATTCCTTGCAGTAGCACCTTAAAGGTAAAGGTAAAGGGGCCCCTGACCATCAGGTCCAGTCGTGTCCGACTCTGGGGTTGCGGCGCTCATCTCGCTCTATAGGACAGGGGAGCCGGCATTTGTCCGCAGACAGCTTCCGGGTCATGTGGCCAGCATGACAAAGCTGCTTTTGGCGAACCAGAGCAGCGCACGGAAACGCCGTTTACCTTCCCGCCGGAGCGGTCCCTATTTATCTACTTGCACTTTGATGTGCTTTCGAACTGCTAGGTGGGCAGGAGCTGGGACCAAGCAACGGGAGCTCACCCCGTCACAGGGATTCAAACCGCCGACCTTCTGATCAGCAAGCCCTAGACTCTGTGGTTTAACCCACAGTGCCACCTGGGTCCCCAGTTTGTCATTGGTATGAGCTTTCGTGTGCATGCACACTTCTTCAGATACCTAGCTGATAAAGAGGATGGCAATGCAGAGAGGATTGTTGGTTCCCTGGAGGTTCCCTGGAGGTAGTTCCCTGTTGTGTTGGAAACAAATAGGTTTCTTGGGGGGTCTTTTTTTTGCATGCAGAGCAGGCAATATACCATTTTCCTGCTGAGCAGCCACAATTTCAGCATTTCCCAGTCTGCCTGGGGTGCTGTATCTTGTTGCAACATCCTGTAACTTTCCCTCTCCTCCTGTGCCCTTTGTATTACATTCATCAGTTATCTTTTTAGGGAAGTTTACGCTCCACCCCCCACCCCCCCAGCCTTTCTGAGGCTATCTTGACCTGGGAAAACATGTACAGTATTTAAAAGTCGGGAGAAACCCACATGGCTTAGGCTCAGCTGCCTGGTGCCAAAATTCTCACCTGGAAGAAAGCAGCATCCCGTAAGTTTAACAAATTCGTGCTTTGCTGGCTTAAGAGCTGTGGGTGCTTCTTGTCTACTGAGAAATCACCCTGATTTGCTTTCAGAGAGATGAATCTGGCAACCTTACTGGACTTTTTCAAAGTGCAGTCCTGTGTAAATTCATTTGGAAACGAAATCTTCTTGTTTTCAGTGAAGGTTGTCACCTAGACAAACCTGTTCTCCTCCAGATGTTGTTCTGCTCCATAGAATCATAGAATTGTAGAGTTGGGAGGGACCCCCCCAAATGTCATCTAGTCCAACCCCCAGCAATGCGGGAATCTCAGCTAAAGCATCCATGGCAGGTGGCCATCCAAGCTGTGCTTAAAAACCTCCAAGGAAAGAGAGTCCACCACCTCCTGAGGCAGCTCTTCCTGTCAGAAAGTTCATCCTGATGTTTCGTCGGAATCTCCTTTCTTGTAACTTGAAGCCGTGGGTTCGAGTCCTGCCCCCACCATCCCTTGCTCAGGCTGATACGGTCGCAGTTGGCATCCAGTGACCTCCGGAGGACCACAAATTGCCTCTGAAAGTGTGTTGTTTAGGCCTGCATTCTTAGGGTGGTTCCAAATGACCTTTCAATTGAGAATTCACCCTGATTTCCAGTTCATTTTCACATAACTTAATGCAAAAAAATTCTGATCTTTTGGAGGTGCATTGCCCCAGACCTGCCAATCAATTATAACTCTGCATGTGATCGATTCTCACCTGAGAATAGCGAAGGAAGTGCCGTTTTGTTCTCTGAAGTTTCTCTTAAGGATGGCACCATTGGTGATATATTGAAATATGAGTGAAATAACAACAATGCTTTTGGTAAAAGAGGTTTAGGCTTATGTGCTGGAATCTTCTGCCATTGTTTCTCCCCACCTCTGTCTCTCCAGAACTGAAAGATAATGAATTGCCATTTCTTCTAAGAATTAATGGAGATCGTTCTGCTGGGGTCTGGGTGTCCTTCTGTGGGTTTCTTTCTGGACACAAAGGAACAAAGGCCTTGGGAGCATCTGAGCATTTGGCAATGAACTTCGGAGCAAAAAGAATCTGGAGTCTTACGGCATTGGAAGGGAGCATGAGTTGTTTTGTTTTGTTTTTTTAGCTACACTGAGGACAAAGAACTGAAGAAAGAACCTATTGCTGACTTTTTCTTAAGCTAATGCTTGGCTTGGAGGAAGAAAGTGGACAGAGAAAAGTCCCCCCTGCCCCACACCATAGCATTAGAACTCAGTGTTGGAAGGTTCAGGACAGACAAAAAAATGGATTCCTATAAACCATGCATAGTTAAACTATGGAACTCACTGCCACATGAAGCAGGGATGGCCTGGATGAAAATAAGGTTAGACAAATTCTGTTGGAGAGTCATTCCCCGTGTGCAGGCATGGGTTTGTTGTCTATCACATGACGGTATGTGTTTACATTCCACAGGAATGGGAAGTGATGTAGACAGGATGTTTGTGTAACTGTGTGTTCCTAAAGTGGGATTATTGTCCTTTGTTCTTTCTCTTTGCTGCCTGATGTTAGAGAGAGAGGGAGCCATGTTGCAGTCCTCCGTGTGTGTTTATATGTAAATAAAGTAGATTAGCCAAAATGCTGAGTTGCTGAGTTCTGTTACGCAACTGCACAAAACCTCTGCGGATCCCTAAGTGTGCTGATGTCTTCTTGCATCAGTCGCTGTGATGTTCGGGCTGGTGAAAGCTTGTGAAGCTCCCAAACGATCTACCAGGAGGGAGATAACATGCCAGCCGGGCATGTGTCTCTGCCAAGGTTCTACACATGTGTAGATCGTCCTGACAATTTCATGGAGGATAAGGCAACTAGTTTATGATGCTCAGCTCTGCCTCTGCGGTTTGAGGCAGTGATGCTTCTGAAGACAAGTTGCTGGAGATCATGGAAGCCTTGCATTCAAATCCTCCTGGTTGGCCACTGTGAGAACAGGATGCTGGACTAGATGGGCCATTGGCCTGATCCAGCAGACTTTCCTTTTGATCTTAATGGGTGCCAAGAGTGGCTACTTGGGAGAGCCTTGGCCCGTCAGAGTTGGTTAGTCCTGTTCCAAATGGCACAATGGTCTGTCCTGGTGAATGGCAGTTACGTAGCTTCATAAGTTTGCATGCGCTCTGGACTTCACGAAGGCTGGTTTCAAAAACCTTAAGGACCCACAAGGTGAGATTCCATGGTCGGAAAGACTCAATGAGAAGGGAATCCAAGATGAATGGGAGTTTCTTAAAGGTGAAATATAGAAGGCCCGAATTCAGGCAGTTCCAACTAGAAAGAAAAGCGAGAGGCATCTAAGGAAACTGGTGTGGCTGCATAAGGAGCTTGCAGATGAGCTGAGAGTTAAGAAGGGCATGTATAAGAAATGGAAGAAAGGGGAAATCACAAAGGAGGAGGATACACGAGTAGCCAACAGTTGCAGTGGGGAAGTCAGGCTGGCTAAAGCTCAGAATGAGCTCAGGCTTGCAAAAGAGGTTAAAAATAATAATAAAGGTTTCTTCGGCTATGTTCGAAGTAAGAGGAAGAACAAGAAAGTGGTAATTGGGTGACAGAGAAAAGGTGGAACTACTCAACACCTATTTTGCCTCCACCTTCGCCCAAAAGGAAAGTGATGCCCAGCCTGGTGATTTGTTGTTGTTGTTTAGTCGTGTCCAACTCTTGGTGACCCCATGGACCAGAGCACGCCAAGCACTCCTGTCTTCCACTGCCTCCTGCAGTTTGGTCAAACTCATGTTCGTAGCTTCGGGAACACTGTCCAACCACCTCGTCCTCTGTCGTCCCCTTCTCCTAGTGCCCTCCATCTTTCCCAGCACCAGGGTCTTTTCCAGGGAGTCTTCTCTTCTCATGAGGTGACCAAAGTCTTGGAGCCTCAGCTTCAGGATCTGTCCTTCCAGTGAGCACTCAGGGCTGATTTCCTTCAGAATGGATAGGTTTGATCTTCTTGCAGTCCATGGGACTCTCAAGAGTCTCCTCCAGCACCATAATTCAAAAGCATCAATTCTTCGGCGATCAGCCTTCTTTATGGTCCAGCCTGGTGATAACAGAATGTAAATTATACACTAACTGTGTGTGTAAATACGTAAATGCTATATATGTATATGTTTAAATATAGACATGCAGTGTGCTGTTAGGTGCTTACAAAGGCATGAGGCTAAGCTTGGGAAATCAATCAATCAATCAATCTAGTTCACATTTAAAGACTAGCGTGCCAAACGCACACTTTCGGAAGCTGTACATAAACCGAAGCGCAGCAATCCTTTGAAAATTCACTGTTCTCCCTATTTTCAACACAATTCTCCATCCAGTGACTGTGTACAAACATACATATACTAGGGTAGAAAGCATGCATTAAAATTGCTTATATGCGTATATTCGGCAAAAATGAGTATTTTCAGCAAAATTGTATACATAAATGTATATTAAGAGAGATTTATGCAGAGGTGCTGATGAATTTTTATGAGATTGTAAGAAGAAGTTTGCAAACGGATGTGGAAAAGGGATTAAAAGTGGGTGGATGGCAGATGTCCGGATTTCACTGGCAATGTGCTTTGGAGTGTGCAGACAGAGCCACACTGTAAGCAAAGGGTTTTTTTTTAATAAAAATAAAATAAATAAAAAAGTTGTAGCTTGGGGAAAAAGGAAGGTAGGAGCAGGGGTCTCAGAACCCTTTGCAGAAGACTCCATGGACTGCAACGCAACAGGGGCCTTGCATTCATCAGCACATAACACCACAGGTATTTTTGGATCAAATTATCACAGAATTGCAGGTATAACTGGCACGGAGGTCCCACTAAATGCCATTCATAATTGCCTTGTGGGTATCTAAAGGAACTTGGTACCAAGGAAGGAAGGAAGGAAGTTAATTTCTGCTTTGCTGCTTGCAGACCCTTAATAGTTTTATACCTAGGTAAGCAACAGATATAGTTTCAATTAATACATCTCAGCATAACTGTTGGATTAATATCAGCCGTTTAAAATCAGCTTCACCGCTCAAGAGATGGTTGGATAAAATATGCAAAAATGATGGGGGTGAAATAAAATACGACAGGTTATTTTTCCCCAAAACCATGGCATAAGCACATCCTGTTGCCAATGGCTTGTCTAGGCCAGCATCCTGTTCTCACAGGGACCAAAAGGATGTCCCAGAGGTCCTCCAGGATCATAGAGGTGTTACTAGAAGCCCCCCCCCCCCCGGAAGATTGGAAGAAATTTAAAATTTATTTAAAAAATAATCGTATAATAGATTAGAACCAATGGAAGTGAGGGAGATAAAAAGAGGTTGTAGATAATACAACGGTGAGAAATAAGTATTGTTAGAAGTCAGTTATAAATGATTAAAAGGAAAGATATACAGTGGTACCTCGGTTTATGAACACAATTGGTTCCGGAAGTCTGTTCATAAACTGAAGCGTTCATAAACTGAAGCGAACTTTCCCATTGAAAGTAATGGAAAGTGAATTAATCTGTTCCAGACAGTCCGCGGAGTAAGCGTTCATAAACTGAAGCAAACTTTCCCATTGAAAGTAATGGAAAGTGGATTAATCCGTTCCAGATGGGTCCGCGGAGTACTTAAACTGAAATGTTCATAAACTGAAGCATGGGTGTAATTGGTTCCGGAAGTCTGTTCATAAACTGAAGCGAACTTTCCCATTGAAAGTAATGGAAAGTGAATTAATCCGTTCCAGACGGGTCCGCGGAGTACTTAAACTGAAATGTTCATAAACTGAAGCATGGGTGTAATTGGTTCCGGAAGTCTGTTCATAAACTGAAGCGTTCATAAACTGAAGCGAACTTTCCCATTGAAAGTAATGGAAAATGAATTAATCCGTTCCAGATGGGTCCGCGGCGTTCATAAACCGAAAATTCATAAACCGAGGTGTTCATAAACCGAGGTTCCACTGTAGATAGAGTATAAAATGGTAAGATATAAAAGATAGAGAAATAAGGTAATACAGTATTAAGTAAAATCTAGAGTTTATATATGCCTGTTGTCTTTGTCCATGGAGCTTATTTAACTTATATGCAGAATTCATCATGCGAAAGGCTGGACTGGATGAATCCCAAGCCGGAATTAATATTGCCGGAAGAAATATCAACAACCTCAGATATGCAGATGACACAACCTTGATGGCAGAAAGTGAGGATGAATTAAAGAACCTTTTAATGAGGGTGAAAGAGGAGAGCACAAAATATGGTCTGAAGCTCAACATCAAAAAAACCAAGATCATGGCCACTGGTCCCATCACCTCCTGGCAAATAGAAGGGGAAGAAATGGAGGCAGTGAGAGATTTTACTTTCTTGGGCTCCTTGATCACTGCAGATGGTGACAGCAGTCACGAAATTAAAAGACGCCTGCTTCTTGGGAGAAAAGCAATGACAAACCTAGACAGCATCTTAAAAAGCAGAGACATCACCTTGCCGACAAAGGTCCGTATAGTTAAAGCTATGGTTTTCCCAGTAGTGATGTATGGAAGTGAGAGCTGGACCATAAAGAAGGCTGATCGCCGAAGAATTGATGCTTTTGAATTATGGTGCTGGAGGAGACTCTTGAGAGTCCCATGGACTGCAAGAAGATCAAACCTATCCATTCTGAAGGAAATCATGAAGCTGAGGCTCCAATACTTTGGCCACCTCATGAGAAGAGAAGAATCCTTGAAAAAGACCCTGATGTTGGGAAAGATTGAGGGCACTAGGAGAAGGGGACGACAGAGGACGAGATGGTTGGACAGTGTTCTCGAAGCTACAAACATAGAATCATAGAATCATAGAATCATAGAGTTGGAAGAGACCACAAGGGCCATCCAGTCCAACCCCCTGCCAAGCAGGAAACACCATCAAAGCATTCCTGACAGATGGCTGTCAAGCCTCTGCTTAAAGACCTCCAAAGAAGGAGACTCCACCACACTCCTTGGCAGCAAATTCCACTGCCGAACAGCTCTTACTGTCAGGAAGTTCTTCCTAATGTTTAGGTGGAATTTTCTTTCTTGTAGTTTGAATCCGTTGCTCCGTGTCCGCTTCTCTGGAGCAGCAGAAAACAACCTTTCTCTCTCCTCTATATGACATCCTTTTATATATTTGAACATGGTTATCATATCACCCCTTAACCTTCTCTTCTCCAGGCTAAACATACCCAGCTCCCTAAGCCGTTCCTCATAAGGCATCGTTTCCAGGCCTTTGACCATTTTGGTTGCCCTCTTCTGGACACGTTCCAGCTTATCAGTATCCTTCTTGAACTGTGGTGCCCAGAACTGGACACAGTACTCCAGGTGAGGTCTGACCAGAGCAGAATACAGTGGTACTATTACTTCCCTTGATCTAGATGCTATACTCCTATTGATGCAGCCCAGAATTGCATTGGCTTTTTTAGCTGCTGCATCACACTGCTGACTCATGTCAAGTTTGTGGTCAACCAAGACTCCTAGATCCTTTTCACATGTACTGCTCTCAAGCCAGGTGTCTCCCATCCTGTATTTGTGCCTTTCATTTTTTTTGCCCAAGTGTAGTACTTTACATTTCTCCTTGTTAAAAGAGTTTGACGAAACTGCGGGAGGCAGTGCAAGACAGGAGTGCCCGGCGTGCTCTGGTCCATGGGGTCATGGAGAGTCGGACACGACTAAACGACTAAACGACAACAACGAGAAGAGTTTATATAAGATTTAGAGATTACTAAGGATGATCTATAAAGGAAGGCAGAAGGAGGTGGAATGAGGAAGTCATTAGATTAGAAATAAGGGTTATAAATTAGAATTTTTGTTTTTGTATTTTTGTATGTTTTTGTTGTTGTTTTTTTTAAAAAAACCTTAATAAATATATTTAAAAAATAAATAAATAGAAGCCCCCCCCTTTTCTGCTTGGTTGCGAGTTGTCATTGAGGAAAGGCATGGTACAACCTGGGATGGGGCTGTGCAAGGCAGAAATTGCCAGCGTCTTGCATGTTCTTACAAGAAGAGGAGCCTTGTGCAGGGAGGGATATACCTAATTATAATAAATCAGGGCCTCCTGCTCAGCGGTAGAGCACCTGCTTTGCACGCAGAAGATCCCAGGTTTGATCCAGAACATCTCCAGGCGGGATTGGCAATGTCTCACGTCTGAAACCCTGGACAGCGACTGTCCACCTGTGTGGACAATACAGAGTTAGGTCTGACTCAATAGAAGGCCGCTGCTTCTGTTCCTTATCAACACTAATTGATATGTATGGGTAAGCCATGGTTAGCATTCCAGACATTCAGACCAACCATGGTTTGTGTCCCTTCTCTACCTCCACCCCCTCTGTTTCCTGAGAACCCTAAGATGTTTCCCAAACAGCGGTTCCCAATGTTAGATCAGTGTTCCAAACCATGGTTTTGCTGGTACACCTGGAATGCAAATTATAATTCAGAGTCTCAAGTATGATTAGCACAAACCACACGGTTTGTGTTTCATCTGAAGCAACCCTGGGTGGAAGAAGCTCTTGCTGGGTGCTACACATGGTTGCCCCAACTAACGTCCCCTGTCCTTTGCAGGTTGATCTCTCGGCCATGTCTCTGCTCCTTGATTACGTGGATGTGACCGACCCCAGCTTTGGGATAGCTGTCCTCTGCATCGCCTTTAACCCGCTTTTCTGGAATCTGGTATGTTTTGCCTATTTTGCCAATTCACTGACCGGGAGTTGTCTTTTTAGGTTTTCTGCCTATCAGAGGCAGCCACCATGGTTTGGCCTAGTTCTGCACCAGCGTTTCCTCCCTTGGTGAACTTTTTCAATGAGTGGTGGGTTTTCTTTGTTTCCTCTTCCAGGGCTTGAATGCCCTTGACTCTTTGAACTCTTCCTTTGCTTTCTCCCGTTATGATTTTTTAAAATTACTGTTCTGAGGAGACACAGAGGCTGCAATCAATTGCTTTTACTCTGCCGTGATTGCACGGCGTGGGGATTGAAAAGCCCAATCAGTTGGAAAGTGGTGAGCTCAGGATAGTGCTGGCAAGCCACAGTTGATGAACTCTGCAGTGGCAAACAGGAGTGCACAAGAAAAGGTTTGTCCAAGACCTGCACATCTAAAGACTGCCTCTTTCCCATGCGGGTCAGCCTCTCTTGACTTGGTGTTTGTCATGTACTCTGGCCACAATCCTCCGTCTAGCTCCGAGGCTGGCACCCACCCCTTACAGGACCAGCAGACCGTTCTTCTGTTTCGATGGCAGCCCTGCAATCATCCCTCACTGTCTCCATGCTGGAGGAGCTAGTCGTTACAAACTAGGTCTGTTTAAAGGAACAGATAAAGGTAAAGGTAAAGGGACCCCTGACCATTAGGTCCAGTCGTGACCGACTCTGGGGTTGCGCGCTCATCTCGCATTATTGGCCGAGGGAGCCGGCGTATAGCTTCCAGGTCATGTGGCCAGCATGACAAAGCCGCTTCTGGCAAACCAAAGCAGCACATGGAAACGCCGTTTACCTTCCCGCTGTAGCGGTTCCTATTTATCTACTTGCATTTTGACGTGCTTTCGAACTGCTAGGTTGGCAGGAGCTGGGACCGAACAACGGGAGCTCACCCCGTCACAGGGATTCGAACCGCCGACCTTCTGATCAGCAAGCCCTAGGCTCAGTGGTTTAACCACAGCGCCACCTGGGTCCCTAAAGGAACAGATAGCTGCTCATATAGGGTGGGGCTAAGAGGACCAGGCCATCCAGCCTTCAGCAGATCTCAGAGGAATTCAGCCTGCAGCTGAGCCAACAGATCTCCTAGAGCAGGGGTGTCAAACTCAAATTCATCGGGGGCCGCATCAGCAGTTTGGTCACCCTCAAAGGGCCGGTTGTATCTGTAGGACTATGTGTCCACTCTTTATTATCATAAATTATTGTCACTGCATTCAATTATTACTGTTTTTTGTAATGGCAAGTAGATATTCAAATGTACAATTATTGTACAATTTATTGAAAAATGATTTTTGGTAACTGCACTGGGTGGTGGAGGCTCGCTAGGGTTTCATGCAGGACCTTTGCAGAGCTACTAGTACCGGGAGGTGCTGGGGTCCTTCTGCATGCAGGACAGATGTTCTGCCAGTAAGCCACCACCCTTCACCAAAGAGACTGGCTGAGGTTGACTCACTGGAGCTGCTCTCCTGGTTCCAGGGTTTAAGGGCCAGAAGTATAAAGCAGCATCCTATGTTTCTGAGGAGAGGGGAGGGGAGGGAGGGAGGGAGGAAGAAAAGAGGGAGTGGGAGGGAGAGAGGAAGGAAGGAAAGAGGGGAGAGAAAGAAGAGTAGGAAATAAGGAAGGGAATAAAGAAGGAAAGAAAAAGAAAGAGGGAGAGAAGACAGAAAGGGACAAATAAGGAAGGAAGTAGAGGGAAAGAAAGAATAAGAATGAGGGAGAGGAAGAAAGATGGGAAGGAAGGAAGGAAGGAAGAAAGAAAGAAAGAAAAGAGGGAGCAGGAGGGAGAGAGGAAGGAAAGAGGTGAGAGAAAGAAGAGTAGGAACAAAGGAATAAAGAAGGAAAGAAAAAGAAAGAGGGAGAGAAGACAGAGATAAAGAAGGAAGGAAGGAGAGGGAAAGAAAGAATAAGAACGAGAGAGAGGAAGAAAGAAAGGGAAGGGGGGGGTCGCCGCCTTGATTCAGCGCCAGAAAAGAGCGTGAAGGGACCCAGGGGCAAAAAGCATTTCCCGTGCAGCATGAGGCAGCGGGTGTCCGTTTTAGGAGAAGTGCGTAAAGCCTCAGAGTTGCACGTTCATGAGGCTGAGCCGCGGCAGGAGGAGGAGGAGGAGAGACAAGAGGAGGAGGAGGAGGAGGAGGCGGCTTGCCGGGTCGGTGTCCGGCAGCACCGTGCGGAGAGTCCCGAGCCTCTGGGATGCAGCAGTGCTCTGTAGCACTTTGAATCCTCCTCCTCCTCCACGTGGCGCTGCTGGGTGCTTTGTCTGTGCTTCAGCAGCAGCAGCAGCCGTTTCCAGGCGCCGAGCCGTGGCAGGAGGAGGATTCAAAGTGCTACAGAGCACTGCTGCGTTGCAGAGGCTCGGGACTCTCCGTGCGGCGCTGCTCCGACCGCCTTCCCCCCCCCCCCCGGTCCCAGCTGTTTGTTGGCGCTTTGTCGGCGCGACGCTTCAGCAGCAAGGTCCCGCTGCTGGGTCCCGCTGGCTGGGGCGCTCGGCGGGCCACATGACAAGGTCTGGCGGGCCGGATTTGGCCCCCGGGCCTTGTGTTTGACACCCGTGTCCTAGAGGGAGTCCTAGCAACCTCTCTGCTGGGAGCTCTCCAGGGTGCTGACAAGATGCATTTTTGCTCCACTGTGCATGCTGCCACCCTGGTCAGGATCTGGCAGTTCCTACTGCATGGGACTGGACTGCCTGACTTCCCTTGACCCTGCTGTCTGGGCTGCCCTATCGGTGAGTGTCATGGTGCCGGCACAGCTCTCCTGGAAGTAGGTGGGATGTCCTCGCTCCATTTGCCTTTGTGTGTGTCTGTGTGTCTGTGTGCGAAGTCCACTCAGCAGCAGTGAGGGTGTGTAGAGTCTTCACTGCAGCTGCCCTTAGGCTCTAGAACAGGCATCCCCAAACTGCGGCCCTCCAGATGTTTTGGCCTACAACTCCCATGATCCCTAGCTAACAGGACCAGTGGTCAGGGATGATGGGAATTGTAGTCCAAAACATCTGGAGGGCCAAGGTTGAGGTAGCCTGCGTCAGATGGTTGTTCCACAGGGCAGGTGCCACTACCGAGAGGGCCCTCTGCCTAGTTCCCTGTAACTTCGCTTATTGCTGTGAGGGAACCGCCAGAAGGCCCTCGGAGCTGGACCTCAGTGCCCAGGCTGAACAATGTGAGTGGAGATGCTCCTTCAGGTATACTGGGCTGGAGGGCCGAAGTTTGGGGATGCCTGCTCTAGAATGACCTGGTGGTGGACGCCAGGAGTAACTCCGCATTTTCACGCTACAAGACCCAGCCTATTTGGGCCTTCTCTTGGTAGCCAATCTGAGAGAAGGACGGTCCTGGGTTTGTTTGTTTATTTATTTTTCACCAGGTGCTAGATTTTTCCTTTGTTGCCTGGTTTTTGTTGTCTAGCAACCAAGAGAGCTACAGCCCTTTCCCCAAACACAATAGGAAGGTAGGATGCTGCCTTGTCTATGGGTCCATGTGGCTCACTGTTGCCTGCACTGACTTTCAGCAGTTCACGAGGGCTCCCAGCCCTACCTGGAAATGCCAGGGGGTGAACCTTTTCGTGAAAAGCTCTTGCACTACCCCTGAGCTTGGGCCCTTCCCACCAGCCTTCTAGAAACTTCTATTTCTGCCAGTCCAAAATTTGACGGATGTTTCACCCGGGCAGGAGCCTCCGCAGCTACCCCTGAAGTTTCACTTTGTGTGACTGCTGGCGGCCGCTCGAAGTGATAGCTACAGGGGCAGCCAGAAGCTCAAGGCAGGAAGGGGCATTAAAGTTCCAATTTAGCAGCAGCAAGATGACTAAGAGGAAATGAGCTTCACTAATTTTCTGCAGCCCCTCTAGTCTCATTGGCGGGGCGTTAAGAAGTACGAACAAACAACTGGAGCCTGAGCAGGATTTGCCACCCACCATGCCGAGATATTAGATGAATTTCCAGCAGCGGCTGTCAGGAAAAAAAAGAAGGCATTGACAACAGAGTTATCGGAACAAAGGGAGGGAGAGAGCAAGTGCTGAGGGAGAAATGGAAGGTGGGTAAACAGTTGCAGTCAGATGACTTCTGGGATAGGGCAGTGTCTTTTCCCCCTCCTTATTTTCTTTTTACCTTTGGTCAATCTTTATTGAGTTAAAATGAATACATCCATACAGTATTTGCCATTACAAGCTTACAACATAAGAAAGAAAGAAAAGAAAATCCCAAAATAAGGACAAGTATATAAAAATCATGGAAAAAAGAAGAGAAAAAACAGGAAGATCATTTTGGGAAGGATGTTTATCTTCACCACCGAGATTCTACCCCATAGCGAGAGATGTACAGTGGCACCTCGACTTACGAAGGCAATCCGTTCTGCGGCGCTCTTCGGAAGTCAAAAACTTCGGAAGTCGAAGCGTCCATTTTACGCATGTGCAGAACGCATAGCTGCCAAGTTTTCCCTTTTCTCGTGAGGAAGCCTATTCAGCATAAGGGAAAAATCCCTTTAAAAAAGGGATAACTTGGCAGCTATGGCAGAACGTGCGCACGCGGCAAAAATACTATTAGGTTAGCAGACTTCAGAAGTTGAAACCTTCGTAAGTCGAGGCATTCGTAAGTCGAGGTACCACTGTAATTTATTCCAGGTTTCCATTTTTTTCTTAATCTCCTTCCACTTTTTGACATAATTATCCTCATACAGGTTGATACTTTTTGTTGAAATCCAGACCCCTAGATGTTTTACTTTATTCTTTATCTCTGAGCCCGTCATTCCTTGGAAGAAATGGTTGTAGACAAAAGATGGTCCCCTCCGGAGACTGGATGATGTTCCAGAATGCATAAAGTGTCTTCATAACTTAACCCAGCGGCGTTGTTCTGTTCCTGACCTGACGCACCCCCCATTTCATCCTTGCAGTTTTGGAAAGAAGAATTTAATACGGAATATGGAAAGATGTCACGCGGAACACGTACCCATGCCTTCTTCCTTACCAGTTCCAGCTCCAGCTGGGCAAGGAGGCTCACATTCTAGGAAGCCAGTGTGGTGTAGTGGTTAGAGTGTGTTGGACTAAGACTTGGGAGACTAGGGTTCGAATCCTCACTCGGCCACACACACACAAAACTCGCTAGGTGGCTAGTCACTGCCTCTTAGCCTAACCTATCTCTCAGGGTTGTTGTGCAGATTAAATGAGGAGGGGGAGAACACAGCACCTTGTGCCCCTTGGAGGAAATAATGGGATGTAAATGAAATCGAAAAAAATTCCTTCACTCACTCACTTCCTGATCAAAAATAGTCAGCTGTTATCAGTTGCCTGCGGGGAGTAAGGCCATTTTGGAAACTGTTCTTCAGAGCCATTTTGATGTTGATGCCTATCTGTCGCTGCTCACCTTTTTCAGGGAGCTATTGTCCCCGCACCAAACAGCGAGTTAAAAGGGAGGATTGTTCATCCCATTCCTTCTGGCCTTTGGATTTCAGAAATTTTCAGAAATAGAGGCCATCTTTCTCATACCCTCTTTTCTGAATAATGACATTTACAGGGGGCTGGGGGAGGCTCTTGAATCTGCATGGGGGAGAGAGAGAGACGCTAGGGGCTGAGACTATCTCTCCCTGGCTGAAAGGCCTTGTTCATCCACGCTTTGTTAACACCACGGCTGTATAGCGAGCAAGGCTCTAAGTAGGCTAACTCATAACTCTGACACCTGGGGATGCTGGACAAAAGCTTTGTCGGCTGCTAAATATAGTTTTCCAATGACTCGGCATGTCTGAGTTATACACAGAGGCGCGACAAACTGGGTCATACAACTGGAGATATTTGATGCATCAGTGGATAGGTTTCTGCCCCGGTTGCAGACATCAAAATTGTGAGTGGGGGGAGGCAATAAAGTTATTTTGCGGGGGGCAGCAGTGCTGACCTTCCCCCCCCCCGCTTCCTTAAGCTCCCCCGGCAGGTGTCATTTTGTGGTGAAGGTGAACTGCAGCAGAGGAGAAGCGCTGCTGCGTCTGGCAAGTAAAAGGCAGAATGGAAAAGCCAAGCCTTACATCCTTGGTGACAGCAGTGAGAAAGATGAATGGCATACTTACGATTACTAGGAAAGGGATAATCCTTTTTGGGGGGGAGGGAGGCATCTGTTGGCCCTCTTGAGGAGCAGGATGCTGGACTAGGTGGACCCTTGGGTAAGGTAAAATAAAAAAAATTCCTTCAGTAACACCTTAAAGACCAACTAAGTTTTTATTTTGGTATGAGCTTTCGTGTGCATGCACACTTCTTCAGATACAGTGAAATGGAAGTTTCCAGGCACTTATGTAGAGAAGGGGTGGGGAGGGGTGGGGATGGGGAGGGGGGATCACTCAGAAGGGTGGTGGAAATGGGTGATTGACTGACTGATAGCTGTTGATGACCGCAAACGACTGCAAATGGTTTTTCATCAAAAAGCAAGGGTTGAGATGGCTGAAGATCGCTTATCATGTATAAGGACCTGGAAGCATTTTTCCGCCGTTTACGCCTGAAGGAGTATTTTCATCACACACAAGAACAAGACAAAGTAGAACAAACTACATCCCCACAACACAACACCTCTCAACTTACTGGGGAACAACCATCACCCTCCAAACGCATCAATGAACAGAACATTGACCACCAACTACCACCGAAAAGAAGTTACACAAAAAGGGACTCCACATGGACCCCTCCTGATGGACGCAATACCACACTAGATCTGTACATCGAATGCTTCCGCCACAGAATCCAAACGGATGTGACCAGAAAACACCATCGCTTACAACTAAATCTAAACCATGCTGAAAGGAGAGCCATAGAAAATCTCAGGAACAACCCAGACATTATAATTAAAGAGGCAGACAAGGGTGGAGCTGTCGTCATCATGAACAAAACTGATTACATCCAGGAGGCCCACAGACAACTTTCCAATACTGCCTTTTACATGAAATTGGACTCAGACCCCACACAAGCATACAAAAAAGAACTGAACAAGATTATTAAGGAGCTACCCCTACACATCCAAGAACAGATCCTCACAAACACACCAGCGGAACCTCGGCCAGGAACTTTCTATCTTCTACCCAAAATACACAAACCAGGAAACCCAGGACGCCCCATCATCTCAGGTATTGGCACCATTACAGTGGGTGTTTCCGGCTATATGGACTCTGTTCTGAAACCATATGCTATCAGTGCTCCCAGCTACGTACGTGACACCACAGATTTTCTGAGGAAAATACAATCTTTGAACAATCTTCCTAACAATACTATACTAGCCACTATGGATGTGGAATCTCTATATACCAACATCCCACACAATGATGGTTTACAAGCCATAAGGAACACCATTTCAGATAAAACCACAGCGGACTTTGCTACCAAACTCTGCCACTTTGTCCTTACCCACAACCACTTCAAATTTGGTGATGACCTGTTCCTCCAGATCAGCGGCACAGCCATGGGCACCCGCATGGCCCCACAGTATGCCAACATCTTCATGGCAGATTTAGAACAACGTTTCCTTAACTCCTACCCACTCAAACCTCTCCTGTACCTGCGATACATTGACGATATTTTTATTATCTGGACACATGGACAACAGACCCTGGAAACCTT
Source organism: Zootoca vivipara (assembly GCF_965207765.1). Taxonomy (NCBI): domain Eukaryota; kingdom Metazoa; phylum Chordata; class Lepidosauria; order Squamata; family Lacertidae; genus Zootoca; species Zootoca vivipara. Next base: position 48,251,814 of record NC_142596.1, read on the forward strand.
CCACCAGACATTCAATGACTTTCACCCCACCATCAACCTAACAATGAACCAATCTATGCAAGAAATACATTTTTTGGACACTACTATAAAAATACAGGATGGATGTATAGACACCACCTTATACAGAAAACCAACTGACCGACAAACATATCTACATGCTTCTAGCTACCATCCCAAACATACCAAACAATCCATCGTATACAGCCAGGCCTTACGTTACAACCGCATCTGTTCCAACTCTACAGACAGAGAATCTCACCTAAGAGATCTACAGCAAACCTTTTTAGAACTAAAATATCCACCTGATGAAGTTAAACAACAGATCAACAGAGCCAGACAGATACCTAGAGAGAACCTGCTGCAAGACAGACCCAAAAAAGAAAATAACAGAACACCACTAGTCATCACATACAGCTCCCAAGCTAAAACAGTACAACGCATCATCAGAGATCTACAGCCTCTCCTGGACAATGACCGCTCCCTTTCTCAAGCTCTGGGAGGAAGACCTTTCATTGCCTACAGACAGCCACCCAATCTTAAACAACTCCTCACCCACAATAATACAACCACCAGACTTAACATGGACACTGGTACCAGAGCCTGCAATAAACCCAGATGCCAACTTTGCTGCCACATACACCCAGACAACACCATTACTGGCCCCAACAACATCCAACATACCATCTCAGGACTATTTAATTGCTCATCCTCTAACATTGTGTATGCCATCAAATGCCAACAGTGCCCTTCAGCTCTCTATATTGGACAAACAGGCCAAACCCTACGCCAAAGGATAAATGGACATAAATCTGACATCAGGAACCAGAAGACAGAAAAACCAGTAGGAGAACACTTCAATCTCCCAGGACATTCTATACAAGATCTCAAAGTAGCTGTCTTACTACAAAAGAATTTCAGAAATAGACTGGAAAGAGAAGTTGCTGAATTGCAACTTATCACCAAGCTCAAAACCATGGAGGGACCTGGTTTGAACAGAGATATCGGATTCTTATCTCATTATACATGATAAGCGATCTTCAGCCATCTCAACCCTTGCTTTTTCATGCAAAACCATTTGCAGTCGTTTGCGGTCATCAACAGCTATCAGTCAGTCAATCACCCATTTCCACCACCCTTCTGAGTGATCCCCCCTCCCCATCCCCACCCCTCCCCACCCCTTCTCTACATAAGTGCCTGGAAACTTCCATTTCACTGTATCTGAAGAAATGTGCATGCACACGAAAGCTCATACCAAAATAAAAACTTAGTTGGTCTTTAAGGTGCTACTGAAGGAATTTTTTTTATTTTACTTCGATCCAGACCAACACGGCTACCTACCTGTAACCTTGGGTAAGGTAAAAAGGTAAAAGACCCCTGGATGGTTAAGTCCAGGCGCTCATCTCGCTCTCAGGCCAAGGGAGCCGGCGTTTGTCCACAGACAGCTTTCTGGGTCATGTGGCCAGCACGACTAAACCACTTCTGGCGCAACGGGACACCGTGACGGAAACCAGAGCACACGGAAACGCCGGTTCCCTTCCCGCTGCAGTGGTACCTATTTATCTACTTGCACTGGCGTGCTTTTGAACGGCTAGGTTGGCAGGAGCTGGGACAGAGCAACGGGAGCTCACTCCATTGCGGGGATTTGAACCGCCGACCTTCTGATCGGCAAGCCCAAGAGGCTCAGTGGTTTAAACCACAGCGCCACCTGCATGCCCTGGGGTACCTGTCTCTTGGTCACTCTTTCTTGTTTGCTCGCCATGGCATTCTTGTCATTTGCCAGCAGGGGGCACTGGAGGAGCAACATACTTTTTCCTCCCATCACCTTGCGTACAACATGAAGCCTGATGTTATTCCCCTCCCACCTGCTTGGACGCCCCTTCTAATGACATTTTACGACCAAGCACTTGAGGTTTGCAGAGAGAGAGAACAGAAATGTACTTATCTCTTACCTCTCTCGGTTTCCTTTTCTTATTTACCTTTGATTAAATAAAGGACTTGGCACCACTTGGAGTGTATATTGTGCTTCGTGTTATTTTGTGTGTGAAAGTGGAAAACAGGAATCAGCACTTTAGATAATGGCTTTGTCTGTTGGGACCAGATTCCTGGAACTCATTAGGCACTCCAGTTCCTGCTGGGTATTTGCAAATGGCTTTGGAAAGGTTCCTCACACCCTCGCTCGTGTTCTCATTAAATGCCCCGAGCCATTACCTGAGGATGTGGGTGTATGGCAGGTCAGGTGGCAGAGCAGAGCCGAGATGACTCTTGGGACAGCCTTATTCCTTGCACACCCGGCAGATCACCGCAGTCTGTGGGAGAGTATCTCCTGCAAATTCCAAAGAACTCAGAACCTTGTTTTGTAGTACAGTAGTCACAAAGAGTCGGACACGACTAAACGACTAAACAACAACAACAGTACCTTGGTTCTCAAACACCTTGGTTCTCAAAATCTGAAAACCCATGGGTACGCCCATGGCGCCTTGGTTTTTGAACATTTCGGAAGTCAAACGGACTTCCGGAACAGATTAAGTTTGACGCCTTTGTTTTTGCTATTCATTTTGTGTTTTTGTTTTTGAGGCTTTTTCGGTTAATTTGTTTTTGTGACTGTGTAGAACCCAGTTCAGCTACTGATTGATTGATTGATTGATTGTGTGACTGTGGAAATGGATAAAAGCCCCCCACCCAAACAATGACTATCATCAGTGCAGGGAAGAAAAAAAATGTATTTTTGATTTTTATCATCTACAATACTGTCATATATATTTTATAGTACAGTACATTGATTATTGCTTTCAAATAATAATAATAATAATAATAATAATAATAATAATAATAATAATATATTATTTATACCCCGCCCATCTGCCTGGGTTTCCCCAGGCAGAGAGATTTTACCTTCTTGGGCTCCTTGATCACTGCAGATGGTGACAGCAGTCACGAAATTAAAAGATGCCTGCTTCTTGGGAGAAAAGCAATGACAAACCTAGACAGCATCTTAAAAAGCAGAGACATCACCTTGCCGACAAAGGTCCGTATAGTTAAAGCTATGGTTTTCCCAGTAGTGATGTATGGAAGTGAGAGCTGGACCATAAAGAAGGCTGATCGCCGAAGAATTGATGCTTTTGAATTATGGTGCTGGAGGAGACTCTTGAGAGTCCCATGGACTGCAAGAAGATCAAACCTATCCATTCTTAAGGAAATCAGCCCTGAGTGCTCCCTGGAAGGACAGATCCTGAAGCTGAGGCTCCAAGACTTTGGCCACCTCATGAGAAGAGAAGAATCCTTGGAAAAGACCCTGATGTTGGGAAAGATTGAGGGCACTAGGAGAAGGGGACGTCAGAGGACAAGATGGTTGGACAGTGTTGGGGTCACGAAGAGTCGGACACGACTAAACGACTAAACAACAACAACAACACCCCGCCCATCTGCCTGGGTTTCCCCAGCCACTCTGGGCGGCTTCCAACAGAAAAATGAAATAAAATAATCTATTAAACATTAAAAGCTTCCCTAAACAGAGCTGCCTTCAGATGTCTTCTAAAAATCTGGTAGCTGTTTTTCTCTTTGACATCTGATGGGAGGGTGTTCCACAGGGTGGGCGCCACCACCAAGAAGGCCCTCTGCCTGGTTCCCTGCAACTTGGCTTCTCGCAATGAGGGAACCGCCAGAAGGCCCTCGGCGCTGGACCTCAGTGTCCGGGCAGAATGATGGGGGTGGAGACGCTCCTTCAGTTATACTGGAGCATTATGGAGCAATGGTCTTGTTAGATAGTAAAATTCATGTTATATTTCTGTTTTAGGGGTTGTTTTTAAAAGTCTGGAATGGATTAATTCGCTTTGCATTATTTTCTATGGGAAAGCGCGCTTTGGTTTTGGAACGGACTTCCGGAACGGATTAAATTTTAGAACCGAGGTACCACTGTAACTCATAACAGGTCTTTTAGCGTGGCTGCCCCTCTCTTGTGGAATAGATTTCCTATCGAAATACAACAGGTGCCCCCCTATCTGAGCTTTCTGGAAATGGCTGGAGACATTTTTGTTCCAACAGGCTTTCCCAGGTGAATACAGTGGTACCTCTACTTACGAATTTTAATGCGTTCCAAACACACATTTGTAAGTAGAAAAAAATTGTAAGTTGAATCCCATAGGAATGCATTGGGAGATCCTCTTCTGGATCTAGTCCTTATTGGGCTCCTGAGCCTGCTCAGATCCTTCCCTGGGTCATCTGCCTCTGACTTCCTGTCCTCCTCCCATTCCTCCTCCTGATCTGGCCACCCACTCCCTGACACCTCTACAGGTCCACCTAGTCCACTACGATGCCCCCAACAGTGGCCAACGAGAGGTCTCTGAGAAACTCCTGAGGAAAGCACTAGAGGATGTAGCCATCTCCCATTGCCAGCCCCCAGCACCTGGTTCTCAAGGTATGCTGTCTCTGAACATGGGATGGCTAGTAATAGCAGACCAGCTTTCCAGGAATTTGTTGTTGTTGTTGTTTAGTCGTTTAGTCGTGTCCGACTCTTTGTGACCCCATGGGCCAGAGCACACCAGGCACTCCTGTCTTCCACTGCCTCCTGCAGTTTGGTCAAACTCATGTTGGTGGCTTCGAGAACACTGTCCAACCATCTCGTCCTCTGTCGTCCCCTTCTCCTTGTGCCCTCCATCTTTCCCAACATCAGGGTCTTTTCCAGGGAGTCTTCTCTTCTCATGAGGTGGCCAAAATATTGGAGCCTCAGCTTCAGGATCTGTCCTTCCAGTGAGCACTCAGGGCTCATTTCCTTCAGAATGGATAGGTTTGATCTTCTTGCAGTCCATGGGACTCTCAAGAGTCTCCTCCAGGAATTTACCTTTCCCCTTTTGCAATGGTCTCTGAGCTAGAGGTCACTGCCTAGCCTTGTAAATAAGCCAATGGAAAATACTAGCTTGCCTTAATAGCCTGCTAAGAGACTAGAAAGTCTGTCTTTCTTTGCCGGCTGCGACCCCCTCCTTCACAGCTGGCATGGAAATGCAGGCCAGTAGTCTCTTTGCAAACCACTTCTCTCTTTTTTTATATTCCATGTTTCTCTGAAAATAAGCCATGCCCCGAAAATATGCCATACTCCGAAAATAAGCCATAGTGATAGGCAGTTTAACCTTCTAGGTTAAACTGTACCATACTTAATAAAAAAAAGAAGACACCCCCTGAAAATAAGCCACCTTTTTTTTGAGGAAACGTAAATATAAGACGGTGTCTTATTTTTGGAGAAACATGGTAGTGGAAGAGCGATACACAGCCCCAGTGTGGGCAGCCAGCCCAGAAGCAAAGCAGACTGACCAGCAGAAGGGAAATGAAGTGAGGTGTCTCTCTTTTGCCAGTCCCACTCATTTCATGCGATTTCATGGGCCTCTAGGCACTCGCCTGTATGGAATTCCTGGTCACCTATGGCGACCAGTCTGGTTGCTAAATGCTAGGGTGTCATTCTTATAGCAATACCATCTTTCAGGCAAAGCAAACAACCCCCTCTTCTGCAACAGTATAAAATAATGGGCCCCTCTTGTGTTAAGTGCAGGCGTGTGGCTGTCGTTACAGGGGAAGGCTGGTTAAAAAAAAAAAACCCACCCCCAATCACATGGTTTCACTCCGTTCTGACGTACATAGCTCAGTTTTGTTTTGTTGATGCCATTGATTTTAGAGCATTTGCCGAATTGGAGGGGCACCGGTGAGGGGAAGGACATTCTGGCAGATGGGCTTAGCCGTTGGCTGGTGAGATGTGCTCCCTGCTGAGAGTGGTGTTCTGTTTAGTAAAACATTAACTCTAAAATGTGATTTCTGCTTACAACATGGCACGTTTTTTATATATAAGGGGTGGAAGCAGGATCAAGGAGGTTGTCTCTGCAGGGGACACTCCCTTGCCAGCTTGGAATTCCAGCTGGCAAAAGGAAGGAAGAATCTGGGAACCTTCTGCGTTTCAGCTATAGCTGGAATTTTCCCATGCCCGACATCATGAATGATGTCAGGAGCAGGAAAGGTGGGCATGGTGAGCCCAAAACAGGTGGCAGGGTCGACCTCAGACTCAGGGCCGGATTGAGGTTTGATGAGGCCCTAAGCTCCTGAAGGTAATGGGGCCCTTTCTATGTCCAGCTGTCCTTTGTCAACAACAAATGGTCACCGTTTTTTGTGTTGAATAGATGCTATATGGTAATTTATGGACCTAATAGGTATCTAAAGTCATTTGCACATGTTGCTCTGCAACCAGTCCATGCAGAATGTAGGCACCCTATATATAGAAATGAGCAAACCCGTGATATTTTAGGGAGCAGGCGGGGCCCATGACTTACATCATAGGAGCCTACACAACATAAAACACGGTTGCTGTATGTAGGTTTTATTTTATTTGGTTTTTTTATCTATATTTTGGAAACGTACATCCAGTTTTTTCTTTCTTTAGTGAGTCATGGGCCCTAAGCTATAGCTTGTTTAGCTTATACGTAAATCCGGCACTGTGCAGACTCCTCACAAGGCTTGCTGGACCCACAGGGCAGAGGAACGCCAGCTCAGATATGTTTGCACTAATCCATTATTGTGCACATACCTGGGCCAGCAAGAGGGGCAGGTGGTTAGCAAGCAAGCAGCCGTGGGTTGGTTCAGCGAGAGGGTTGGCTCCCGTGAGCTGTGGGGCTTTGGTGTGGAGTAAGGGGCGGGATGCGGGTGGCGCTGTGTGTTATAAACCACAGAGCCTAGGGCAGGCATCCCCAAACTGTGGCCCTCCAGATGTTTTGGCCTACAGCTCCCATGATCCCTAGCTAACAGGACCAGTGGTCGGGGAAGATGGGAATTGTAGTCCAAAACGTCTGGATGGCCGAAGTCTGGGGGTGCCTGGCCTAGGGCTTGCCGATCAGAAGGTTGGCGGTTCGAATCCCCCCGGCGGGGTGAACTGCCGTCGCTCAGTCCCAGCTCCTGCCAACCTAGCAGTTTGAAAGCACGTCAAAGTGCAAGTAGATAAATAGGTACCACTCCAGCAGGAAAGTAAACGGCGTTAACGTGCGCTGCTCTGGTTCGCCAGAAGTGGCTTGGTCATGCTGGCCACATGACCCGGAAGCTGTACTCTGGTTGCTTTGGCCAGTAAAGCGAGATGAGCGCCGCAACCCCAGAGTCATCCGCGACTGGACCTAATGGTCAGGGGTCCCTTTACCTTTACCTAAGGGGAGGGGGGCTTTGGAGAGGGAGCAAATTGAGCAGGGAGCATTAGCCCCGAGTGCGTATGTGTCCATAAGTATTCTCCACCTGGGAGATCTTTCATGATCGAGAATGAAGGTTCTCTATGGTCTCAAAAAGGATGTCATATAGAGGAGGGAGAAAGGTTGTTTTCTGCTGCTCCAGAGAAGCAGACACGGAGCAATGGATTCAAACTACAAGAAAGAAGATTCCACCTAAACATTAGAAAGAACTTCCTGACAGTAAGAGCTGTTCGGCAGTGGAATTTGCTACCAAGGAGTGTGGTGGAGTCTCCTTCTTTGGAGGTCTTTAAGCAGAGGCTTGACAGGCATATGTCAAGAATGCTTTGATGGTGTTCCTGCTTGGCAGGGGGTTGGACTGGATGGCCCTTGTGGTCTCTTCCAACTCTACGATTCTATGAAATGAGCCAGACTTTTGCATAGTCTCGTTGTGCTGACTGGGCATGTGCCTCAATATTTGCATATGAAATACAATCAATATAACCATGCTGGGTGCAAAATCAACATCGCCACCATTGGAGAGATATTTTTAAGCAAATCACCACATACCCCTCCCCCCCCAAAAAAATGTGTGTGTTGATATTTAGCATCCATTGAATGTTTAAATCGGTGCTATTTCTCTAGAAAAAGAGGTGTCAGAACTCAGCACGAACACCTCCTTTGTTCTCTTATAATAGCAACTGCTCCTACCAGGGAGGGGCCAGATCTGAGTTCCAGTGAGTTCCAGCTGAAAAAAAAAGCCCTGCTTTAAATACTTATTTTGATTTGCATTTAATTGCAGATTAAGGTGGAAATGAATGCGTAAAAAACACGCGAAACACGCATGGATTGGGAACAGGGTAGATTTTAGTCTATAAGTGAACTAATTGACTGATTGGAAAGAAGTAGATTTCTCCAGCCTGGTTCCTCCCTCACCTCTCTGTTCCATCTCTCCTGCCTCCCTTTCTTTGGCCCACAGGTGGCCAGGCAAACAGGGACTTGCAAGTTTTCCTTTTTTGCTGACGTGGTTCTCTGTGCAATTAATGCAGGGTAGGTGGCGTGGCGCCCGCATGATTAGCATTGTGCTATAAATCATGGTAATGCTTGGCTTCTCCGGTGATGAGAATCATTTGAAATTGACGTCAGACACTTGGATCTTCTCAAATTGGAAATGTCACATATCAAGTGCATTAAAGCAGTGCATTCTGTTACGGTGTTGTTGTTGTTGTGTTGTTGTTGTTGTTGTTGCTGCTGCTGCTCCTAATTGGGTGCAGCTGTGGGACACCGTGGCAGGAGCACAAGGACTGCTAATAGGGGAACATTAGGTACCCTATGAGCGGGACTCGTTCCCTGGTGTGCTTGGCATTCCAGATGATGGTGACGGTCTGCCGTGGGGCTAATCACTGTGTTGCTGCCTCTGGCTGGTCATTTTAATGGCCCGTAATGTTTTATTTTCGTCCTGTATTCAGGATTTCATTAAGGGTGCCTTAATCAACGCCTACCGTACTGGCTTCAGAGAGGTGAGCAGGGAAGCAAAACAACCTCAGCGTGGTTTTGATTTGCATCTGGTGGGCATTAACAGCGAGGGGTGATCTAGATTTAGTACCTGGATCGACTGTGTGGCTAATGAGATGAGCAGAGCTAGAATTCAAGCGATGCAATTAGGGAGGGCATTACCATCTTGGCTTGGGAGGGGTGTGGTGGTGGGGGTGGTGAGGGTACCACCGCCACACTATGGATGGGGAAGAAATTTGGTTTGCACCCAACTTGCCACGGCGAAGGCTGCCGTGTGACATTCATGCTTCTCGGAGTTTTGGGAAGCGGCTCTCCAAAGAGCAGATGTGTACAAAAATGCATATGGGGCAGGGTGCATAACAAGGCATGCGCATACCTGGGTTTCAGGAGTAAAAAACGCTGCTTCTGTGCAGCCTGCAGCAGGAGCAGTGTTTGTTTTAGAGAATTGTTGCAGCTTGCCTTCACTTCCCCACCCCAGTGCCCTGCTCACAGTTGTGAAGAATATTCCAATGCTAAGAATTAAGAAAAATAAATAGAAACCGGCCTATATATACTTGGAGTGTCCCTGGATCAAGTGACTTTTCTTCTTTAAGTTCTCAAAGTTCTCGACCTAGCTCAAGTTTGTCATCTGAACTAGCCAGATGTTTAAACAGAATCAATCACAGCCAGTCCATCACTTGAAAAATAAGGCTTTAGAACTGTCTTGCCTGTGGAGTGTAACATACCGTAAGCAATCAAATACAACATTTTCTGTTTGCCTAGAGTGGACATGCAGGGGAATGTTGGTCCAGCCAGTTGAACTTCCTATTACACCTGGTTTGGAGCATCCTTCCTTTGTGTGTGACCAGGTAGGTGGGCGTGACCCTTCCCGACCTAATGAAAGGTCCAGTCACGCAGCCACCTTCCTCTTTTGATGCCCTTTCTTCTCTTGGACTCTGGGATGAGTTCCCATTTAGGATGAACTCAGACCCTCTTCTGTAACTCTAAGCTAAAGCCTGCCTTCAGGGATCCAGCTGTGAACTGAATGTGAGTAAACTTCTTATTACTTTCAAAAGAAGACTGTTGTGTCTTTATTCTTTTAGGAGGGAATCAAAGGGGTCTTAACAGGAATAACAGAACTTAAGAGATTCTAACGCAGGCATAGGCAAACTCGGCCCTCCAGATGTTTTGAGACTACAATCCCCATAATCCCTGACTGCTGGTCCTATTAGCTAGGGATGATGGGAGTTGTAGTTCCAAAATATCTGGAGGGCCGAGTTTGCCTATGCCTGTTCTAACGAATCTGCAACTAGCTTCCTGCTGTGTAAAGAGGGGAATGTACCCTGCTGTATGAATAAA